>NC_090440.1:150904939-151225981 GCF_031143425.1 Pleurodeles waltl
TGGGCCAACCAGCCCCAGCCACTGATATCAGCTTGAGGGTGTCAGTGATCCATGGGGGAGTGGAAGGGGAGGTATGCAGACCAGAGCACAGCCATCGGCCTAGGGCTGAGTGTTTCTGGAAGTAGGAAGCAAGGGAGCTTTTGATCTGGGTCTGTGCCTGCTGTGTGGAGGGAAGAGGCAGGTGTGTGGTACCCTGTCTGTCTCAGACAACAGACTGTGGCTTGGTGGTCAGCATATGGCCATGTGTGGCTTCGCACACAGCCTTGCTGCTAGGTGGGCACAGTGGAAGAAGCAGTAGTGTCAGGGTCCTGGCTGAGGCTCCTACTGGGGCCAGTATTGATTGCTCCCCACCTGGTGCTGCAAATTATCAGACAGTAGCTTGGCAGTCCTGCTTTCTTCAGCCCCCTGCTCTGCACACTGCATTGTTTTCACCAAGTGCACATTTGCACCCATAATTCCCAGGTCGGATGTTTGCACACTCAGTATTACCACATCTGGAATTTGTGGAACTGGTAGTATGGACCTGGGAATACTTGGAATTGAAAGTGACAGAATTTCATTTCCTATTATCACTCCGGGTGGAAGACTGTGACCCATAATGATGGCCTTGGGTTCAACCACTGAGACAAAGTATTCAGTCAACCATTACATCTGGACTTCGGCTTTTGAGACAGTAAACAAATAGCTCCAAAGGTAATTTAAAATCAATAACAAATGAAAAGGACACTCAGAAGTAACTAACAAATATTTAAGATCAATTATGAAGGTGGACAACTGCTATACTATAGCCCAAAGAAATTAGTCAAATTTAAAATGTTTGTATTATAATGCATTATTTTATTATTTGATATTATTTTAATAGATTCTTATCAAATAGTTGGGGATTCGTTTTTAATTTAATTTTAATTTGATTTCATTCATGGCTGTATATAGATTACAGAAAAGGTAACTTAGGGCCTGATTTGTTTGTTGGCGGAAAGGGTACTCCAAAGCAATGGCGTATTTCTTTCCGCCAACCTCAAAGTCGATCTGCCTCATTTACAGTTGGGCACACATTAAGGGGGTCATTCTGACCTCGGCGGTAAAAGGCCCTTACCGCCGGTCAGAAGTCCGCCATACTACCGCCGCGGCCGCGGTCGACCGCCACGGTCATTCTGACCACCAACTGTGAAACCGCCAAAAATCCGACATCCAAGGAAGGCCGCCACATCAGCGGGCCGCGGAAAACTGGAGATGACCAAACCTCCACCGTCACGCCAACACAAGCACGCCCATGCCATTCTGACCCACGAATCCACGCGGCGGTCTTTCAACCGCGGTATTCCATTGGCGGTACACACCGCCGCGCTCAAAATACACACACAGCTCCTAAACACTGCCACATTGGACAATTTGAAATACGCACACCTGACACACATACAAACAACGCTCCCACACATCCAATCAACTATAAAACACACACCCACATCACCCACAAACCCCCACTAGTTGGAAATCGGAGCGAAGGCGAGAGCGAGAGCGAGAGATAGCGAGCACAGCATTAGAAAACCCCAACACACACAGGAACACAACTTCATCACCCACACCACATCTACGCACACATCACCACATATCACCACGCACATCACCACAAACACCACCCCACACCTCATCCACACCACCCCATGGCACCCCAAAGACACCCAAGGTTTTCGGACCAAGAACTCCGGGTCATGGTTGAGGAAATCATGAGGGTTGAGCCCCAGCTCTTCGGCACACAGGTGCAGCACACCACCATAGCAAGGAAGGCTGAACTATGGCAAAGGATCGTAGACAGGGTCAACGCTGTGGGACAGCATCCCAGAAATCGGGAAGATATAAGAAAGCGATGGAACGACCTACGGGGGAAGGTGCGCTCGATGATCTCCAGGCACAACATCGCTGTGCAGAAGACTGGCGGCGGACCCCCACCCACCCCACCCCAATTCACAGCATGGGAGCAAGAGGTGGTAAACATCCTGCATCCTGATGGCCTCGCTGGAGTACAAGGAGGAATGGACTCTGGTAAGTAGAATCTCAACCACTTCACCCCCCCCCCCCCAAACACCAGCATGCCAACCCCCCCCCTCATCCCCAATCTCACCCCCCAGCACATAACCTCCCTGCCAATGTCTCACCAGCACAACCCACCCTAAACAACACCAACCCCTGAATGCCAACACAAACCATAGACAGCCACCACCAAAGCATGACCATCGCACATACCCATACACCCCCCCCAAACCCTCACAACACCTCCCACAAGGGAATCCCAGCACTGGGGGACAAGGGCACCCAAAATGCACGCCATGGCACACACAGAAACAATAACCATACTCCTTTACCCCTGCAGGGCCCGAACGACAACACACCGCCACGGAGGGTCCAGAGATGTCCATCCCACCCCCAGAACAGGCCCCCAGCGAGGACAGCAGCTCTGTCGACCTAGAACCTGACGACCAGCCCGGACCATCGGGGACCTCTGGACAGTCGGTTCCCCACACACAGGCCACAGCAGACCCAAACCCCCCTGGGAACACCAGCACAGCTCCCACCCAGCGGGCCCATGCCTCTGTCCCGCGGACGCATCAATCAGCGGTGTGTCCGCCACTACAGGGCACCCAGGCTGACCCAACACCCCAACAACAACAGGGACCTGGGGGCAGTGGTAGTGGGCACACCGTCCAGGGGACAGAGGCCCGGGGAAACAGGGCAACTGGGAGGGCTGCTGTGCGACAGGGGGGGGAGGACAGGCCCAGGGAACCGACTCTCCAAGAGGCCCTCACCACCATCATGGGAGCGTATCATTACTCCCAGGAGACGATGGCGACGGTACTGGCCAGGTTCACCGAGATCCAGGCACAGCAGGAGGAACGGTACATGGGGTTCAGCAATGAACTCCGGGCCATCGCTACCGCAATGGGGACCATAGTCCAGGCCCTAAACCGCATTGAAACCACATTGCGGGACCATGTGGCACCACAAAGGGCCCCTGTCACTAGCCAGGAACAGCCTACCACCTCCGCCGGCGCTAGTGGTCAGGAGGCCCCCACAGAACGACGGGCCACCAGAACCCCACCTCCTGCTGAAGAACAGCCACCCCGCAAGAGGAACCTGAGATCTCAAAGGAAGACAGAGTAGGATGCCAGGACCCCCGCCAGTCTAATATCCCCCCGGATGTCATTCCACTGTCCCACAGTGTCACCCTGTCCAACCTTGAACTGCCCCTGCTCCATCCTTCCACTGCCATATGAACAATGCACCTGTGCGACCGAGAACTGGACTCTGCCATGGACATAACTCCACCCTCACCCTTCACCGTTTAATATCATGTACCAAAATATAGCACTAAAAATAAATCACTCATTGCACATAAATCATTCTGGAGTCAGCCTGTATTATTTACAAATGTATAACACATTACTTATCAATAATGTTCTGTTATATATGTGTGGACAACATACCGATGTCAATAAGCATTAGTCCATGGGCTAACCAGGCAGAAGTCACGCAGTAGGTCATACAGCACTGAAAAGGGAAGGGAAAAGTAAACTTCAGGTTAAAAGAACTGGGGGGCAATACACAAAGTAAAGATGCAGGGGGCATTCACTAAATGGTAAATGGCGTGGGAGATTCCTACCTGTGTGCTACTGAAAATACTGTAGGATAACTCTGTCCCTGTTGTCTGGGTCGTCCTCTTCGTCTTCCTCCTCTTCACTCTCCGCAGGCTCCACTGCTGCTTCAACACCACCATCTGGACCATCCTCCTGCAGGAAGGGCACCTGACGTCGCAATGCCAGATTGTGAAGCATACAGCAGGCCACGATGATCTGGCACACCTTCTTTGGTGAGTACATCAGGGATCCCCCTGTCATATGGAGGCACCTAAACCTGGCCTTCTGGAGGCCAAAGGTTCTTTCAATGACCCTCCTAGTTCGCCCATGGGCCTCATTGTACCGTTCCTCTGCCCTGGTCCGGGGATTCCTCACTGGGGTCAATAGCCAAGGCAGGTTGGGGTAACCAGAGTCACCAATTAGCCACACACGTTGTCTCTGTAGCTGTTCCATCACATAAGGGATGCTGCTATTTCGCATCACATACGCGTCATGCACTGACCCAGGGAACATGGCATTCACATGGGAGATGTACTGGTCAGCCAAACAGACCACCTGGACGTTCATCGAATGGTAACTTTTCCTCTTTCTGTACACCTGCTCATCGTCTTTTGGGGGTACTAAAGCCACATGGGTCCCATCAATGGCACCAATTATGTTGGGGATATGTCCAAGGGCATAAAAATCACCCTTCACAGTGGCCAAATCAACCTCCTCAGGGAATACAATGTAGCGCCGCATGTGTTTCGTCAGGGCAGACAACACTCTAGACAAGATTTTTGAAAACATAGGCTGAGACATTCCAGATGACATGGCCACTGTTGTCTGGAATGAGCCACTTGCCAAAAAATGGAGGACTGACAGAACCTGCACTAGAGGGGGAATTCCTGTGGGTTGGCGGATGGGGGACATCAGGGCTGGCTCCAGCTGGGCACACAGTTCATGTATAGTGGCTCGGTCAAGCCGGTATCGTAGTATGATGTGGCGTTCTTCCATTGTCGACAGGTCCACCAGCGGGCGGTACACGCGAGGATTCATCCTTCTCCTCGGAAGTCCCAGCGGACGGTGCCTAGGAAGGACAACATGGAGCACAGAGTCAAGCAAGTCACAGGTACGTTCACCACTGCATGCACAGTACACGATAAGGTATGGATGGCTTTGTTTGGATGTGTGGCAATGCAAGGCCTAGGCCTGTGTGACGCAGTTGAAATTAAGCCATGTGGGCCCTTGAAATGGCGGCTGCCTGACCGGTGAAGTGGGACAATGGGATGTGAGGTCAATGTGCTGGCGTGGCACACCGTGGCGGTAGGCGGTCGAAGACCGCTATACGAACCCGCATTGGTTAACATTAAACCCTATGGGATTCAGGAGCCAATGACGATGTGCGCCGGCGGTCGCGGTACGCACCGCCGCGGTACGCACCGCCGCGGTATGCACCGCCGCGGCCGTGACCGCCATTTTCTATCTGCCTAATCACTCGATACCTGATCATCCACAGGAGAGGACCTATACTGCAAGTGCTGCTGTGACCTCGGCCTGGAAGTGACAATGGCTGCTGCGACTGGGGAAAGGGCCCCTGCCTTCACGTCTGAAGAGTTGGAGAAACTAGTGGATGGGGTCCTCCCCCAGTATGCGCTACTCTACGGTCCTCCAGAGCAACAGGTGAGTACACTGAGTGCACATTGAATGGGTTATGGCTGTGTGGAGTGGGGTGGATGTAAGTTGTTGGGGTGGGGAGAACATGAGGATTGCAACGCACGACAGATGAGAGAATGGGCCACGTGGCAAGGTTGGGGAGGGGGGGGGCATGTACTCCAAACATGCCGAAAATTCACGTTTTCTCTTTCCCACCCTGTACATGTCTAACAGGTGAGCGCCCATCAGAAAATCGACATTTGGCGTGCCATCGCCAAGGAAGTCCGGGCCCTGGGTGTCTACACCAGACGGGGCACCCACTGCCGCAAGAGGTGGGAGGACATCCGCCGCGGAACCCGAAAGACCGCCGAGTCACTGCTGGGGATGGCCTCCCGACCTAGGAGGGGTGCCAGTCGTACCCTGACCCCCCTGATGTCCCGGATCCTGGCGGTGGCCTACCCTGATTTGGATGGGCGCTTGAGGACATCACAGCAGACACAAGGGGGTGAGTACCTGCACATTCTGCTATCCTTAAGCGCAGTTGAGGCGTCTGGGTGGGGGAGGAGGGCCGTGGGTGACACTAGGCCAGGGCGCTTTCTGTAGTGTAGTCCCCTCCCTTAGACATGGCCCTGTGCCCCCGCCCCCCACCTCTGTAGGGTGCCAAGTACAGCTATCCATGGTCCTGCATCACCCATGTGCGCGTCTGTTGTCCCTAGACCTGTTGGCCTAGTCAGAAGTACTGAGTAGTGTACCCCAATTTCGCGGCTTAGTGCATGAGGCACCTGTGTCTGTCCTCTCCGCCAACGGTATTGACAAGGCATACACTCAACTTTGTATTATTTCTCCCACCACCCTTATTCTTTGTCTTCTTGTGCATCAGCATCATCAGGCGGAGGAGAATTGGCGTCGGAGCACGAGGGAGCTGCAAGTCACAATGCCCCGGTGGGCACTGGAACAGACACCGAGGGCACCAGTGATCCGGAGGGCGAGGGGAGCACCACAACGGGGACCGGTGAAGACAACAGCGACACGGACACGTCCTCGTTTGGGAGCTCCCTAGCGGGGGCGGCAACATCCGGGCCCCCCGCCTCCACAGGTACAGCCGCCACCCAGCGCTCCAGCTCCGCCCTCCCAGCAGCCCCTCAGCCTTCGCTCCGTGCCCGCTCGCCCAGGAAGGCGGGCGTCTCCTTCGCCCCAGGCACCTCAGCCCCTGCCCCAGTTACCCCTGCTGCCCTCAGTGCGGAGCTCATTGACCTCGTGAGGACGCTCATTGTTGGGCAGACTACCCTTTTGAATGCCATCCAGGGGGTGGAAAGGGAGGTGCATCGGAGCAATGCCTACCTGGAGGGCATTCATTCGGGTCAGGCTGCCCATCAACGATCGTTCACTGCTCTGGCCTCAGCACTGACGGCAGCCATTGTCCCTGTCTCCAGCCTCCCTCTTCTAACTGCCTCCACCCTTTCTCTGTCTCCTGTCCCTCAGCCTATCCCATCCACACCATCAGACCAGCCTGCACACACCTCAACACCCAAGGCCAGATCATCCAGACACAAGCACCACAGGACACACAAGCATTCACCCCAGCAACACCCAGATGCAGACATTCCAACAGTCACTACCACCTCTGTGTCCCCCTCCTCCTCGTCTCCCTCCTCCCTCCCTGTGACGTCTACACTCACACCTGCATGCACACCACCATCAGCCAGTGCTTCCATTACCAGCACTCCCTCCACTACAGTCCTCACACGTGCAGTCACCACCCCCACTGCCATCTACACGTCCCCTGTGTCCTCTCCCACTGTGTCTGTCACCCCCTCTTCCAAGACACATAAACGCAGGCAGACATCCAAACAACAGCCAACCACCTCACGACAGCCTACGCCTCAGTCACCTGCACCCAAAGACAGCACACCTGACTCTCCTACAACCACATCCTCTTCCTCCACTTCCATCACCACTACTCCTACCCTTTACCTTGGTCCTAAGAAATGTTACCTCTCTAATCTTAACCTCTTTCCCTCCCCTGACCCACCCCCTCCATCGGTTAAGAGTCCCAAGAGCACCTCAGCCACCACCAGCCCAGCTTCGAGGGTCCAAGTGGTGCATGGCTTCTGGAGTCCACCCTTTGGCGGCAGTGACACTTCACTGAGCAGCAAGGGGACATCCAGCCCACCCCCAGGCAAGAGGACACGTAAAGTGAAGGGCCGCCGTGAGAGGACTGAGACGGCTGCCCCCAAGGAGCCAACAACGGCCACTTCACCTGCCACAACAGCCAGGGGAGGCAAGGGCCCGAGAGCCCCATCTAAGGAGCGAAAGGGCAGCAGGGCGGAGAGGTCATCCATCAGGAGCGCGGAGCTGGAGGGCCCCGCAAACCCCATCCCGCCTGCAAGGGACGACAGCAAAGGGCCCAGGACTCCGTCCCCGAAGGGGCCTGCCACTGCACATTCGGAGGGCGAGTGATCAGGGTGTCCAGCCCAGGTCTGGCTCCCTAGACTTCCTGGAAGAGGACCGCTGAAGAGGGCACCACCGTGCAGAAGAGCACCGCTGAACACGGCCCCGCTGAAGAGGTCCCCGCCGTGCAGAAGAGCACCGCTGAAGAGGGCCCCGCCGTGAAGACAGGCACCGCTGAACAGGGCCCCGCCGTGAAGACAGGCACCGCTGAACAGGGCCTCGCCGTGCAGAAGAGAACCGCTGAAGAGGGCCCCGCCGTGCAGAAGAGCACCGCTGAACAGGGCCCCGCCGTGAAGACAGGCACCGCTGAACAGGGCCCCGCCGTGCAGAAGAGCACCGCTGAACAGGGCCCCGCCGTGAAGACAGGCACCGCTGAACAGGGCCCCGCCGTGAAGACAGGCACCGCTGAACAGGGCCCCGCCGGGCAGAAGAGCACCGCTGAAGAGGGCCCGCCGTGCAGAAGAGCACCGCTGAACAGGGCCCCGCCGTGAAGACAGGCACCGCTGAACAGGGCCCCGCCGTGAAGACAGGCACCGCTGAACAGGGCCCCGCCGTGCAGAAGAGCACCGCTGAACAGGGCCCTTCCTGTCAAGCACCGCTCCGCTGGGCCCCTCCTGTCAAGCACCGCTCCGCTGGGCCCCGCCGTCTCAAGCACCGCTCTGCTGGGCCCCGCCGTCTCAAGCACCGCTCCGCTCCTCCTGTCAAGCACCGCTCCGCTGGGCCCCGCCGTCTCAAGCACCGCTCCGCTGGGCCCCGCCGTCTCAAGCGCCGCTCCGCTGGGCCCCGCCGTCTCAAGCACCGCTCCGCTGGGCCCCTCCTGTCAAGCACCGCTCCGCTGGGCCCTTCCTGTCAAGCACCGCTCCGCTGGGCCCCGCCGTCTCAAGCACCGCTCCGCTGGGCCCGCCGTCTCAAGCACCGCTCCGCTGGGCCCGCCGTCTCAAGCACCGCTCCGCTGGGCCCCTCCTGTCAAGCACCGCTCCGCTGGGCCCTTCCTGTCAAGCACCGCTCCGCTGGGCCCCGCCGTCTCAAGCACCGCTCCGCTGGGCCCCGCCGTCTCAAGCACCGCTCCGCTGGGCCCCTCCTGTCAAGCACCGCTCCGCTGGGCCCCGCCATCTCAAGCACCGCTCCGCTGGGCCCCGCCGTCTCAAGCACCGCTCCGCTGGGCCCCTCCTGTCAAGCACCGCTCCGTTGGGCCCTTCCTGTCAAGCACCGCTCCGCTGGGCCCTGCCGTCTCAAGCACCGCTCCGCTGGGCCCCGCCGTCTCAAGCACCGCTCCGCTGGGCCCCTCCTGTCAAGCACCGCTCCGCTGGGCCCCGCCGTCTCAAGCACCGCTCCGCTGGGCCCTGCCGTCTCAAGCACCGCTACGCTGGGCCCCTCCTGTCAAGCACCGCTCCGCTGGGCCCTTCCTGTCAAGCACCGCTCCGCTGGGCCCCGCCGTCTTAAGCACCGCTCCGCTGGGCCCCTCCTGTCAAGCACCGCTCCGCTGGGCCCTTCCTGTCAAGCACCGCTCCGCTGGGCCCGCCGTCTCAAGCACCGCTCCGCTGGGCCCCGCCGTCTCAAGCACCGCTCCGCTGGGCCCCTCCTGTCAAGCACCGCTCCGCTGGGCCCTTCCTGTCAAGCACCGCTCCGCTGGGCCCCGCCGTCTCAAGCACCGCTCCGCTGGGCCCCGCCGTCTCAAGCACCACTCCGCTGGGCCCCGCCGTCTCAAGCACCGCTCCGCTGGGCCCCTCCTGTCAAGCACCGCTCTGCTGGGCCCCGCCGTCTCAAGCACCGCTCCGCTGGGCCCCGCCGTCTCAAGCACCGCTCCGCTGGGCCCCTCCTGTCAAGCACCGCTCCGCTGGGCCCTTCCTGTCAAGCACCGCTCCGCTGGGCCCCGCCGTCTCAAGCACCGCTCCGCTGGGCCCCTCCTGTCAAGCACCGCTCTGCTGGGCCCTTCCTGTCAAGCACCGCTCCGCTGGGCCCCGCCGTCTCAAGCACCGCTTCGCTGGGCCCCGCCGTCTCAAGCACCGCTCCGCTGGGCCCCTCCTGTCAAGCACCGCTCCGCTGGGCCCTTCCTGTCAAGCACTCCCCAGGATATGGCAGTGGGCATGGTGGCCCCTTCGTGGGTATTGCGTCGTGGACTCATGTGGCTGAGGTGCCCCCCCTTCCCTTCCCCCTGAGGTGCCTGTAGTTTTGTCATCAGATGCCCCTGCAGTGTTCTCTCCAAAGGACTCAGGTCTCGTGTGTGGGCTTTGCCCTTGTGTTGCTACACTTTGGCCCACTGACAAATCGTTACTACGTAAAATGTGCAGGACTGATTTCTGCAGTTGTCCACTGCTGTGTATATTGACTTTATAAATGTAAATATTCTGGCTAGTTGACCAATACTTATCGGAGGCTATTTTGGACATAAATATTTATTGACAATTTTGAAATGTCATTGCATTTTTTACGGGGGTTTGGTTGGTGTCACTGTGACTTGTTGCTCTGCATTGGTGTGTACATATTGGGGGGGGGGTTGCATATGTGTGTGCCCGTAACCTTTCGTCCTCCCCCCTCCCGTGTGTCGTAGGTGCTGTACTCACCGTTGACGTCTGCGCCGGAGTTCGTACTCGTGGTAGATGAGCAGGTAGACGAGAGCAGGTATGATGTTCAATTCGGGTTCCATGCTGTCCTCCGTACTCGTGGAGTGCGTAGAGGTGAGCGTTTTCACATTCGTAGTCTGTTTCCGCCGTGTTTTTATCGGCGGGGCTCCCGCCCCGGAAAAGGTGGCGGATTGGTGGGTCATGATAGTGTGGGCGGTACATTGTCTGCCGCCTGGCTGTTGGCGGTGACCGCCGCGCTGTTTGTCGGTCCCGCCGTGGCGGTCGGAGTGTTAAAGTGGCGGGCTGTGTTGGCGGTTCCCGCCAGGGTCAGAATTCCATTTTTTGGACCGCCGGCCTGTTGGCGGTTTGGCCGCCGCTTTATCACCGACCGCCAGGGTTAGAATCACCCCCTAAGTGTATAGACTGCGATGGCTAGTCCATCTCCGCTGCCTATACACACCTCCAATGGCCCAACACAGTAAGGGCTATCAGAGTTTTGGCCATGTGTCCGCCCGCTCTATTTAGATTCCGCGGAGACATGGTCAGTTTTCACTGCCTGTCAACGCCATGAAAAATGTGGCATTAAGGAGCAATGAAAACTCTTAAATCACCCGCACGCCATGGGAGGATGTTCTTATCACAAAGGGGGATCATATATTTTTGTATTTTCAAAACGAAAATCCTACTTTGGGATTTTCTTTTTGGAAATAAAAACAAAGTTGTAAGTCATGTTGATGGAACTGTCAGTCAGACTTACACTTCATTTCCAGGAACTGCCCTAACTTGGGTTCTTGGAAATAGCAGAGATGTCTGCAGGGGCAGTGGACATCTTTAAATACATCGGGCAGAGTACTCTTGCTATGGCTGGAGTGATGTACTCCACCATGGTGACGGTAATTACTCCGTCTGCCAACAATTAAATTAGTCTCCATATGTCCAAATGGATTTGGAGTTAGGCTTTGGGCTTCGTATATGTTATGCCATAATAATAATTAGGGTTAGGTTTTATTTGTGCACATATTTTCTGGAGTTTGTGTACACCTATAAAAGGCATCAGGGCACTAAATCACAATAGAAGAAAGTGAAGGAAAACTAATATTGGAATAACCCATAATCAGCTTATTCATCCTTTTTTTTAAAATCCAAATGTAAGTAAGACGTGATAGAGAAGAGGCAAAGAATTTTAAGTTTGTGCAACCTGCACCTCAATTATTGGATCCTCTAGCATATTTTCTGATGTAGAGCAGAGACATCTATCAGGTACATAGCACTAGAAACATCTCTCCGGAAAAGCATGCCGTAGATATATCAAGACTGCACGAATCACACATAATTTCTAGAATTTATTTGTTGGTGGGTGTACTAGTGAATTCCGATTATGATCAAAATACAGATAAACACTTTTCTGTTAGTACTGCAGTCAGGTCAATTTTTCCAAGTCCAAGAAAAAGGTAATTGTAAAAGTCTATTCTTCTGTTCAAAATATTTTATTGAGTTTTACAATTAGCAAAAGTCTATACAAAAATGAGTACCAAAAGAAGTACATACAAGAAAATACCATAACACAAACAATAATATAAATGCACCTGTAGTCTTATAAATTGTAATATGATGATAAAATGAAAATAAGTAATAAAAGGGTAGGAATAATGAATTAGATGACTATAGGAATAGGCCTAAAATAGAGCTACTTACTTAACTTTTAAATTGAGCTTCAACATTTTAGAATACATTTAATTATAAATATAGTGTTATATAATTATCAATCGGTTTCTAAAATAAATGATACATTTGTTGTCTATTACTCCCGATAAAGTTAGGTTGGCCCCTCTTCTAGTGAAAATTAGCCATCACCATCATGTATGAACTGATAACGATCAAGCATTTTTTCCAATTAGCAGTAACATATTTTAAAGCTGCAGATATTAGAAAATCTAGGTGTTTGCAGTTTAAGTTAGATGAATTTGTGGAAAGCGAAATAGATTTACAAATCAATATTTTATATGAAAGAGAATCGGCAAAATGAAATATTTTTGTAATGATATCTCAAACCTCTCCCTAAAACTTAAAAACAATATTATAATCATAAAGCATATGTTTTAACGAACCTGGATACAGATTACAATGCCAACAATTAGGAGAAGGTAAAAGTTTTACTTGAAATAACTTTAACTGGATCCATAGGTAATTAAATAATATGAAGGCATTGGTTTGGTATAGAGATACAAGTAACCATCCGGAAATATTATTCAACCTTATGATTTTCGATGTATCATACGAAAATGATAAATTTAGTTCTGTATTCCAAATCGTATAGAAAAAAATAATATTGACTGCTTTAAAATTATTCAATTTTTTTATAAAACACTGATACTGCATGAGATGATGCATCTACTGCTTGAATATACATTTCTAAATCTGAGGTGGCATTTAAAGGAAAAGTGCCAGGAAAGGAATCAAGGATAGAATTACATAAAATTATGTATTTGGATGAATCCACAGGAGGTAAAGTAAATTTTTATCTTAACTCATCAAAAGTTTAAAAGGTGTTGTTTTTATATACATCTTAAATATAAAAAATACGAGCTTTAAACCATGACTGCCAAAATTTTACATTTCTTTCAAGTTTTAACAATGGATTATACCATAAAGACATATTTAAAGTATGTGAAATATAAGAATGAAAAAGAGAGTCTAAATTATGTAATATTAATTTTGTAGATTTCAATATTATGGATTTTCTTAATAAAGTTGTAAAGTTTGACATAGTCAGTAAAGCATATAAAGGAAATGGAGATGTCAAACATTTTTCTATGGAAAGCCATGCAGGTGTATTATTAAGGTGAGTATCATTGAACAAAACAAAACTTTGTTTTAATATAAATGCTTTATGCTAGTTCAGAAAATCTGGTAAACCAAGACCTCCATTACATTTGTGCATTTTAAATTTTTTATAGCTTATACAGCGAGTTTTATAGTTCCAGATAAACGTAGATAAAAGTTTATCTACATTTTTTGAAAACTTAAGAGGAAATTGAATAGAAATCATAGAAAGGAGATAAAAGTTTTGGAGCAATAACCATTTTTCTAGAATCTATTCTTTCCCACCATGACAAATGCAAGGCTGACCACTTACAGAATGTTTCTTTAGTATAGTAAGTAAAAAAAACAAAAACAAGTTTATTAGTTAATTAAAACCATAAAACTTTTCCTTCCACGTAAACATTTAACAGAACAATTTTAGTGCAAAAAGACAATTACAGTTCTTTGGCTTAGGGTGAAATGGTAAGCAAAATTTCCTTCCACATAAAAATTTTAAGAAAAAAACATACTAGTGCTATAAGGCATTAATAATAGGGCAACAGAACAATCTTATTGAAGGTAAGAAAAATACAGCGCCAAATAAAATCTTGTGTTTAAAATGAAATGATATATGAAGTTTCCTTCCACAAAGAAATATAAAGAAAACAGTAACAGCCCAATGAGGCATTGGTAAAAATAGGACAAAGTGGGAAGAGACCTTCTATCGATTTTATTTACCCCTACTTAAGTCTGGTTGTTGGTACCAGACTTCATTATGACACAAGCTAAACCTAATGCACTACCTAGGAGCCTTCCCTTCTTTAAGAAGTTCAAAGCGGTTTATAGGGATTTCGCTATCGTTTCTGCCCTCCCTCTGAGTTGGTTATTTCGAGAGGCTGTGGTTTTTAGAGTGAAAATTTCCTAAAATTGAACCAGCCTAATGTTCAATATTGTATTTCGAGGGTTAAAGGCTGCAATTAATGCTTGTCTGCATGATCTAATTGTTAAACCGTTGAATTCTTTTTTTAGTAAGAGTCTCCTTTCGGCCGCCAGGGCTGGGCAAATGCAGACCACATGCATCAAGTTGTCGTCTGCTAGATGACAGAGACGGCACTCCTGGGAGCCTACTTGCCGCTCCTTCTTCCATTTTGGCATGAGGTCTAAAGTAGGGACTTCACCCAGCCTAAGTCTGAGAAAGGATTGCTTGATTTTCCGTGAGTAGGAGCCAGCCATAAGTGGTGATTCTTTAAATGTTTTGTAGAAGTTAAAAATCAACCAACTATGCTCCCTTTTGGCCAATGAGATCTTATCTTCTAACAAGCTCTGTAATTTACTTGCTTTATTCACTGCTTTATTGAAAACGGGGATGGGTAGAGACCGGTTCCATACCTCATCTAAGTTCAAAAGTATGATTTAGAATATAGTCACAATTCAATATAATTGATTGTTTAATGGTCTTGAAAAAGAAAATACCAAAATATTTAAGTTTTTCCTTTTGCCATATTATTTCCTTGTTTGGGAGCATGTCAGAAGTACAATGAACGTTTAAAGGAAAAAAAATATGTCTTGCTAGTATTTAAGGAATAACTTGAAATCTGTAAATATGAATGAATTATATCAAATGAAGGTGAAATGGACGATTCTAGATTACTAATATACAGTAGTACATCATCAGCATAAGCTGAAGTTATAATGACATCATTGGTGTTAATACTTTCAATTGCTTCACAGTTTCTGATGGTTTTAAGTAAAGGTTTAATAACAAGAGGAAAAGTAAGGGTGACAAATGACAACCTTGGCTAATGCCCCCAAAAAGAAAAACAAAATATTTGAGATTCAACCATTAATGAAAGGTTGAGCTGAAGGGCTTTGCATATAGTGCCAAAATCATACAAATAAATTAACTGCCAAACTTAAATGCAAATAAGGCATGACATAAATATTGCTAATGTACTTTGTCAAAAGCTTTTTCTCCATCTAACACCATTATACAAGCTGGTATGGACAAGGACAAACAAAATCAATCACATGGGATAACAAGCTAGTAATATTTACAGAATGTCTATGCTTCATGAAACCAGATTGATCAATATGAGTAAGGGAATCAGATAGAGTGGTGTAGCGAGTTGCAAGAATTTTAGCCTAGAGTTTACAATCTTGATTTATTAATGAAATAGGCCAATAATTTGAAACAATAGCGTGATCTTTGTTAGGTTTCAGCAGAACTATAATTAATGCTTCAGTGAAGGACCCGGATGTTGAACCTGAATTACTAAAGTGCCTAAAAAAACTGAGCAAAGGATGCATAAGGTGCACTCAGAATGTCTTATAAAATTCAGCTAGAATACCGTCTGGAGCAGGAGATTTAAGGGAATTGATAGACAATTCAACTTGCTCTATTGAGATTGGTAAATCCAATGTATCTTTACCTGAATAGGACATTTTGAGCAGTCCATAGCATTCTAAGAAATTATCATTCGATGGAGGATTATTGTATAGAGTTGAGTAATAACTAAAAAATTCAATGACTATGGGCCTGATTCGACCTTGGCGGATGGGATACTCCGTCACAAACATGACAGATATCCCGCTCGCCGTATTATAAGTTCCATTATATCCTATGAACCTTGTAAAACGGCGGGTAGGTTATCTGTCACGTTTGTGACTGAGTATCCCATCAGCCAAGGTGGTAATCAGGCCCTATGTCTTTATGAGAAAGTGCAACCTTGCCATTAGACCCATGGATTGTATTAATTTGAATTTTATATTTTTTAATATGGAGATAATTTGCCAGAAGTCATCCAGATCTATCAGCACTAAAGCAGAATTTAGCTTTATTATTAGAAATTTGAATGCCAGCCTGTTTGCTTAATATTGAATTTAACTCATATTGCAGTGTTTGAAATTTTATTTTATATTTTAGATCATTTGATGTGATAAAGAGTTATTTATCCAAATCTGTGTTTTTTAAGTTAAATGTTTTGTTATCATGTGCCATAATGGAAATGCTTACTCCTCTGATATATGACTTAAATGCATCCCATTGATTTACAATAGAAGTCGATCCTTGTGGATTAAAATAAAAATATTCATGGAGTGCTGACAAACATTTTGGTTGATTTTTTTCATTCAGGACAACACTTTTATTCATACGCCAACAATATTGAGACTGTTGAGAAGTGGCAAGTTGTAGAACACATGAAATAAGTGCATGATCAGAAATGTCAACATTATGGATAGCTGAAACCGAAACGGAATGTATCAATTGACGAGATATTAATAAATAATCAATTTGAGATTATGAATTATGAGGATTGTAAAAAAATGCAAATTGTTTCTCTGTTGGGTGATATAGGCGTCAAAGATCATCCAATCTGGTAGATTTAAAAAAAGATTTCAAAGTAAAAAAAGCGTTAGGAGGACAGCATTTAGTGTGTGATAATTTATCCAGCAAAACAGATCACATATTAGGTTGAAATCTGTTTTAGCACATTTTTTAATTATTTCTTCCAAGATGGCTGCAATGTTTATAGTTAGGAAGATGTTTTATTTCATGTTATCAGTGTCAGTCTATGAAGGCGTCACTATCAGCGTCAAAGACAAGTAATATACGTAGGTACTCACATCATGTCCCTTTCCCACTCACATGTGACAGGAACATGATGTACTTTTGAAAGGAATTGTTTATGTAATTGCCGCCCCAAGCATGCCTTCTAATCTATTGTTTGGGAACATACCTGCGTTTGGGATCCTACAAGATCTGTATAAACACATCTCACACAGACAAGGTTATCAGAGGGATTCCTACCAGATGCCATCAACGCTATCTATGCTACACATCGCCTTGATGCAGACCCATCCTTCATGTCTCCACGGAGTCTGATCTAGAGACCTAATTCCAAGGTAAGAAGGGTTGGGGGGTGCTTCTCTTGGACATGGTACTGGCAGATTAGGTTTAACACACCTAACTCTCTTCAAGTTAGAGATTACTTTCATCATGCAGGGTATTAGGGCCTATTTCACATCCCATGTTATTGCAAGATGGTGGGGGTCTTTATATTCACAACTCTTGTTTTTACAATTCTGTTTCTTGCACTATTCATTATCCTACTCATTGCAGCCCATGCATTTTACAATAGATTGCAGTCTTGTTAATAAAACCTATTGAAAATTTGACTGCATCTCCTTCATTGCCTGTGTGTGAATGAGACTTGTTGCTTATGTAAAAATAGGGTGATCTCCTTTTAACCATGACTCCCCTGAGATGTCGCACTCTTGATTCTATGTGTAGAGGCTGCCAAAAATCACCTTTTACTTGGGTTTTTGGTGAGGTACTGCTTGTGAGCCAGGAGGGTTGGGCTGACAGTTGCGACTTGTTGTAGGATTGGCTCAGTCGCCTACAAACAAAAGTGCTGTCATCCCTAAACCAGCAGTGTTGCCTAGAGCAAAAGATGGATCAAAAAGACCAGGGCCCATATTTATACTTTTTGCCGTAAAACTGTGAAAACACACTTTTGCGGCAAAACCTATAGCGCTGGCTTGTGTCATTCCAAATCACCAGCTTGGCGCCAAATTTATGGGACCCTGCAAGCCGGCACTAAGGGTGGGTAAGCCTCAGGAAAAATTACATTAGCAGGGTGGAGGTTGCGGTACGGGGAAACGGGTTTTGCCTTAAAAAATGATGCTAGGCTGGTTAGAAGAAACAAAATGCTGTTAACCAGCCTAGCGTAATTTCCTGATGAAAAACCATCCATACCACATGACTACTCTCTTATAAAAGACAGGAGTCATGCCCACCACCCCAATGGCCAGCACAGGGGACCAGTGTCCCTGGGCATGGACATTGCACCCAGTGCCATGCAGGTGGTGCATTTCAGGGCCTCCAATGGCACTTAAATAATTTTTAGAAAATACTTACCCTACTTACCTGGGATGGGCTCCCCCATCCTCTAGTGTCCCTCTGGTGTGGGTGTGGGTGTTCCTGGGGCTTAGGGTGGGCATCTGTGGGCACTTTTCATTCATGGTGTTTGACCATGGAAATGGGTCCACAGGTTCCCTAATGCCTCCTTTGACCCAGGCGTTAAATAAAGGCGCTATGCAGGCTTAGCGCCATTATTTAGGCCCGCCTTCCACCTGTTCACCTTTTTTTGCACGGGAGGATAAATAAGGCGCTAGGGGCTTTGAGTCATTTTTTGGACAGGAACGCCTACCTTGCATCTCATTGACGCAAGGTGGGTTCATGCATCCAAAAACATATGTTAACTCCAATATTTTGACGCTTGACGGGTCTAGTTTCAAAATATAAATATGGAGTTAAGTTTGCTCCTAATTTGCATTAAAAAAATGTCACAAATTCAGCGCAAACAGAGTATAAATATGCCCCCATATTTGAAACCATAACTTCTCAGTCGTGGTCTAAGTTCAGTAAACTCTTTGCATATTTTTACAGTTTCCTTAGCGAAGTCTTGATGTATGTAATTTGTATTACTATTCACTATTATAGATGGTCTCTCTGGCTGCTTTTCTTATCATCACTAAATGATGGTGGGGCAGGACTTTAAAAATCATTTGACAAGGTTTGTCATGACGAGGATTACGATGTGAGGGAACTCTGTGCGACTTATCAATCTCAAATTTTTCTGAGAACTTTAAATGCAGTAGACCAGGTAATAGTTTTTCCAAATAAGGGCCTGTTGTCATTGCCTTCTACATCCTCTGGTAAATTAAAGGTGCACAAGTTATACTGTTGATTACGATTTTCTAAATCCAATAAAAGATTACTCATTGGCAACATTTTTGCTGCAGTAGGTGACAAATTGTCAATTTTTGATCTGTTGTCTTGAATTTTGATTGTATTATCGGACACTTTCATAGAAAGACTAGTCATGTCTTTGCGTATATGTTTTAATTTCTGATGCTATTTTATCTGTATTTAAGCAAATTGCCTGTAATTCACTAATAGTGTTGATAATAGAGGTTCATTAGCATCAACTATTTTGGATTTAACTGGTGGTGAAGATGTTGTTTGTTTGTGCTTATTATTCACAACATGCACATTTTTCCCTTCCATAAAAGTTGATTAAACTGTATTAAATATAAGCACAGTTTATATTGGAACTATAAAAAGAATCTTGAATAAAAGTTACCACAAATGAAGGCAGTGCAGCAGCTAAAACCAGCTGTGGGAGTAGTTGAGGCCTCAGCCGCGCCCATTCCTAAAGATAACTCCACCTTCCCGACAGGAATCTTCAGCAAAGCTTTTCTGAAAAGACAGGTGAGAAACTCCTCGACAAAAATGGCTTCAAAACACCATCAAAAGCTCTAAAAAAAAGTACCTCCACAAAGCGCTAGTTTAGAGAGCTGCCAGGGAGATTTTCATTGAAGTAAAACCAGCCTTCAATTTAATTTTAGATTGTCGATGATGCGGGCTTTACAAAGTATCAGAGGGGGTGCCCATCTTGTTTGCACACTCACGCGACTCCATTGTAAATGTCTATTCTAACTAAACCTTTTACCTCTACAAAAGGGCTAAGCTGAGGTGGCCATAGAGAGAGTCTATTGATTGCCAGAAGTTGGAAAAGGTACGTGCTGGAGTATGGCCCAACGTTTTAGTCTAGATCAGAAATCTGACATCCAAAAACGCTTGCTCCTAGGGAACAGAATATTTATCTTATCAGCCTTCATTTGCTGGAAATTATAATGCATTAAGGTAGAAGCAAACACTGGGCAAAAACGTCAACATGGAGTGTATAGCTGAAGTGTTGGAAGCATTGATTTAAAAAGAAACAAGAAATGAAAATTATGACTCGATCAATTACCTAATAGGGCTTACATAGACATTGAGTAGGGCAGGGATGAGCACCCACCTCAGTGCTATACTACATGTGGGAACCTTTCAATAGTGATGGAAGAGGCCAACAAAGCTCATAGAAAACAAGCAGCCAAGAGCTATATGATTAACTGTACTTCCTCCACTCCCACAGTTTGTTTTAGACTTAGGTTTAGGGTCAGACATAGAACTAGGAGTATCATTAAGGCTAGGCTTTCTGTTAGTGTGTGCTTTAAAGTTAGTTTTAGGATTAGGTTAGTATGCTTTGAAGTTCGGTTTAGGGTTAGATTAAAGTTAGGGTAAAAGTTTGATTTAGGACTGTAGATAGGGATCACACTAAACTTATTATTAAGGTTAGCCATGGTGTTAGTGTCTGCTTTAATGTTAGGTATACAATTAGGGTTATAGTTAGGTTGAGCGTTACAGATAGGGTCAGACCTAGATGTGGCATTGAGGTTAGGCATGGTGTTATGGTGTGCTTTAAAGTTATGTTAGGGTTAGAGTTAGGATGAGGGTTCCAGATAGGGACAGAACTAGACAGTGTTAAGACTTGGCATAGTGTTAGCGTGTGCTTAAAAAGCTGGGTTTCGGGTTAGTTTAGAGTTAGGGTTAAGATTAGATCTAGATTTAGGGCTATAGGTAGGGGCAGAGCTTGACTTAGGGGGCTCATTCCGAGTTTGGCGGTCGGACGAGCTGACCACCAAACTTGCGGGTGGGAGACCACGACAGACTGGCAGTCTCCCCCCCCCGGGCCATTATGACGCTTCTGCTGGAAGGTTGGAGGTTTCTGCCGGTCATCCCAGCGCAAACAGTGCGGCGACATTGGCCTCAGCCCCACATGGAGCCGGGGGCAATGCCATCGACCAGAGGAGTCCACATGGAGCCAAGGCCAATGCTGTCGCACTGCTGGGGCCTTACAGGGGGCCCCAGCACTGCACACGTCATGGTCCCCCAGTGGCCCCCTGCACTGTGTTTCTGCCAAAACTGGACTCGTGATCAGCACTGCAGTGCTAAACTCAGTGCCGCCGTGGTTGACCACGATTCTGACTGCCACCAAGCTGCAGGAACCATGTTCCTGGTGGGGGCAGTGCCCCCCCCCTGGTTGTCCAACCACCAGGGTTGCTATGTGGCTGTTGCACCGCCTGGAGTGCAGCGGTCTGACAACCACTCCGAGGCTAGTGGTCTAAAGACCGCCAGCCTTGTAATCAGGCCCTTAGCATTAGGGTTAAGCATGGTGTTAGTGCGTACATTAAAGTTGGGTTTAAGGTTAGGTTAGTGTTAGGGTTAGAGTTTAGGTTTAGAGCTACAGATAAGGGCAGAACTAGGCATAGCAATAAGGTTAGGCATGGTGCTAGTGTGTGTTGTAGGTTAGGGGTAGGATTAAGAAGAAGGGTTAGAGTTGACTTAACAAAGTCAAAGTAAATTTGTTTAAGGACATGAATCTGAAATGCTGGTAGGTAATAGTCATGGGGCTGAAGTATTCGGCATTTCAATGTCATGGATAGGAAGTTGGCGTTAACGGCAGATCATAGTGATGGGGTGTAGTAATGGTTACCTTAGTCTTATAAATAAGGATTTAAAGTGATGGTAGGTAAATGTGATGGCTTGTGGTAATGGTCAGTTAACTGCTATGGATAGTGCATGCATCGAAGTGATGGTAGGTAAATGTGATGGCTTGTGGTAATGGTCAGTTAACTGCTATGGATAGTGCATGCATCGAAGTGATGGGAAGTGAAGCTCATGGGGTTGAACTAAGGGTCAGTTTAGTTATGGATGGAAAATCAAAGTGATGGTAGATTGAAGGGCTCGTGTTCACTGACCAAGCAGCAGTACAACTTGTGGGACCAATGAAGATCCTCAAATCTTCCCTTTGAAGGATGTGAAGAAATATTTCAGGGAAAGAAACGATATGAAGAATGATGTCCTTCCGAGGCCAGAGTACATGAATCACGAGGACCTCATCTGGCTTTTGAAAAGTCAAGTCTTGCTTTGGGCTTGACCTTCTCTTCTTGGCCTTCAAATGCTTAATCCTTTGTACGGACTGTCCAGTCTGCAGTGCTTAATTTGTGCTTGTTGTTTCCGGTGCTGAGCACCGGCACTTATTTTTGAGGGCCGGGGCTTATTCTTCTGCCTCAAGCTTTTGCTGTGGGCAAAAAACACATATGGGGAAGACTGAAAAAGGGTAAAACGAAAAGGCTTAACAAAGGGAGAATGTATAAAACTGCTGGAGTGAGGTGAAGGGGGAGGGAGGGGCTGTAAATGGATTGAAGAAGGGGGAGGGAGGGGCTGTAAATGGATTGAAGAGGCCCGAGATGGCTTCAGAATTACGCTGCCTCAGTATTCTGTGTTCCCACATTTAATTGCAGCAGCCGCGTGTTTAAGAGGAGGGCTTTGGGCTCCGGCACGTTTTTATTGACAAATTAAGCACTGCCAGTCTGCCTCCATTCAAACCTCTCACGTTTTCCAGGTCCATGCCTGGGTTGCTCCACCAAGCTACGTTTTTCCTTTGTATTCTGTGATTTGTAGTTTTGTGGCACCCAATGTAAAACTTGGAAACATCTCCCAGAATGCAAAGGAAAGCCCCTGGATGGGATAAGTTACTCACACGTGCATCTGTGAAACCTAAGAGCTCTGCAAGCCAGTCACGAGAACAGAGCGTAAAAGATGCACTTTGTTTGCAGGCCAGGTATGGCTCCATCCCGTCTGTTCTCGCCAGTGCCACGTGCGCTGTTCTTTCTTTTCTAAAGCAGTATCTATCTGCCTGTGCTGGGCCTGCCGCTGTCCCGTCCACCAGTCCCTGGTATCCAGTTCCTTACAAATTATCAGGGGGATTAGGCACATGCTGCTCGCTGCGTGTTCGAAGGGAGATGGAACTCGGTGTCCGAACAACGCTGATTGTCTATTACCGAGCGCAGGGTGGTGAGTAGAAGGTATGCGTCACGTGAAACCGAACCCTCGCAGGTCAGAGGTCATTGCTGACATATGATTTAATGTTGATCCCCTGAAATGTTATTAATTCCTTTTCCACAGCTAGCTGTAACAAAGACGTGTTCTAAATAAACGGCAGCTATTGTTTCACAGGCCCTGGCCTGACTCCATTGTTAGAGGGGACCGCCTCGGGAGCAGGCCGGGCCTGGGAGCCAGAGGCAGCAGTGCGGAACATCACCCCGTATAACACAGAGCAAGCCCAGTGTTCCAGTGGCTGGAGAGTCGGATTCCTCCAATGAGCCGACAGCAAAAGAAATCCAGCCAGTCGATTATTTTCAAGGCCTCTTACAGTACCAATGGGCATGTCATGATTTATCTGCTGCACCAAACCGGGCCCTGCCGGCCCTCTTGTTGCAGGTCACTGGGATTCCAGCCTGCTCTGGGCGAGGTGCATGGCACCAATGCTTCTGGAGGGATGCCGCCATCTCAGCCCACCACCTTCTGAAGGGATGCCGCCATCTCAGTGCGCCATGGTCTGGAGGGATGCCGCCATCTCAGCGCGCCACCATCTGAAGGCATGCAGTCATCTCAGCGCGCCATCATCTTGAGGGATGTCGCCATCTCAGCGTGCCACCATCTGAAGGGATGCAGTCATCTCAGCGCGCCATCATCTTGAGGGAGGCCGCCATCTCAGCGTGCCACCATCTGAAGGGATGCAGTCATCTCAGCGCGCCACCATCTCAAGGGAGGCCGCCATCTCCTCGCACCACCGTCTGAAGGGATGCCGCTATCTCAGTGCGCCATCATCTGAATGGATGCTGCTATCTCAGCGCACCATCATCTGAAGGGATGCTGTCATCTCAGCATGCCACCATCTGGAGGGATGCCGTCATCTCGCACCACCATCTGAAGGGATGCAGTCATCCCAGCGTGCCACCATCTGAAGGGATGCAGTCATCTCCTCGCACCATCACCTGAAGGGATGCAGTCATCTCAGTGCGCCATCATCTGGAGGGATGCCGCCATCTCAGTGCGCCATGGTCTGGAGGGATGCCGCCATCTCAGCGCGCCACCATCTGAAGGCATGCAGTCATCTCAGCTCGCCATCATCTTGAGGGATGTCGCCATCTCAGCGTGCCACCATCTGAAGGAATGCAATCATCTCAGCGTGCCACCATCTCAGGGAGGCCGCCATCTCCTCGCACCACCGTCTGAAGGGATGCCGCTATCTCAGTGCGCCATCATCTGAATGGATGCCGCCATTTCAGAGCACCACCATCTGAAGGGATGCTCTCATCTCAGCACGCCACCATCCGAAGGGATGCCGTCATCTCAGCATGGCATCAATTGAAGAGATGCTGCCATCACAGTGCACAACATTGGTGGTATCAGGTTCTGTTCTTGCAGTCAGTCACTTTAAAATAAACTGAAAGTTTACAGGAGGATACTGCACAGGCAGCACAAGGGCCAACTTACAATGCTTACCACAACATTCTCCACTAAACAGCCTCACCTAATGAACGACTGTGTTAAAGGACCCATACCAACACCTACCTCACCTATCTTCCTCGTCTCAGTTCTAACACAATGAGTGTTCTGTCTCCCATGCACTGACTTCACTCATATAAGTAAACAAGCACTGGCAAAGCCAATAAGTCTCACCTATGCAAGACCTATTGACTTTGCCAATTGTACACCAGCATGGCTGCTGTTCAACATGGTGAAAAGTTAGTGGTGTACAGTAGAGTGACATGGAGTGGAGTGTTGTAAGGTGAATTAAAGTAGAGTGTTATGGAGTGGTGTTGAGTTGAGTGGAGTGTCATTGAGTGAGTGGAGTGGTATGGCGTGTTGTGGAGGGACTCGACTGTCCTACAGTAGAAGAGCATAGAGTGGAGTCGAAGTGAGTGAAGTGTCAGTGTGGAGTAGTGCTGTAGACTGGAGTGGCATAGAGTGTTGTGGAGGACAGAGTGGTGTAGAGGGTGTTGCGTAGAATGGAGTAGTGTTGTAGAGTGGAGTAGATTGTCGTACAGTGGAGTGGCATGGAGTGGAGTAGTGTAAGAGAGTGGAATAGCATAGAGGAGAGGAGAGTGTTGTAGAATGGTGTGGCGTAGAGTGGAGTGGCATAGAGTATCAGAGAGTGGAGTGGCATTGAGTGGAGGAATGGAGTAGAGTGGAGTAATGTGTCATAGAACAGAGTGGAGTAAAGTGGTATGGAGTGCCATAAAAGGTGTTCCATAGAGCACCATAGAATGGAGTAAATTGTAGATTGTAGTGGTATAGAGTGGAGTAGAGTTTAACGGAGTAGGGCGTGAGAATGGAGTACCATAGAGTGTAGTATCATACAGTGGAATGTCAGAGTGGAGTATAGTGGCCTAGATTGAAGTAGCGTAAAGTACAGTGGTGTAGATTAGATTGGCGTACAGTGAAGTGGAGTTGAGTGCATTGGTTTTGAGTAAAGTGGTGTAGAGTGGAGTGGTGTACAGTAGATTGTTTCAGAGTAGAGTGAAGTGGCGTAGAGTGGTGCAAGGTGGAGTGGAGTGGTGCAGAGTAGGGTGCAGCCGCATAGAGTAGAATGGTGTAAAGTGCAGTAGTGCAGAATAGATTAGACTGGCATGGAGTGATACAGAGTGTAGTGGTGTAGAGTGCAGTCAGGTGACGTAGAGTTGAATGGTGCAGGGTAGTGTGCAGAGGCATTGCGTGCTGTGGTGGAGAGGGCATTCTTGCAGAGTAGAGTGCCGTACAGGGCAGTGGTGCAGACAAGAGTGGTGCAGAGAGCTGTGGCATAGAGTATAGTGGTGCAGAGTAGAAAAAAGTGGCATAGAGTGCAGTGATGTAGAGCACAATGGTGTAGAGTGGAGTAGCATGCAGTGGTGTGTAGTGTTGCAGATTAGAGTATAGTGGCCTGGAGTGCAGTGGTGCAGAGCAGCTGGCCTAGACTGCAGTGGCGTAGAGTGCATTGGTTAAGTAAAATGTTGAGTGCACTGGCTTAGACTGCAGTTGTTTAGAGTACAGTGGTGTAATGCACAGTGGCGTAGAGTATAGTGGTGAAAAGGAGAGTGGTGTAGAGTGACGCAGCATAGAGTGCAGTTGCATAGAGTGGAGTAGGGTGCAGTGGTGTAGACTAGATTGCTTCAGAGTAGAGTGAAGTGATGTACAGTGGAGTGGCGCAGGGCTGAGTGGAGTGGTGCAGGGTTAGCGTGCAGTGGCATAGAGTAGTGGTGTAGAGTAGAGTGGCACAAAGTGGAGTGGCGCAGAGTGGAGTATAATGGCATAGAGTATGATGGCGTAGAGTAGATTGCTTCAGAGTAGAGTGAAGTGTAGTTGGGCAGAGTGGAGTGGTGCAGAGTACAGTGCAATGGTATAGAATGCATTGGTATAGAGTGCCATGGCATAAAGTGCAGTGTTGCAGAGTAGAGTGGCATAGCGTGGAGTTGTGTAGAGTTCAGTGGTGAACAGTGTAGTGATGCATAGTGGAGTGGTGTAGATTGCACTGGGCTAGAGTAGAGGAATGCAGAGTAGAGAGATGCAGAATGAAGTGATGTAGAGTTCAGTGTCATAGAGTGCAGTGGTCTACAGTAGATTAGAGTGGCTTAGAGTGGAGTAGTGGCATCGAGTGCAGTGGTGCAGAGTAGAGTAGTGTTGAGTTTAGTGGCAAAGAGTAGAGTGCATTGATGTAGAGTACATTGGTATAGAGTGCAGTGGAAAATAGAGGTGCAGAGTAAAGTAAAGTAGAGTGCAATGGTGTAGAGTAGAGTGGCATAGAGTGCAGTGGCATAAAGTAGTGTTGTAGAGTATAGTGTCCTACAGTGCAGGGAGGCATAGTAGATTGGTGTAGAGGATAGTGGCATAAAGTGTATCGGTTTAGAGTAAAGTGGTGTAGAGTGCATTGGCGTTGAGTGCAGTGGCGTAGCGTGCAATGGCGTAGAATAGAGTGGTGTGGAAATGACTGGCATAGAGTGGAGTGTCACAGAGTGAAATAGAGTGGCATAAAGTGCAGTGGCATAGCATAGATTGTTTCAGAGTCCAGAGCAATGGCTTAGAGTGCAGTGGCATGTACTGCAGTGATGCAGAATAGGTTAGAGTGTTTTGGAGTGGATTGGCATAGACTGTAGTGGCACAGGGTGGAGCAATACAAAGTGTAGTGGCATAAAGTGTATTGGCATTGAGTGCAGTAGAGTGGCATAGAGTAGAGTGGTGTAGAGTGCAGAAGAATAGATTGCACTGGTGCAGAGAAAAGTGTCATAGAGTTCAGTGGCAAAGAGTACAATGTTGCAGACTAGAGTGAAGTAGAGTGCAGTGGCTTAGAGTGGAGTGGTACAGAGTACAGAGCAGTAGTGCAGGGTAGAGTGCAGTGGTATAGAGTAGAGTGATGCAGAGTGCAGTGGCACCAAGTGCATTGGTGTAGAGTGGACCAGAGTAGAGTGCAGTGTCATAGAGTACAGTGGTGTATAGTATAGTGGCACAGAGTGCATTGGCATGGAGTGCAGTAGCATAGAGTGGTGAAGAGTAGAGTAAAGTGTAGAATAGAATGGTGTAGAGTGCAGGGACATAGAGTACAATGGCGTAGAGTGCAGTGGTGTATAGTGCAATAGCACAAAGTTGCAGAGCAGAGTATAGTGGAGTAGCATGCAGTGGTGCAGAGTAGATTGACATAGGGTGCAGTAGCATAGAGTGCGTTGGTTTTGAGTAAAGTGATGTAGAGTGTATTGGTGCAGAGTAGAGTGCAGTGGCACCAAGTGCAGTGGCGTAGACTGTTTCAGAGTAGATGTGATTGGTGCACAATAGGGTACAGTGGCATATAGTAGAGCGGAATAGAATGTAGAGTAGGCTAGAGTGGCAAAAAGTGGATTGGCATACAGTACACTGGCGTAGAGTGAAGTGGTACAGAGTAGAGTGCATTGACATTCAGTACAGTGTCATAGAGTGCGGAGTAAAGTGGAGTGGCACAGAGTGGAGTGGTGTAGAGTGAAGAGGCGAAAAGTGGAGTGGTGCATAGAGAGTAGTATGAGGTAGAGTGCATTGGCATAGAGGAAAGTGGTATAGAGTAGAGAGGCATAGAATGGAGTGGTGTAGAGTGCAGTGATGCAGTGAGGAGTGGAGTGACGTAGTATGTAGTGATGCAGAGATGACTGCAGTGGTGTGGAGTAGGTAAAATTAAGCTTGCATGGTGTGGTAGTGTACTGCCATTACAGACAACACATCTTCAATTGAAATGACCATTACATTTGCACAGACATAGAGTTTTAATTATAAACATATGCAGCACACAAACCATATTGTGTGGAAATGTCATCAAATAGCGTATTGATTTGTTTTGATCATATTCAAATATTTGTTTCCACCACACTTCAGAATGACTGAAAATGTGCTTTATTTTTGCTTTTCTAATTCTGAAATATCCGTACAGTTCATTTACAGACATTTACACTTTGTTGTGTGTGAGGAAAAAAATAACATCATACAGCCTTCTGTCCAGCACACCCCCAGTAGCCAGCATTGTTGTCAAATAAATTGTCTCACTTTGAAGTAAGAGAAAGTAAAGTAAACACCAAGCTCACAGGAAGACAGACCTGGCATTTGACCTCTGTCTGTGAATGCTCAGCAAATGTGACAAGATAAGAACAATATTTAAAGGCCTGTGTACAGAAATCGAGCACTGGTGGAGGAATACAGTAAATAGAGTCTAGGCAGAGGAAGGGACACACTCAAGCTGGACAGCCTAAAACAAATAGAAAGCAAGCAAATGTGAGTTACAAATCACAAAGCAAATTGGAATCAATGGGCAAAATGCATTCCCAGGGAAGCTTTCTGAATGTCCCCAAGATGTTGTTAGCAAACCAGACAGCTGCGCTGTCTGGTAGGCCTCGACCTAAAAACATACGAGCACCCCTCCCAATATGTCCGACACAGGGCATTCCCACTGTATGATCCGTATAGGAGGAGCCAACTTGTGTGCACTTCCTGTTTTTATTTGCGTGTTACCATCACATGGCCTTTATCCAGAAAAAGAGATAGGTATCTGTCTTTATATTTTATAATGTAAATATTTATTTTGATATTGTTCTCATATACAGCAGTTGGCCTGCTTTACCAGCTGTTGTCTGCAGGCTGTCAATTTTGCCGTCCCTGCATGACAGTGTCCTTGACAAGCACTCTAGCAAAAAGGCAAACTACCTACTCCGCTGAGCAAAAAAATCAGACTCTTTGCCCAATCATTGGCCCGAAAATGTAGAAAATACCAATTTTCCAACATTTGCGCTGAAAAGGTATCCCTCTTGAAGTCTTTCTGGAGCACTTTCCCCTCATTGGTCAAGGTTGGGTCCTGAAAGGCTGGGTTGGCATCAAATGGAGCCATTTTACTTGAAGATCCTGCAGCCTCTGCTCCTATGCATAAGAAGGTAGAGGAAGCAATTAGGATACTATATTCTGCCTTTAAATTTGTGCTTAGAGATGAGACATATGCAGCTTGCACAGCACAGTCACTTCTCCAAGATTTCAATGCCCTGGCGGAAGAATTACAACAAAGGGAGGACTTCACTTCCAGGTGATACATAATGGAGTAGCAAGGATGACCTGAGGATGTAGGGTGGGGGATGTGGTTTCTTCTTTTGAGACGGCAGTTCCCTCAGGAGTCCAATAATCGGATAGGGTTTCTTTTTTCACACTGATTGAGAATAAATTCTATGTCAGGACCGGAGGCTCCGATTATGCTTCTCAATTCTTTACTACTTCAAAACAGCAGCCAATGAAAAAAGAGTAAACATTAAAGAGGCTTTGAACCCCGCCTCCCATAACCACCAGTAGCAGACCAACATAGTCTATAAACAAGGGAGGCACCAACTGACGTCCTCTTTCTTTGCTGCTTCGCAGTCAGATAAGTGCCTTCCCATTTATGCTTACTTTCATCTTGTTAATTGTGATGGTGTTTAGGTGTCAAATTTTCTTTCTTTTGCTTTGCTTTTACTAGCGCGCTAGGGTGCGTGTTGCACCCGTAATTTCTTTTATTGTTTTAGCTCCACGCGCCTGTTACACGTGCGTCTGTAATTATCGGCATCTATCCTGGTAGTTTTTCATTTGCGCCTCTCCCGCGCACAACAGGGTTTTAGACGGGCGGCCCCCCGGGGCTCAAGTTATTGATTTTCTTTCTTCTCCGCCTTGCAGCGGACTTTTAACTTTGCTGCTTCGCGGCTTTGTTTTTTCTTGGCGCGTGAGCGCACCATTAATTAGGCAACGACCGGAAGGTCAGGCACGGCTTGCCTGACTTCCGGGTTTCGGCGCTTCCTTTTTCCCCACCAGGAGACGCGCGCGTCTATAGCCCAATTGGGCTATTTACTCACGCATACACCCCACGAGGGTCAACTTTCCTTTCTCGTTGGATCACGGACACCGGCCCCGGGCTGATTTCAACAGGGGCAGTGACTTTTCATGGATTAATTTCTCCACTGTGCCTCGTTTCAACTTCGTTTCGTCAATAGCGTATGCTATTGTTTGCTTGTGCAGGCATTCGTCTCCTGGTGCACCATAATAATAATAATTATTATTATTATTGTTATTTTCTCACTTGATTGTGGGAACCTGAAGCCCTTGACCTGTGCTGGCTGGGGTTGTAACAATTTAAAACTTGCTTTTTCAGCAATTTTGAGCACTTCAATCTTTGAAGTTTGTCTTTGACATACCCATGTCTGATGAAGAATATTATGGTCAGGGCCTGGAGATGTATGGCCCTTATGAAGATGAAGATTACTATTTTGACTCCTGTTTTGAACAGGTTATTGACTCTTCCATTCAAAAATCTCTGGACAAAGCAATTTCAACCCTCCTTGTACCCTTATCCAAAAAGATTGATTACCTTGCCGGCCCTTCTCCTTCTCTAATTTCTGGAGCTACCTCATCTCCGTCTGTTCCTTCTTCTGAGCAACTGTGGCCTCATAAGAGTAAATGGGCCAATATTCCCTTTCTGTCTACCTCTGAACATACTTACGCTTCAGATCCTTCCACGCCTCCTACTCTGCCTACTAATGTCTCCGACTCTGATTCTACTTCCTCCCAGGATTCCGCTCCACCTAAGAAATGCACGAAGAAGCTTAAGCTTTCCTCTTCTTTCTCCCCCTCTCCTTTTTCCTTCGAGCCATCTGATATTATTCATCCCAAGTCATCAGATTGGGCTCCTGCCCCGGCTTTAGCGCATCATATGCATCTGCATATTCGTAAAGGGTTTGAGAAGGAAGTCAGATCCAGATTGAGATCGGAGTGTCTGTGCCCAGATTTACCTCATAAAACGGCGCTCACTCCTGAGATTGATAACACTATAGTGACATTCCTTAAAAAGTACAAAAAGGATCCAAAGAAGGGAATTGACAGGGCCCTCAAGGCTTGTCAAGACAAATTGCTGGACGTGTCCGTCCCCTTGCAAAAATTCTCGAATTGGCTCTTCAGGCTCAGGAGACCGGGGCGGCCATCCATCCGGAGGTGCTGGCGGGGTGGACGCAACGTGCAATATGTTTCCTGGGCAATGCAAATTGCGCTTTAGCGTCAGAATGAAGAAAATCTGTCTTACTACGTATTGACCCTCAGTTGGCAGATTTGGCTTCGGCAGAAGCAGGCCATCTAGCAGAGGGACAACTTTTTGGGGACAAGTTTGTTAAAGACATTGCAAAATTCGTTAACACTTTTACCTCGTTGGATAAATCACAGTCTTCCCTTAAAAGAATGTTTAACCCACTTTTTGGATGGGCTGGTCGATTTCGAGGACGCCCGACAGGCCAGGGCTTCCAACAAGGTCCTGCCAGAGGTTACACCCAAGACCCTTCTCAAGCGGGTTTCTACCCCTCCGGATATAGAGGAGCGTGCAACCGCAACAATCGAGGCGTGAACAGAGGTTACAGAGCCATCTATAACACCCCCACAGGTAATGAATCTTCCTCTTCCTTCTATCCTCTTAGGAGGCAGACTAAAAAATTTCTTTAAAAAATGGGCTTCCATCTCCTCAGACTCATGGATTCTAGATGCTGTTCGAGGGTATTCCATAGAGCTGATTTCAGTCCCTCAACAACAGGCATTACGTCATCCTATCCTTTTTTCCCAACTAGACAAATCCTTTATAGATGGCGAAATTCAGGAATTGTTAACAAAGAAGGCCATTTCCTTAACCTCCCGGCATCCACAGGGTTTCCGCAGCAACGTTTTTCTGGTGTAAAAGAAGGGAGGGGGTCAGAGAATAGTGCTCAATTTAAGACATTTCAACCCCTTTGTGGTATATCATCATTTCAAGATGGAGGGCATCCATCTGTTAAGAGATCTTCTTCACCAAGGAGATTGGATGGTTGATCTGAATGACGCTTATTTATCAGTCCCCATAGCGCCTTCTCACCAACGGTTTCTTCAATTTTGGTGGAGAAACAGTTGGTACGAATACCTGTCTCGCCCTTTAGTGCTGTCTTCAGCTCTGTGGGTGTTCAAACTCTTGAAACCAGTAGTGGAAAACCTTCACGAGCGAGGCATTCGATTGATAATCTATCTAGATGACATGATTATCATGGCTCAAGATCAATCTCTGTTAATGACACACCTGCTTTGGGTGAGTTCTCTTCTTCAGGATCTAGGGTTTGTGATCAGTCACAAGAAATCCTGCATGATTCTATCCCAAAGATTGGAGTTCCTGGGGTTCCAGGTGGATTCTGTACAAGCCCAGTTGCTTCTTCCTCCTCAGAAAATGAAATCGATCAAGAGAGAGTTGAGGCTGGCGTTATCGAAACAGATGGTTTCTTTGAGGTCCCTAGCTCAGATTGTGGGCCTTTTGGCCTCTTCAATTCAGGTGGTTTTTCCGGGTCCTCTCCATTACAGAGCCTTGAAGAGATTGAAGATCCATTTCCTTCAACAGGGTTTCTCTTACAAACACCTGGTTCCTATTTCTCTAGAAGCCCAGGAAGATATTCAGTCGTGGCTCTCTCACATGGAGGCGTGGAACGTCAGGGCCATATTTGGGGACATCCCCGAGGTGGTGATAGAATCAGATGCCAGTCGTTGGGGCTGGGGAGCAAGATGCGGTCCTTTCTCGACTGGGGGGAGGTGGTCCTCAGAGGAATTACACCTTCACATCAATTGTCTGGAACTCCTACCGGGTTCTTTTGCCATCAGATCTCTGTCCCCCCTCAGGAACAATTGTTGTATTATTCTGAAAATGGACAATGTGTCCGCAGTCAGGTATATCAACTGTCTGGGGGGAACGAGGTCTCGCCTCCTGGCGAATATTGCCAGGGAATTCTGGCATCTTTGTCTGGATCAAAAAATCATGGTGATAGCGGAATTCCTTCCAAGCAGAGACAACCTAGTGGCAGATTGGAACTCTCGATTCCTGAGGGATGTCAGCGACTGGAAACTTCTATCTTCTGTTTTTCAGAGGGTCATGGGGTTATTGGTTCCTTGCCAGGTGGATCTGTTTGCGTCTCGCCTCAATTTCCAATCCCAAAATTCTTCAGTTGGAGGCCAGATCCTCTGGCCATGGCGACGGATGCATTTCTGCAGGATTGGTCATCTCAGATGAATTATGAGTTTCCTCTGTTTGCCATGATTCCTCGAGTAGCAACGCACTTGCGACGGCAAGCAGTGTCTGCGGTCCTCATTACCCCCTTTTGGAAGAGTCAACCTTGGTTTCCACCCCTTCTGGAACTCTTGATTGCCCTTCCTCTTCAGCTCCCGGTGTTTCCGCAGCTCCTTCTGGATCCGGTGGGTTCCCCGCATCCTCTTCTCCTATCGGGTCAGCTTTGTCTCATGGCCTGGAAGATATCGGGAGACGTTCACAAGTGCAGGGCCTTTCGGCTTCAACTTCCTCGTTTATACGTCAAGCTTGGGCTCCTTCCACCCACAAACGTTATTCCCTGGCATGGAAGAAGTGGGTGGGTTGGTGCATTCGAGGAGATGTGAATCCCGTGGCATCCGAAGTCAAGGACATTATAAATTTCCTGTCTGAGTGTGCAGACTCTGGTTTATGTTACAGGTCGGTAAATAATTTTAGATCAGCTATTTCAGCTGGACATTTTTATTTATTTATTGGATTTATATAGCGCACAGCCACCCGGAGGTTTCCCGGCGCCAAGACAATGCAAGACAAAGGCAGGATCAAGAGATCAACTTGGGCGATTACTGGTTAAAAAGCCATGTCTTAAGCTCCTTACGAAATCTAATGAACACCCTTTCATGCCGTAAGTAAGAAGGAAGAGAATTCCAAAGAGAGGGAGCTAGGAAGGGAAAAGAACGTCCCCCCATTTTGACACGTCTGATTCTGGGCACCTGGAATTTGTGTTGATTGGAGGATCTAAGTGACCGAGAAGGCCGATAGTGTTGAACCAAGATTTTAAGATAGTTGGGAGCTAGGCCCATATTAATTCTATGCATATAGCATAGGGCTTTGAACTTGGTGCGATTCTCAATTCTCAGCCAATGTAGTTCACGAAGTGCACCAGAAGTAGGAGCAATTCTGGGAAGTTGGCAAAGAAGCCTGGCCGCAGAGTTCTGAACAATTTGAAGTTTGTGTAGTACTTCTTTATTCGCACCCAAATAAAGCACGTTTCCGTAGTCCAGTCTAGAAATAACCAGCGCTTGGACCACGGTTTTTTGAGCAGCCACAGGAAGCATCCAGAGAATTTTACAAAGCCACTTCAGGATGGCAAAGCAGGTCGAAGCAACTTTGGTCACCTGTTGTTTCATAGTCAACTGGTCATCAATAATGATGCCCAGGTTACGTGCAGAAAGAGAGGGGATTGGGGGGACACCCATCTCAGAGGGCCAATGTTGGGGGCCCCAGAGTGATTTTTTGTTTCCAAAAATGAAGAGTTCTGTCTTTCCTCCATTAAGTTTGAGTTTATTAAAATGCATCCAGTTGGCTATCTTAGACAATCCTATTTGCAAAGAGGGAGAGTTGGAGGTTTCTTTGCGGGAGAGTGAAAAAATAAGTTGAGTGTCATCAGCATAAGAATAGATAGTTAGGCCAGCTTGTTCTGCTATGCTCGCCAAAGGACTGACATATATATTGAAAAGTAGTGGACTAAGAATGGAGCCCTGAGGGACTCCATAAGGGGATGCGTGAATCAGGGAGGAAGCTGTGTGAGAGAAAACCTGAAAAGTCCTATTGGATAAAAAGCTGGACAACCACGAGAGGGCTTTGCCGCCAATGCCCTTGATGTTAAGAGTTTTTAGGAGAGAGGAGTGAGATACAGTATCAAAAGCTGCGCTTAAGTCCAGTAGGATAAGAGCTACTGTTTCTCCTTTATCAATTTGTTGGCGGATATTTTCAGTCACACCCAGTAAAGTCGCCTCAGTTGAATAGCCGGCACGAAAACCAGATTGAGAAGGATGGAGGATGTTACTGGTTTCTACAAACTGGGTCAATTGAAAATTAACGTGTTTTTCCAAAATTTTGGAAAAGAAAGGAAGAAGAGAAATTGGGCGAAAGTTAGAGAAAATTTCAGGATCAGAGTTAATTTTCTTTAATAAAGGAAGGACCATTGCGTGCTTCCACCAAGCAGGAACATAAGCTTCCGTAAGTGACATGTTAAGGAACTGCATGATGGAGAGAAGTATGGAGGGGTCTAGCTTTTGAAATACCGTAATGGGGATAGGGTCTTGCAGGGAACCAGACTTAATACTTGTGAGGATATTAAAGAAAGAGGCAGTATCCATGGGGAGCCATTCATTAAGTAGGTTAGTATTATTAGCTTGGGTCGTTTCTTGAGTAATAGGAGAAGGTAAAAGGTGGATGGATTGGGGTTTAATACTGGTGCTGGGATTATTAGAGTAGTTGTGGAATTCGGAATAAATTTTGTCAATTTTATCCACAAAGAAATTTGCCAGATCATTGCATTTTTTTAAATCGAGATCAGGGGGCTTAGATAAGCGGGAGTCACCAGAGAGTTCCTTTACTACTTCAAACAGCACTTTGGGGCAATTCTGAGATTGTAAAATAATCTCGGTGGCATATTCGGCACGCGCGATGTTACACAGTCGGTGATAGTTAAGAAGGGCTAGTTTATAAGTAGATTTCCTGTCAGGATCATAGTTTTTTCGCCATTTCCTTTCCAAGTTCTTGCATTTAGTTTTTTCTGTTTTAAGTATTTCTGAGAACCAGGGGGCGGGGGATGCTGGTAGCCCTGTTTATTCTTTTTATTTGATAGAGGAAGACATTCATCAATGGCAGAGGTAAGCCAATCAAGGATAACCCCGTCATCTCTTATACTCATAATCGATGGTAGGGTTTTTTTCAGCGTTAAGTTCAGAGTATTAATATCTAAATTTTTCCAGTTTCTATAAGTACTGGATTTGGCGAGGGATACGGAGGGAGTAGGACCCCGTGTTTGTACAATCATAAATTCCACCAAAAAATGACCCGACCATGGAATAGGAGTGGCTTGTTTACATGAAATGGTAGCAAGATTGGAAAAAATAGGGTCTAATAAATATCCTGCCTTATGCGTGGGGCCTGAATTATGTAGAAGAACATTTAATGCCGCTAAATTAGCTAGAAGGGTAGCGCTCGTAGTGCAAGATGTATCATTAAAATGTAAGTTCAGGTCACCTAAGATCAAGAAGTTGGTGGTTTCTAATAGAAGAGGAGCAATCAGGTCAGGAAGGGTCGATGCCCAAAGACCCGCGGGGCCAGGAGGCCGGTACATAAGGGCCCCGGAAAGAGTAAAATTAGGTGATAATTGAAGTTTGAAAAACCCGGCTTCACAATTTTTAAAATCCAGGTCTACCCATTTACATGTATAGTCAGTTTTAAAAATTAAAGCTATACCCCGCCAGTTCGATCAGTACGATTTCTTCCATGATAGGTATAGTTGGGAGGAAGCGCATACGCCATATCGGGTCCGGAACTCTCATTAAGCCACGTTTCAGTTAGAAAGAGGGCATCAGGTTGTAGCTCCATAAGAATATTCAGAATATCGCCCTTATGTTTAGGTAGTGAGCGGCAATTAAGACTAAAAAAAGTGAAGGAAGTGAGAGATACGTTAGTCTTGTTGGTCAAAGAAGGAGTTCGGCTAGACTCATAACAAACGGAGCTCCAATGAAGGGGTGGAGGGAGGGTAAAGCTACAGCAAGAGCAGCTGTATGGGGCTGTATCAGGAATAAGGAGTGAGCAGAAGGGGTTAGGAACAGGTCGTAGGGTCAGAAGATTATTACGAGTGTAGGCAACAGAATTTTGGGCAGGGGTTTTGGCCCCAGGCCCCGGATGGCCGCGGACGGGCGCAGACGGGCGCAGACGGGCTTGCCTTAGGTGCGCCCGCTGCACGCGTCCGCTGCGCGTCGCGGGAGGCATCTGGATTTAAGCTGAATCTTCAGCTGTGGAGCTACTGATTGGTGGGCGACCCGGAAGTGGTAAATCACTTCCTGTTGCACTAATCGTCCCTCCACACAATCCAAACAATTGGCGGTGGATCGGGGACACAGTGCAGGTAAGGGCAACGACTGAGAGACTAATAATAAGCTCACCAAAAGTACGTAAAAATAATGCAGAACAAAGTAAGATTTTAATTTTAAAAAGGCACGGCGCGAGAAATACGTAGGTAAAAGAAACCGGAGCCCTTTACCAGGCGCTCCTTAACAACAAGTGCAGGTGCAGTTTTTAAAAAGAAAAAGGTAACATTCAATTCAGGAATTAAAAGCAGCGAAAGACAGAGCCCTTTACCAGGCACTTGTCAATTACCAAAAGCTAGGAGAGCTGCCACTCGTCAAGCGACATTCTTGGATCAATAATAAACCAGCGGGGCAACACCCTTTGGTTTGTAAATTGCTGAAAGGTATCAGAGCGGCCAATCCACCTAGACCCCGCTATTCTCAGCTTTGGGATGTGAATGTTGTTTTATCTTTTTTGTCTAATTGGCCAGAGAATCATTTGTTACCTATGAAACAATTGTCCGCAAAGTTAACTATGTTACTCTGTTTAATTTCTTGTCGAAAGGGTGTCAGATGTGAAAGCCCTTGATTTAGGAGGGAGGTTGTTTTCTCCTTCTGGGGTTTCCTTTATCATTTCTAAGCATACTAAATGTATGTCTTCTTCTGTTGAGTATCCAGCTTTTCCACATAATGCGAATCTGTGTGTTGTCAAATGTTTAAAGGTATATGAAGAACACACTTAAAGTTACAGAATGGATCCTTTGGGTTCTCCTCTTATTTCCACCCAGAAACCCTTCAAACCAGTTTCAGCTGCCACTTTAGCACGCTGGGTTTGTTGGGTGATGTCCAAAGCAGGTATTGATATGTCTCAATATGGGGCCCATTCTACCAGGGGGGCCATGGCATCAAAAGCTTTTATTTTGGGTTCCAGATTAGAAGATGTTCTTAGAATGGCCGATTGGTCTAGTGATTCTATGTTGAAAATGTTTTATTATAACCCTATAGTACATGTGTCTAATTTAGTGGTGGATCAGCTTTGAACCAGCATAATCGGAGCCTCCGGTCCTGACATAGAACACAACATTTTCTAGTGTAGCGTTAAGAATTTTAGATTCTATTAAGGACACGGAGGCGAGGATTATCCCACCCAGTATATAATTTGAATTGAATGATCTTCTTCAATGATTGTGTTGTAGTCTTTTGTTTCTCACCCTGGAAATTTTGATTGTATTATTCTCGAGTCTTAACATGGATTTTTCTTTCAGAAACGGATGGCAAACAAGGTTGAACCTGTTGTTTGGTCGTTCTTGGCGATCTGGATTTTGGTGGATTGTTCTTCATCCCAGAGAATTTTGTTGGATTTGAGCACTTTTTGGTTTTCTGATTTTTCAAAGAAAGAGGACATCAGTTGGTGCCTCCCCTGTTTATAGACTATGTTGGTATGCTATTGGTGGTTAGGGTTCAAATCCTCTTTAATGTTTACTGTTTTTCATTGGCTGCTGTTTTGAAGTAGTAAAGAATTGAGAAGCATAATCCTCGCCTCCCTGTCCTTAATAGAATCTAAAATTCTTGACACTACACTAGAAAATGTTGTATTCACCTTGGTATTGCATTTTATGTGTTTACTGTCAATCTTGAGTAGCATTTTGTTTCATGAAATATCTTGGGTATATGCTCATTCTGTTAGCACTGGGAAGAGGAAGACAGACGAGGAAATTAATGTCTCGATTACTTACCAGTAATTTTGATTATTCCGAGTCACAGTATTCCACGTCACAGTGCTAGATTTCCTTCTCTTTCCTCCCCTAATCGGGAAGAAGAGGAAAAATTGCTATTTTATACAAAAGCCTTGATATTTCCAAGAAGCTCGCACAAGTTGGTTCCTCCTATATGGGTCACACAGTGGGAACTTCCTGTGTCTGCAATGTTAGGAAGGACACGTACGTGTTTTAATGGGTGAATTCTGTGCATGGGTTACAGAAGGCTCGTTGTGTTAGGACTGTGGAGAGGAAGACTGACTCGGAGTTGTGAAAATTACTCGCAAGTAATAAAGGCTTAAACATAATTCGTTTTTTAAATATATTTATTGCATGTGTCAACTGCTAGAGTTAAATAAAACCGTTCTGTGACATGGACATACAGGCCCATATTTATACTTTTCTAGCGCCGCATTTTGCGCCGCTTTTCGGTGCAAACTTGCAAAATACAATTGTATTTTGTAAGTTTGCGCCGTTTTTTGTGTCAAAACGCGGTGCAAACACGGTGCTAAAAAAGTATAAATATGGGCCACAGTGCACTAGAGGGTGACCAAGTGAGCCTGAGTTTCAAGTTTGTTACACTGAAAAATATTTTGTTAATTGAATTAGTGATAACGTTGATTGTTTACATCCAGTGGTAGAACCTAACATTCATCACCCTTCCTTACTCGTAATGTTGCCCCAGTAAACCTCATAAGGGAAGCCTTGGTTGGGGTCAGCTTTGGCAAGTACATACATGTATTTTTCCATAGCCATGGAGTCTATTTTCTGAAAGCACTGCATATTTAGCCTTCATTTGGATCCTGTAGGCATTAACCAACTAGAAATCTCGCAGAGGGGTGATAGAGGCATAGGGAACATCAGTGCCAAGGTTCTGGAGACGCTGGAGCTTTTCGCCCATGTTTTGCGTCCTTCCTAGATTAACTACATTGCAGTGATCCAGCTTCAGCCTAAAGGAGTAGAGCCTACTTCAGTTTTGCTGAAAAACTATAAAAATAATAAAACCCGAATGCACTGACGGGGTGTGATGTTATGAATTGAATAACCAAGCTTTCTGCGGATGTTCACATATTCTGCTCTCCCCGGAAGGCACACATTTGTGGCGGTCATGTAAGACAGGGTTGATCTGGTCAGACCTTCAGCCATACCCAGCCGAGTACACCTCACTGACTTTTGCAAATGAGCGACTCACATTGGAAACCGTTAAGGGACCTCGAATCTATCACTGACAGCCCAGCTTCACAGGATGAACTAGAAAGAGGTGTCGCGCCAATGGCAGATTGTGTTCTATACCAGTACCAGTACCTTAATGTTACATGAAATGTGCACAATTGCACTAAAATATGATAGGTGCCTGGCCTTGTGCTGATATTGGTCTGTTAAAGACAGAGGCTGACTTGTAGACCTCCAATCCAAATGGCTGTTTCATGTTGTTCCCATCGTAAGATTCTGTAGCTCTGGGCCCTGCCCCTGCTCACAGAGTAAGTGGGGGTTACTTACAGCAAGTGGAGTCTACATGCATATTGCACCATAGTGTGAACAGAATAATATGTATGAATCAATATGTGTATGTGAGACTTGTGACCTACTCAGAGCACTATACACCTAAGTCGTTCACAATAGTGTGAGCTTTCTGGGTTGCACTCTACTAGTGTACATCAGATCTGGTCAGCTAGGAGAGGGGTTGGATGCAACTGGTGGATAGGCAGAGTAAGATAATGTGAATGCTACAATCAATCAGGAATTTGTAAAGCGCACTACTCAGCTGTGAGGGTCTGAAGGCGCTTAGGAGAGGAGGGAGGTAGGGGGGGAAGGCTGCTACTGCTCGAACAGCCGGGTCTTGAGAAGTTTCCTGAAGGTAAGGAGGTCTTTGGTCTGGCGCAGGTGGGTGGGAAGAGTGTTCCACGTTTTGTCAGCGAGGTGCAAGAATGATCTACCACCAGTTGTAGTTCTGCGGACGTGTGGGACAGTTGCGAGGTCGGCGGAGCCTAGATGCCGGGTCGGGGTGTAGAAGGAGGGTCGTCTGTTGAAGTATTCTGGTCTGGTGTTGTGCAGTGCTTTGTGAGCGTGGGTGAGGTACAGGGATACATGCACCGTCAGGTGCACTATTTGGATTCTGTTGAATGAATGAGTAACTTTAAAATATACATCTCGTCACAAAGAATCATCTCTTAGCACTGTTCTTCAGCAAACCCTTTCCTATCAAATGGTCATGGTGTCTCAACCGATCAGCTTCTTTTTGGGTTGGTTGGAGAGATTCTGGTTGATGAAGTTCAATTGGTCGAAAAAATCATAAATGAAAACAGTCTCAGACACCAATGTATTATGCTGTGCATTGCACTGTGCACAAGAGAAGCCATTGTGGCCCTTATTCTGAGTGAGAAGTAACTTTGAATCCATACTCAATTGAATGTTTACACAGTGTTTGGTTCCGAGTTCTGCGGTAAACATTGACCTTCACAATTTTCTCCTGCAAATTTTGTCTCTGACAGTTTCAAGAAATCACTGGGTTCCTTAACTTATAGGAAGAGCCTGTGTCTTTGTGAGTGGCATCTCTCAGCTTAGTAGCATCTGGAGAGGACAGGCACATGGTGTCTGGGACTTGTGGTTGTGGCCAGGTCAGGGGCAGAGATTCTGGGTCATAAAAAGCAGGCTGAGATTTATCCAGGTTCCAGTTGGCTGTGGGTGCCTGTAACTTCCAGTGTTACGTGGCTCTGTTGCTGTGATCATTAAGCCAAATGAGTCCCATGACCTTCACCTGTTTTGTGTTCTCACCCCCTCAGTCTCATAGGGATAACTGTTCTTCTGTGATTTGGACTTGTGTGTTCCCTTCCCTCCAGGTTGTTGCCACCCACGCAATTTGCAACCCTGTTGTTTCTTGTTCCCCAGTCTCACTTCTTTTTGGATTGCTCTTTCTTCAGAGCTTTCTGCTCTTCATATTTTTGGAAGTCAGTTCCCACTTACGGCGTAGGTCCATCACCAGCTGCTAACTCATTGCTGTAGTGACTGTTCCAAATCAAGCACCTTCCATGGCTACCTGACAGTCTTGCTGTCCAATACACCTATTGAAGTCTAAAGAGATCAGCTGGGTTTTTTCAGTCTGTTTGCTTGCCATACTCATCCTCTTCACACTGGATAACTTCCTTTATCCCTGGTAACACAGTTCAGGGAGTAAAGCATTTTTACCAGGGTGCAGGGTGAGTTAGTAGCAAACTCATTCAACCCTAATATGACCTAATAGTTTGCCAGATCTCAAAATGTTTTTGACCCTAACCATTTGCAAGCAATGGCTCAAACCATTGCTAAAATACAAGAACACCTAATATCACTCGTAATGAGAGGGCTTACTTATTTAATAGACTAAATGAAATTGTGCAAGGATAAAGAGTTTTAAGCATCCCTCCTCCTTCTGGAACATCCTCTCTGAAATTCAGCAAACAGGACAGATTTCTCCCCCTGAACCCACTCTATTGCCCATAATACATTTTCAGGTGACAGTCTGCCCACCTCCCATTCCCGGCATGTCAATATTTTTGGGCACAGTGTGCAATTCCGATTTTTTCCTTCTATTAGTCATTTTATGCAACTCAAATCAGAAGCAGCATGGTCAAATGAAGCAATGGCAGCTGCATTCTATCAGGCTCTCTGGAAAGATCTGAAAGAGGTACTGCAAAAACTCCAATTGATTTCACTTTACAGGAACATCACCAGCAACGACAGAGTGGATCTGAACCGAGATGCACACCTAGACTTACCGCTCATTTGTCTGCCTGAGATGAGCATCTCTTCTGAAGAAGAACCAGTGCATCGGATAGGAGGCCTACGGAAACAGCTCAGTACCGAAGAGCGGGAAAGACGCCTTATTGTGGCAAAACAGGACCCTTCATTAAGCAATACCTTCAGCAGGAGGAAAATATGCCCCCTTTAGGAAATCCCCCTCTTCTGCATAATCACACCCCTATTATTTGCCTTTTTCTGGACCCATTTTTTGGTGGCTTTAGAACTCTGTGCACTTTACCCCTGCTAACGAGGAGTACAGTGCATGTGCTCACTTCAAACAAGAACGTGGTTATATTGACTTATTCATAATGGACACATTTAGGCCTCCCTTTTAAAAGTTAATAGGTCAATGCTGTGTCAGTTTGTGACCCACAAAATAAAATGCATGGTATTTATAGGTGAGACATGCAGAAAATTAATATTACAATGTCCCTATAGTGACAAGGTCCAAGACACTATTTTCATTGTGGCAGGCTTACCTGTCCTATGTAGAAAACCTGAATACATATTAAAAAAACAATGCTGTGTGTTGGGAATGGAACCAGCTAGAAAAATAATTAGGCCACTAGTTTAGTCGTTTTTAAAACTCCAATTTAATGGTGAAGTTGGATTTTTTATAAATATTAAGGCAAAATAAATTTTAGAAAGTTACCTGTACATTCCTAAAGCTCCTAGAGGCTAATCTGCATACCTCTCCATCTACTCTCAGTCTGTGTTTTGCCTGAATGAAGTGTGAACGAGGTGTGACATTCTTCCCAGGAGCTACACAATAGGTTGACCTGAATAGGCAGGGTCTCTTCATCCTATCAAGAGCCTTCAGTAAGAAATGAGCTGGGATCTTAACCCCTCATTGAGCATATGATTTCACAATTGAATTGGTTTCGGAGGCTAAAATCCCCCTTTGGTGAATTTATTGCGAGTTTAGGCCATATGTAGCCTCTAATGAGTTAAATGCAATCACTATTTAAAAAGCTCCCTGAATTTTACCCTTGATTCGGTAGATCTAAAACAGCCAAAATTGTCCCCATAATTTTGCTTGAATACATGATGGAGATGGGTGTAAAACACCTTCCTTATGTCATTATGTTAATGCCAAATGGCCTGTTCAATGCTCTGGCTACTTTCCAACATTTTGTAAATAATACATTTTTCACGGTATTCTGGGGCCACATATTATCATTTATCTTAATCATATTTTGATTTACAACTTAGATAAACATAGAAAACATGTGAAAGGGGTATTATACTGATACGAAACCTATTTTATTCGCTAAATTAGAAAAAAGCATTTAACATTTTTGGGTCATCGTGTTTTACCTTTTTAGAGTTTCCATCTCAGATAAGGGATTTAGAATAGATCTCCATAAACTAGCAATTTTGGGGGTTAGTGGCGAGCTCACTTGACCCTAATATTAACTAACCTGCATGAAGAATTTGATCACATTCCTGCCATTGTTATTTGCAGTGCTTCTCAACTAAATAATTGTGTTGATACACTTAGTATAAACTAATAGCTAAATATCAGGAGCTGGAAAAAGGAAGTCTGTAGGAATGGATGATTGGTTCATTTGGCTGGTCCTGAGGAACATATCCCGACCCTATCTTTTAACTCTATTTGCTCCAGGCTAGGCAGCTTGACTAGAGCACTAAGAGCAACCACAGTAGCCTTATCAACAATTTAATGCAGTTCATCTGGGGTTTGTGAGATTTTAGAGGAGATAGCTGTTTCCTCCTCCACCTCCACATAATGCTTCCTCCCCTCCATTGTGATTTCCTCAGTATGGGAGTGGCTTTGGCATCAATGGAGTAACACGAGAGTGGTGGAGCTCCCGGCTAACCTTCGCCATCAGTACCCATCCTGCAGCCTGATCCATGCCTGGGCCCCTCCAGACAAACTGCAAGGACTCAGCGGCATTACTCGCTGCATCGGGGGCGTTGTGGGGTTCGCTGTCCCCTCCCTTGGGCCAGAAGTGGGATCTGGAGCTGAGACCATCCATGTGGTGTCAAGATGGCAGCTTGAAGAACGCGAGTACCAGGGGGAAGCGGAGAACTATGTCGATTAACTTCCCATAAGCTGGTGCGGGGTGTGGGATGGCCTCCCCCTGTCCTGGCCTGGGTGGGGATCATCACCCTCCACCAGCCCCCCATCTTCTGTCCGGATTTGTAGAATCGGGTCTGACGACTGTGGTGCCTCCTTGTGGTTGTTGTACGCAGTGCCTGAGGTGGGTGCCCCGGGCTGGGGGCTGAGTGCAGCCGGAGGCTTTAAGAAGTTGGGGAGGTGGAGACTTCTGTCCCCTGGGCATGGTCATTGGGCATAGTGGCATGTAGGGGGGCACAAATCAGGCCCCCCTATGCCACAATTTTTTTTTTAAAAAAAACACTTACCTGAACTTACCTTAATGTCCCTGGGATGGGTCCCTCCAGCCTTGGGTGTCCTCCTGGGGTGGGCAAGGGTGACAGGGGGTGTCCCTGGGGGCATGGGAGGGCACCTCTGGGCTCCTTCCGAGCCCACAGGTCCCTTAACGCCTGCCTTTTACAGGCGCAAAAAAACGCTGCTAAAGCGGCCGTACGTCATTTTTTTTGACCCGCCCACTCCCGGGCGTGAATTTTGCCCGGGAGTGTAAATACGGCGCACATGCCGCGGAGTCAATTTTTTAGACGGGAACGCCTACCTTGCATATAATTAACGCAAAGTAGGTGTCCACGCTAAAAAATTACACTAACTCCATGGACTTTGGCGCTAGACGCGTCTAACGCCAAAGTATAAATATGGAGTTAGTTTTGCGTCGGAATTGCGTAAAAAAAAATGACGCAATTCCGGCGCAAACGGAGTATAAATATGCCCCTTAATGTCATGAAATGGTGCCCCCCCCAAGACATATAATGTAATTAGCTGGAACGTCAGGGGACTCAATAAGATGACAAAGAGATACAACATCTTCTCCTATTTGAGGAGGAGAGGAGTACATGTGGTAATACTGCAAGAAACTCACCTTACATTAAAGAACGCAATGTCCTAAAGAACAGATGGAGGGGACAAGTGCACACTACCACATATTCAGCTTTCGCTAGGGGGGATCCCAATGGCCGATTCCTACTGATCTCGTGTAGGCTAGCAGGGGGGACTCACAGTGGTGGGGATATATGTCCCAAATTCTGACCAAGGGGGATTTCTCACTGCACTGTCAGGGGTACTGGCTCCGTTAATGACACAAACTGTCCTCTTAGGAAGAGACTATAATTGCATTGCAGACCCCTTCTTGATAGGTCGCAGCCACCACTGGGGGATAATGAGGACACCAGGAATCTATCGCGAATGGCAGCATAGGTGGGGTGTCGTGGATTCCTGGAGACATCTGTATCTAGGGGTTAGGGATTACTCTTACTATTCAGGGATGCATGATCTCAGTGTCTGGATGGACACCATTTCGGCCTCCCTGGAGGTACATGGGGCCATCCACCAAGTGAAATGCCTATGCAACCCCAACATAGGATGTCCTCTTTCAAATCCTTTTATTGCCGAAGCGGACACGTCCCGGGGAACGTGGGGTGCTCCAGGTGATCCGGCATTGCTGGTTACGCTGCTTGCAGCGCACCCTCGCTGGCCTTCCCTACTCACTAGAGCTACCACTAAGCAGCTGGCCTGCTTACCCGGAGGTAGTGCCCTACGGGGTTTCACAGAATGGGCAACACATAATATCAAAAAAATAGGGGACGTGTATAGAGATGGTGAGTTGATAACATTTGAGAAATGAGTTGGAGAATCTGGTGTGCCTCAAGGGCAATTTTTGCTACATAGAGCGCTCTTAGCTATGGTTAGGGCACATTGAAAACAAGGTGCCATTGAACCTGACAATCATCAATGCAGTTGTGTACTTGAGTCATGCTATTTTATCAGGCCATACGAGCAGATATGCTCCTCCCACTGAAGGATTTACACCTTAATTGGGAAGAAGATGTAGGTACTCCAATAACTGAGACACAATGGACATCAATACTGTCTCACACATACACTGCATTACGAAACGCCAGGTTCAGACTGATTATTTTTTTAGGATTTTATTTTTAATCCTACACAGGGCATACCTTACCCCAGGTAAAATAATCAGGACATTTGGAGCAACAACGGCCAGCTGCCCTCGATGTGACAAACATGGAGTAGAACCGCTCCATATGTTGTGGGCCTGTCCAGCCCTGTTGGACTTCTGGGAGGGGTGTTTGACTGCATAACAGAGGTCACTGATAGGCAGCTTCCACGGTGGTCCCTGACGGGTCTACTGGGTGGATTCCCTCATCTTGGAAACTTAAGCTCACCACAAAATTCATAGATTTGGCCTTCTTGTAAGAAAAGCATGAGATTGCCTCACAATGGAAAGGAACGGGAGGCCCTCGCCTGATAAAGTGGAAAGAGATCTTAATCTTCTGGGAAGGGTTGGAGGGACGGGTACTGTTTCGGGAGGCAGCAAAAGGCCAATGCACCATGGACAATGCTAGAGCATGGAAAGACTTAGATGACTGTCTTAAGAAACCCAAACGTGACTCCCCTGAGGATTCCATCATATCTCAACATGCAATGGGAACTGAGAGACTCTTAGTACCCGAGTTGGAGCCTTTAAGAGATCAATACAGCTACACAGTCTCCTGGTACTAACACAGGGAAGAGCAGCCTTGACAAATGGCCGACAGGGAGGAGGTGGGGCAATGGGACGCAGATAGTTATAGTTTTTGTGTTCTATGATCAATGCAGGTGGCATGGTGTAATATCAAGATATACTTTCACTAGTGTGTTAAGTACTGGCTGATATTGATTCTTAGCTTGAAAATAAGTGCACGCAATGTATGCAGAATTATACTTACTGGTCCTACCTATGCTACCTGTAAATATCTCTTCAAGAAAATGAATAAAAATCTGCTTTAAAAAATGATGATTTCCTCAATAAAGACCTGTTCAGCATGTACCCATATATATTAGGTCAGGACTTTCAGATGCAGATCATAAGCTTTTTTTATACATTTTAAACTACAAATGTTGCCCTTGGAGCCGCCCACCCATTCTTATTGGTCACTCAAATGCTGACGAGCCCAGAAGGAGTAAGATGATACTTCCTTGATTAACAGTGAACTGATTGGACGGCTCTTGTACAGCAATAAATATACATACTCCGCACAGCAGAAACATAAAAATCACGAAGCTCCTGTTGTCCAAGACGAGACATGTAAAACAGGATGTTTCTTGGCAGAAAGCTGGGAAATTGGTAGTATTAAAGTTAATAAAAATAGTAAAACTTTGGGACTCTTGTATCTGGGGCATTGCTTGGAGAAATCCTGTTTCACAGGAAGGATTACCTCACATCGTTAGGAGGGTGTGGAGGTAATGTAATGAGGAAAGGGATTATGGTGCTAATTTAAATTCATTATACTCATAGCTGCCACGTGAACAAATGTCATATGCCATGTCTGACAACTTCAGCCAGTGCTATTTTTGTAGCCAACTGCACTTTGCAAACTGCTCATTCCAAAGATCCTTAACTCGACTGGGGAATATGGAACTATAAACCCAGGGATGAAAAGTGACATTCCTTAAAAATACGAGAGGTTGAATGAATCACATCTGCCATGGGGCCAGTGACCATCTATTGGCTTTCCCTCAAGTGCATTCATTTCAAAGGCACACAGCCAGCACTATCTGTAGGAATGTTAAGATTTCATGCCCAGCACATACCCAATGTCAGTATGGAGACCTGCACCAGCCTTTATACTTTTTCATACAAAGGCCTCATAACCTAGCAGTTTATCCATATCTATCTCTTTTATATAGCCACAGATATTCATCAGTAATACCTCACTGTGGTAATAAGATTATCTTCGTCCAGAAGTAACATTTTATGTTTTAAAGTAGGCTTTTCTACACATCAATTGGGAATATCTTTAGATAATACCGCTACAGCACATTTTAATGTGTCTATGTCTTTGCTGACAAAGTTTTTCTCATCCTGTAATGTAGTATTGTGATTTCAATTGTTGCTATGCATTCACTCCTTAGCTACCAGTTCTCTGCTGCCCAGCCAGTGTGTGTGTGTGTGTGTGTGTGTGTGTGTGTGTGTGTGTGAGGTTACGGAATGTTGAGTGCCTGGTTGGCTGAGTAAACCTACATCTTACAACCTACAAAGGATCCATCTTTATTACACTGGCGTCGACTGGAGAAATAATCTACACTTGGAATGAAATTCAACAGAAACTGAACCCACAGATGAAACTAAGGGGAAAATTAAGAGAAAAAGCTATTGTATTGTATTGTATTGGTACATTTATAGAGCGCATTCTGGCAAAAGCATTGAAGCGCTAATCAATCCGAGAGCTGGGGAAAGGCATAAGCTACCAACAGGAATACCTATTGAGCAAAGAGCCAGGTTTTAAGGCTTTTCCTAAAGGTAAAATGAGTCGTCACTTGTCGGTAGCGTAAAAGGCAGGGCGTTCCAGAGCCTTGCCGCTTCCACCGTAAAGGCGCGGTCTCCCCACCTAGCCTTGTTACGGAGGGGAACCAAGATCATATATTTGAAAGAAGATCTCAGATATCTAGTCGGTTGATAGAATTGTAGAGCAGACTTCAAATAGTCACATCCTTCCGACTGTAAGGCTCTATGAGTAAGACAGATGGGATCATTTCAACCCTGGCGGTCAGAGACCGCCAGGGCTAAAGTGGTGTCCGTACCGCCAACAGGCTGGCGGTACGGAGACCCATATTTTGACCGCGGCGGTAGCGCCGCGGTCGCACCGCCGGGGCCGGCGGTTTCCCGCCGTTTTAGCCCCGGCGGTGATAATCCGCCAGGGCAGCGCTGCAAGCAGCGCTGCCCTGGGGATTATGACTCCCCTACCGCCAGCCTGTTTCTGGCGGTTTGCACCGCCAGGAAGAGGATGGCAGTAAGGGGAGTCCTGGGGCCCCCTAACAGGGCCCTGTGCAGCTGTGAAAAGCCCGATGGGTGCTACTGCACCCGTCGCAATGCTGCAACACCGCCGGCTCCATTAGGAGCCGGCTCCTATGTTGCGGCCACATCCCCGCTGGGCCGGCGGGCGTAAACTAGGTTTGCGCCCAGTGGGAATGTTGTAATGGGGACCACGGGAGTGCGGCCGCATGGCGTTACTGCCGCCCGCCAAGCTTGTAATGACCCCCAGAGTGTCTTGAAAATAATTATCTTTTTAATCGGTAGCCAATGAAGAGATTTCAAACAGCCGCTAGCTGATGTGGCTGTTTGAAGCTTTATGGTGAGAGAAACGCTCTGGAAGCCCCACCAGTATCACGGACATCGGACAGCCCACAGCCAACAGACGTTCTGAGTGTTTCATCAGTCATTTACGTGAACTGGCAGCATGTAAGTGAATGGGCAGCGTTTAATTGGACCAAACTTGCAGTTAACTGACAATGTTTAGTTTAGGTGAACCAGTTCATCTTTATTTATAACATTTTTTCTTAATCCACGATAGTGCTAAAGTGTGTAGTAATCTTGGCTCAAAGCTTTTCTTGCTCATCCGCGGCCCTCTGAAGGAGCGGGTCTGTGTAAACCTTGTAATGGTGGATCTGTGCTGGCACGTTGATTGAAGGCTGCTACTGACAACAGTGAGATTATGAAAAAAGATCAGTCAGAAACTATAAAATAGTACCAGTCTGCCCTGGCCAGGTTCTCCCCTCTGTTCTTGTGGCCCTCAGCCAGCTCTGGATTCCTTGGGCAAGATTTCAAAGCAGTGGTTAGAGATGTAATTTTATGGATTGACTCTGAGCAGCTGCAAGAAAGGAAGCCACATCCTACTACTTTGTGCTGCATGAATACTGTCCTTGTTGCTAGAGGAAAGGAGCTGTGCCAGCATGCTTCACTGGTGCATGCTCCGGCTCTCCTTTCTAACACATCCTCAGAACCGGGGGCACACCTGGAGCATACATATCATTTTATGGGAGTAAAAAAACAAATCAGGAAGTAACAGAGACAATGTAGTATTTACACACACTAGCGGAAAAAAAAAACAGGGACTAACAAACAGGGAAGTATGTTTACACACACAAGAAAAAACAAAACAGGGAGTAAGAAAGATCAATGAAGTACATACACTCACACACACACAGACACGCACACACTTTTTTCATTGAAAAGTTGATTTAATGGAAGTTGTGTGTCCACTTAGGTGAATAATCATTATTAAAGAAAACATAAATTGTTGCCTAAAAATATCTTATTGCCAGATAAACAATCATAACTCCTCTAATACACTGCTCATTACTTTACTCATATTACAGTTGACCCCACAAATGACATCACCGTTGACATGCCTGATGCACCAATACATTTGATATATACCCTGAAGGCAGTTGTCATACTGCATTACCAATGTCACCATCCAGTGTTATTGTAAGGAGTTTGGAGGCTCTGGACAAGACATATTTGTGGACCCCAGTACTGAACAAATTTGAATTTTATTACCCTGTTGGAGCTGGCCTTTTTCGCAGGGTCATCCCCAAACTTTTTGCCTTCCTCCTCCTATTTTTCTGACCTCTTTTGGGGAGCTTTAGGACTCTGAGCACTTTATCACTGCTGATCAGTACTAACGTGCACGTGCTCTCCCTTCTAAACATGGTATGATTGGCTTACACATGATTGTCACATTGAATTCACCTGTAGGTCCCTTGTACTGTGGAGTCCCTGTACCCAGGGCCTGTAAATTAAATGCTATTAGGGGGCCTACAACATAGCTTGCACCACCCACAGAAGTAGCCTTTCAAACCTGTCTCAGGCCTGCCACTGCAGAGCCTGTGTGCGCAGTTTACTGCCACCCTGACTTGCCAAGTCAAACTACTTCCCAAGGCCTAAACTCCCTTTTTGCTACAACTAAGTCACCCTTAAGGTAAGCCCCAGATAGCCCTGTGGGCAGGGTGTTGTCTAAAAGGTAGGACATATGTCTTAAAGTACTACATGTCCTAGTAGTGACAAACAGCCTATTTAGTTTTTCACTACTATGAGTGCTGTTGTTCTCATAGGATTGCATTGGAAATGCACTGACTTATAAGTGGTATTGTCTGATCTATGAGGGAAGTCTTAAGCATGTTTGGTATGGGTGGAATGGTAGTGAGAAATGCTGCTCACTGGTGTAGGTGGATTCTTTATTAGCATTGTAGAAATGTCACTTTTAGAAAGTGGGCATTTCTCTGTGCTTATTACTCTGGTGCTTTTGCAGCTTTTCTCCAATCCACGTCCGGAGTAGAGTGACAGCTGGGCTTTGTGCATACTTTCTAGACAGCCATCACACAGGGAGGGTGGAGGTGTAACAGGAGTACAACTGCATACTGAGTGGTCTTCCTGGGCTGGGAGAGGTAGAGGTGGGAAACACATGCATCTGTAAAGGATGTGCCCTGGCCTCACACAAAGTGCTCATTTACCTCCTACTGATGGCTGGAGCCAGTGTGGAGGAGAAGGGGTATTACTGAAACTGGTTAGTGCTGGTTGGAACCTTCTCCCCAAATCTAGAAGCCGGGCAAAAGGTGTATAAGGGTTGTTCCCCATATTAGGAGAAACAGAGACACTGTATGGACTGGACACTAGATGGTGCTGAAAGGACTTGCCAGGAACTGCCATTTAACTGCCCTGTTGATATGCTGACCTGTGGCCTGCTAGGTCTGAAGAAGGACTGCCACTTTGCGCCCAGGACCCATATGAGCTGGTCTGTTGCTTGTCCTCTAGCCCTTAGTGCTCCCAGTTGTTCACCAGGGACTGGGTGGTGTGACCCCCTCTCTGTTTGTTGTGAACCCTATCCTTAGCGCAAGGCGAGCGCTGTACCTAAAGGAGAAGTGTTTGGTGAGCACTTCAGGATTCTGCCTCTTGCCTAGTAATTCTTGGTCCCAGGAAAGGGATACGGGAGTGTGCAGGAAGAATTGTGCCCTGATCAGCACGACCAAGCATTTTGTTCTCTGGAATCGAGAAGCAGCAGCATGTGAGATTTGCAACTCGGCCCCCCAGGCAGGGGAGCCGCGACGTACAACCATCGCCGGGCCTAGTGCAACATGGAGGCATCATCCCGCTGAGGGCAAACTGGGGGGCGGCTGTCGTACGTGAGTTAAAGTACGAGACGCGGGGGGCAGAAGGTAGTCCTTCCTCTATGTTAGGTCGCCTCCTGACGTCACAGCCAATCCGGATCGAGGATGGTTGTGACGTCGGGGGGCGGCGCGAGGAGGACGAAAAGCGGAGCGCGCGGACTCGGGCTGGCGGTGGTGCTCCCGGCGGCTCCTCGTGGGCCTTATTGTTTGTGGCAAGAAAATAAAGAGTGATTTAATGCAACGCAATCGCCTCGCTTCCTTCATTGCTGCCACTACAAATGGTGACGAGCTTCTACTATGGCCCACGAGTGTAGTCCAACGTGCCTGGTGTTTCCTGCTGCTGATGGGGCGCGCTGATATCTCCTCGCCGATGACCACGTGCACTGCCTCCGGTGAGCTGATGCGGGGGAGCTCTATGCGAGTGATCTGTGACGACCCCTGCCACGTGAGGACCAGGCAGTAGGCCCGTGCCCCGGGTTTCCTGTCAACTTGTGTACACCTCATTGGACGTGGCCGGTGTACTGGTGGGCCCCGGCTATCCTGTGCGCTGGGGTATCCTGCCGCGCCGCCTAGGAGCCTCCATAGTTGCTGCTGCACCTGTTTCACGTGGTCTCTCCGGGTGTGGTGCCCGCCTTCCGGTCATGTCGCAGACCGTTAGTATCTGCGTGCCTCCTCTCTTCCTGGACTCTCCTGGTAAGCCGTGCATGAAATGGAAGGGATGGCTGCGCGCATTTGAGAACTATATCGTCTCCATTGATGGTAAGGGGTATAGCCCCGAGCGCAAAAAGTCGCTGTTATTCGGACTGTTGGGGAAGGCTGGCCAGGAGGTTTTCGATAGCTTGCCGGTTTATGTGAATCCCCCTGGGGCTACAGCTCCTCTGAATGAATACCAGGAGGCCGTTAAGCGACTTGAGCTGCAGTATGCTGAGGAGTGTAACATCATGGTGGGGCGCCATAAATTCGCACTGCGGAAACAGGAGGAAGGAGAGACTATCGAAGAGTATATTGCGTGCCTACGAGTTTTGGCCCAAGATTGTGAATTTGCGGAGATGATTGATACTTACATCAGAGACCAGGTGGTGTTCTACTGCCATTCTAAGAAAGTGCAGGAACGTTTGCTTTCATGCAGGAACCCTTCACTGAAGGAAGTGACGGCCATTGCAAAGGCAGTGGAACGCTCCATGGTGTCTTCTAAGGAACTGGCGAGCACTAGTCAGGCTTCAAATGTGTTCTATGTGCAGGACAGACAGAAACATGCGCCCAAGACTCTAGACAGGGCGGCGAGCGATAGAGGGGGAGGCAGGAGGCCGCTCGCTTGTTTTAGATGTGGGTCAAGGGACCACTTAGCAGACAGCAGGACCTGCCCTGCCTTGTACAAAAGCTGCTCTAAATGCAGGAAGGTGGGCCACTTTGTGGCAGTGTGTAAAGCCAAGAAATCTAGTACGGGCATGAAAGTGAGCTCGGTGAGCGATAGTGATATGGATGCGGATGCGGACATCGTGCTGTCCATTGATGATGAGGACGGAAGAGTGAAGGGGCCTATTGGCTCCGTCATGATTGGTGCGGTAGAATTGCCATTTACGGCTGATTCTGGTTCCCCTCTTACCCTGATCTCTGATAGGACATTTGATTTGAAATGGCAGGATGTACGACTGCATGAGACGAATGTGAATCCAAAGGCCGTCGGGGAACATGACATATTGATGAGGGGGTACTTCTGGGACTCCCTCACCTTTCGAGGGCGCACGGTGAGAACGAAGATATATGTGGCTGAAAAAGGGAGGAGCCTTGTGGGGTGGAAGGACCTGGCGAAGCTGGGTGTGATGCTAGTTCCTGGGGCAGAAGATCCCATAGTTCTGAGGGATGATTGGGTCAATTACGTGCAGCCTGAGGATTTGCATGAAGGATTAGCTGAGGTTCTCGACAAATTTGATTCCGTTTTCGAAAACAAGGTAGGGTGTGTAAGAGAATTTGTGCATGCCATACGGTTGAAAGAGGGTGCCATGCCAATTAAGCACAAGGTCAGAACGATTCCCCTTTCGATCAGGGGGGAGCTGAAGGCTGTTCTGGATAGGCTGAAAGTAGAAGGAGTAATAGAGGAGGCAGGCGCATCAGAGTGGGTGTCCTCAATCGTGGTGTCCAAGAAGAAGAGGACAGGGGACATTCGGCTGTGTGTAGACCTGCGATCCTTGAACAGAAATATCCTGGTGAACTGCCATCCTCTGCCCAACATTCCGGAGATATTATCTTCCACATCAGGATCGAGGTTCTTCACCCTCATAGACCTGAAGTCCGCATATCACCAGGTATGTCTCACGGAGGATTCCAAGGAATTGACCACCTTTATTACCCCGTTTGGAGCATACAGGTACGTCCGTCTTCCATTCGGCCTTGCATCGGCCTCGGGCGTCTTCCAAAAGCTGATGGACCTTCTCTTCTGCGATATGAAGGGAGTTGAAGCCTTCCAGGACGACATTCTGATACACACGGAAGATGAGGAGGGGCACCTGGAACTGCTAGGCAGAGTGCTGGAGGTGCTAAAAAAAAGGGGGATGACGCTCTCCAAGGACAAATGCAAGTTCATGGAAGGGAAGATCGAATACTTAGGGCATGTGCTTACCCCAAATGGCATTGCGCCTAAAGATGACTTAGTGAGGGCCATACGAGATGCCCCCTGCCCAGGAGACAAAGACGCCTTGCGATCGTTCCTGGGACTCAGTGAATACTATTCCAAGTTCATGCAAGGATACGCGACCACAGTGGAGCCTCTAAGGAAACTGCTGCGGAAGAACGAAAAATACACGTGGACACAGGAACAAAGCGCTGCCTTTGAATCCGTCAAGCAGGCAATCGCCGCGGCTCCAGTATTACAGCCGTACAACAAGGATCTCCGGAACGTGATCACAGTTGACGCCAGTGCCAAGGGTATCGGCGCAGTGTTTTGCCAATTCCAAGGGAAGAAGGAGAACACAGTCGCATTCATATCCCGGTCATTGAGCGAAACAGAGAAGCACTACAGCACCATCGAGCGGGAGACGCTCGCGTGCGTCTGGGCCGTGGAGAAACTGAGGAACTATCTGTGGGGCAGGGAGTTCGAACTGGTCACTGACCACAAACCCTTGATATACATGATGGATGGTGAAGGACGTGGCAATGGCAAAGCCAGCTCGAGGCTCCTACGTTTACTGTCCAGGTTGCAAGAATATCACTTCACCATCAGACACATCAAGGGCGGCCTCAATTGCAGGGCGGATTGCCTATCGCGCATGCCGGTCACGGGTGAGGAGGACGGTTCCCTGGATGACACGGAATGCGTGGTGGCAATGGTGGACGCAACAGCCATTTGCGAGGGATCCATATCTGAGGAAGAGTGGTTGACGGCTCAGGAGAAGGACACGAGTATTCGAAGGGTGATGGACCACATGACGGCTCATTGGCCCCCGGTCCGGAACTTGCACGGAGCACTCAGGAGTTTCCAACAGGTTAGCTCTGAACTCACCATTGAGGGCGGCTTTGTGAAGAGACACGAGCTGTTTGTGCCTCCGGAAGGTTTGAGAGACAAGCTAATCAGGATTGCCCATAAGGGCCACCCGGGCAGTACCGCTACGAAAAATCTCCTCAAGCAGTACTACTGCTGGCCAGGGATGTGCAGCGACGTCAGCAGCTTCATTGATCGGTGCGGACCGTGTTTTAGGGCCGACAAACACTGGAAGACGGCGAAAGGGGAGCTGCAGCTGGTGGACATTCCTGCTGGCCCATGGAACAAGATTGCCATTGATTTTGCGGGCCCATTTACCCTGCTACCAGACGATTGTAGACATCTCATCGTTCTCACGGATTACTTCTCCAAATGGATCCACTACAAGTTCGTCAGGGAGGTTACCACTGACCGAGTGATCAAGGCACTGACGAAAATTTTCGCGATTGAGGGGCAGCCGAAGATCATGGTGTCTGACAATGGCACCCAGCTGGTGTCCAGGCAGATGACGGATTTTCTGTCCAGGTTAGGGATAAAGCAGGAGAAGACCCCGCTGTACAGCCCAAAGAGCAATGGGCAGGTTGAGCGGATGAATAGGTTCCTCAAGGAGGGCGTGCAACAGGCAGTCGCCTCCAACATGGATGTGAAAGCGTTTCTGGCGGACAAGGTGCACACTTTTCATAACACGCCCAATGAAGTTACGGGACACACTCTGTTCTACTTGATGAGAGGGAGAAGATGTATGAGTGAGCTTACCCCTAAATTCAATAAGTGGTATGACATGAGGGAGGAAATTGAGGTGGTACCTGATGAGAGTTTGAGAGTCAAAGAAAGAATCATGGCTAAACAGGAAAGCAACAAGCGGTATGCTGACATCGTGAACAGAGCCAAAGCTAAAGATATAGTGCAGGGGGATTGGGTATTGGTGAAGAAACCTAACAAGGTGATGAAAGGAGAGTCTGTATTTCAAACCCCTGTACGTGTGCAAGGAGTGACAAGAGGAGCAGTCTGTTTGGAAGGAGGGGGGTGGCGAAGCAAGGACGACATCGTCAGGCTCAAGGCTGGTCAAGAGGAAATCATCATGAGAGGTAGTCGTGTGTGTGGGGCCGAGAGCATGGACGATGTGGATGAGTGGCAAAGTCATGAAGCCAGGGATGTAGTCACTGGCGATGAGGAGTGTGTGAATACGTCCTCTATGCGAGGGCGGATCGGACATGGAAGTGCAGATCGGTGTGAGAAAGCATGGCGCGGCTTGGCGGATGCCGAAGGACAGAATGGTAGCAGGCCCGAACCTGCGAAGAGCGACAGTCACAGCGTAATGAGTTCAGGCCAAGAGGGTACAGGCGCTGGCAGGGTGGGTTCACCCCAGTATATTACTCCGAGCAGGCCAATGAGGCATATCCGAGTTCCCAAGAGGTTCGAAGATTTTGTTATGAGATGAAGTTCCATAGGTTTATGTTTCTGTTAAAAGGGGAGATGTCGTACGTGAGTTAACGTACGAGACGCGGGGGCAGAAGTTAGTCCTTCCTCTATGTTAGGTCGCCTCCTGACGTCACAGCCAATCCGGATCGAGGATGGTTGTGACGTCGGGGGGCGGCGCGAGGAGGACGAAAAGCGGAGCGCGCGGACTCGGGCTGGCGGTGGTGCTCCCGGCGGCTCCTCGTGGGCCTTATTGTTTGTGGCAAGAAAATAAAGAGTGATTTAATGCAACGCAATCGCCTCGCTTCCTTCATTGCTGCCACTACAGCGGCCGTTGAGGGCCCCCTTGTGAGGCCCCACCTGAGGGAAGTAGCTAGACCATCACTGTGGGAGCCTGGAATGTAGGCCATCTTGTGGCTCTCTCCTTGGAGGCAGTTGCACCACAAGTTCACGGGCAGCTGCCTATGCACACCTGGGGCCTCCCAGGGGAGGTTTCAGCGGGAGGTTCCACTTTGACAGGCTGTAGTGTGCTGGAGTTGCTCGCTGTGGCCCCTGAGCAGTTGCCTCCGGGTCAGGGGTAGCTGCAGAGATATTGGCTGTTGTGCAGGGGGACCCAGCAAGGTCTCCCCGCCAAACTGGGCAGTCTCTGTGCCCCCCATCTGGCGACATATCTTCGGGCAGTTTTTGTTGGTCAATTGCACGCAGGACGGGAACCCCCGTTCTCGCTGGCTGGGGAGGTACTGCATTTACAATAGTAGGAGTGCAGGAGCTCCTAATCCCAGCACGGTGGACTGTGAGCCACCAGATGGTTTATAATATAGACGTGCTATGATTTTTATGTATAAGGTCCTGTGGGGTAATTACCTCTAGGATTTATTCAAGTATCAGTATATGTTTTTTCCCTCATGGTATATGCTGCATTCCTGTTTTCTCTTTATGAGCTGATTCCGTGACTTGTTGTGCTTGCCATGTTTGGGGATATGTGCATAAGGGCAGAATCTACCTGATATACAGTGGGAGGGTGGATAATGTTTTATATTACTAATGTAATGGGAAGATGTTCTTTTTTGTGGGCACTCACCAGGGTGTTATGACGTGCCATAAAGAAATGTTTTCAGTATATGTCCATTTATATTTGTGATAATGATGACTTGCCATTTGAGGATTGTTTCATTCTATGTGCATTCATGATGATGTCTTGGCATTCATGATAATGTGTTTATTATGACGTGCATTTTTGGTGATAAAGATGACCTGACTAGTGCAGGTGTCGCAGAATAGCAGTAACATATGTGTCTACTTGACTACTGCTTGTGTATCAGGGTATTACTGATTCTTGTCGTGTTTGGTCTAATGAGGTCTTATGCAATACAGTTTATTTTTATATAACTAGTTGTGGCATTTTCTTTTGTGGTGTATTGATTGTGTCACATGTGTTGTATGTGTTGAGCAAAAGCTTTACACGTTGCCTCTGGGCTAAGCCTGAGTGCTCATGTCAAGCTGCCAAGGGGGTGAGCAGGGGCTGTCTTGGGTGTGTAGCTCCTGTGACCTGACTTGAGTGGTGGTTCCTGCCTGGCTGCAGTGCCTACTCTATCCAACCAGGAACCCAATTCTAACATACCCATTTCCTGCTAATTTAGGCCTACGTGGTGCAAAAGAGTACTGCATTATATGTTACACTTTAACAGGGTTACAGAAAAACAGTTGAAATATGTGTTGCTCGAGATGCTAGAAAAATCCTTAAAATGGCACAGGAGTATTGAGATAGGGTCAGGGGGAGAGGCAAGCAGAGAGGAAAAGAGGTTCTGCTAGAGAAATGAGATAGACAAAGGCCAAAAAGAGAGAAGATTCACTTTCCAAGGGGGTGGGGAAAAGTACCTGGGTACTTGCCTACTTTACCACTGTCTTAAAACGACTCTGTCAGCATCAACACAACCTAATACATGATTTACATAGAGAAGAAATCTCTAGATATCCTTCGACTAAACATGTAGATGTGACTGTCTGCTGTAATTACACTTCAGAGCAATACATATCACCCTACACAATGCATTCAGTTGTAGATGAGAACAAAAAGAGGGGTGATTGTTCGCAGTGGTATCCGCTCTAGCGCCATGGGTATAGTATAGTGGTATCTAGATGTCCAAAAAAATGGGAAGACCCCCTAACCCATTGAAAATAAAGACTTCATTTAGATGCAGGACAGAGCTGGAAATTGAATGCTCCATCTTTGTGAGTCGGAATCGTCCCTTTCTTGTTACTGATTAAACAATATTTATTTTGCCGCCTGTGCCTTACACACCTGGCTAACTGATGATTATTTTTTTACCTTGTTAGTCATCTACATTTGCCGTCTTTGTGGCCCGCACTACACATATGACTTTCGTTGCCCTTTAATTGATATTTTTTTATGTTTTTTGTCATTTTCTTATGTTATTCTTCCGTTATTTTGTCTTTCTTTCTGTTTTCATTCACATTATACATAATTAGCCTTAAGAAAGCCCCAGACCTGCGTGCTGTAGGGGGCGAAAGATGTGTTGGCTGTCCTTCTTTTCACATCCTGTCCAGGATGAACAAAATAAAATAAGAATTGTATGCATCAAACTTTGTGATCAAGTTGGACTTTTTTCAACCCATTGGGTAACACAACACTATTGGAAGATTCAATTTGTAGCTCTGTCCTGCATCTAAAACAATGCATTTAGTGTATGCTGCAGAACTAGTGACAACTGCTAGAGGTCCAAGACACACTGTATCCTAGACCCATCCCAGTCTGGATTCAGAAGCAACCACAGCATAGAAATCGCACTCTTAGCAGCCACCGACGACATACGGTCATACCGGACCGCAGAGGTACTGTCGCATTCATCCTCCTCGACCTCTCCACTGCATTTGACACCATCTCCCACTTCACCCTCTGCGACAGACTGCATGACGCTGGCCTCCGAGACAAAGCCCTGAACTGGATCAGCTCCTTCTTCACCGGCAGAACACAGAGGGTCAGACTACCACTGTTCATGTCAGAACCTGAAGACACTTGCTGCGGAGTGCCCCAAGGATCCTCACTCAGCCGACCCTTTTCAACATCTACATGGCCCTGCTCGCTAAGATAACCAAACAACACAAGCTAAACATAGTTTCCTACGCTGATGACATACAACTAATCCTCTCCCTGTCCGAGGACTCTTCTCAAGCCAAGAGGAATTTCCACAACAGGATGAGAGCAGTCGCTGCCTGGATGGAGGCCAGCTGCCTCAAGCACAACTCGGAGAAGACAAAGATCCTCGTGATCGGCTCCACCCCTTCTGCCTGGAACAACTCCTGGTGGCCCACCGCTCTGGGTATTATCCCCGTCCCCACTAACCATGCGCGTAACCCGGGCATCATCCTGGCTCCTCTCTATCGATGAACCGCCAAGTTAACGCCATCTCTTCATCAAGCTTCCACACCCTCCATCTCCTGTGGAAGATTCTCAAATGGACAGTCACCCACGCACTCATCCCCAGCAAACTGGACTACGGCAACACACTCTATGCCGGCACCACCAAGAAACTTTAATCAAGACAACAAAGAGTCCAGAATGCATCCTGGAAATCCCCCAACACAGCTGAATCTCCTTCCACCTAAGAGACCTACACTGGCTCCCAGTCAACAAGCGCATCACATACAAACTCCTGATCCACACCTTCAAGGCACTGCACAACATAGAACCCGCATACCTCAACCACCACCTCACCTTCTACGTACCCAACAGACATCTATGTTTCTCCCAGCTCACCCTTGATCCGGAAAAGTACAGCAGGAGGAAGATCCTTCTCCTACCTAGCAGCCCAACATAGAACACACTACCCCTCAAGCTTAGGCAGACCGCATCACTGAAGCAGTTCAGGAAGGACCTCAAGACCTGGCTTTTCAACTGAGCACCACGCCTACATTCAGCGCCTTGAGACCCTATGGGTGATTAGCCGCGCTTTACAATTCTATGATTGTTTGATTGAGGTCCTTGCACATGGTCAATAAAAAGGAGAATGTCTTCTATAGTTGTAGCCACTGTTCATAGAGATCTTCACAGACATGAAATGCAGTTGCAAGCCTGCAGGACCATTGACAACTGCCAGAGGTCCTCACAGATATTCTATAATGAGTAGTAGGACTGATATAGCTGCATTCACAATTCATCAAGACTTCACAGGAATGGCATGCAGTGGTAAGGCTGCAGTACCACAGTCAACACCTAGATATCCCAGCAGAAACTATATTAACAAAAAAGGCTGCTGAAGTTACATCCACAAAGTGTAGACATAAATACATTAAATACAGTTGTAAATGCTCCAGTTTTACTGTCTACACCTAGAGATGCCAGTAGAAATTATATTGATACTTAGTACTGCTGCAGATACACTCACTGGTAATAGATATCACTGAACACAGTTGTATGGCTGCAGTACCACTGTCAACATCTAGATGTCCCTGTGGACCTATAAACAACAAACAAGCAGAGGTAAAGCCAATAGGTATCAGATCTAATAGGAGAAGCAGCAGAAGGAAACAACTAGAGACGTTCCTTGAAAGGGATACCAGATTATGTGATGGAATCACTGAAGTTGTAGCACGTTAATTGGATTAAAGTCTTTGTGACTGGACTTGTGATTGGATCAGTGATAAGGATAATGTTGTCTATTGTGATGCCACTCATGAACTCATGTACAGTGCGTTGGGAGGGAGCTATAGTTGGGTACCTGGTTATAACTTGGAAATTTCAGTGTTATTTGAGTTTTAGATTGTAACCGTAATGTCTAAGTGCAGCTTGTTAAGTAAAGGTTTATGTTTTTATATTGTTGCTTAAATACTCATCAACTATACCTTCTGTTAATAAAACATTTCAGTGAAACTGCAGGCTTTTATCATATTCATATTGAACAGGAGCCTGAAGTATATCCCACTGATCCCTTGGTGATTCAGTGCAATCATCCCACCATGCCTGTTTCAATGTTGGACCGACCCACAATGTTTGAGATTGGTAGGTTATCAATACAAGACATCGATGCCAAGGTAATCTGTGGATCAGTGGTAATAGAGTCAGACATAGTGTGTCTAGGGTATTCCATTCCAGGACCCTTTTTTATTTTGTGGTGTTCCATTTCAAGCATGAATTTATAACAGAATGGTTCAATGTAGAGGGTGTTGGTTGCAAGGTTCCATGTTCCTCTTTAGTTTGCACCCAGACTGCTGTGTTCCATTAGCCTTTTGTCTAAGACCTATTGAGAAAAATGCCAACACTTAGAGAGGGATTTGGCTCACCCCATAGCTTACCATTGCTTGGCTTTCTTGTCAGTCTTATTTGCTTGCTTCTTCTTTGATGGCTTTCCATGTTTGCATGCTTTGCCCTCCCTTGGAGCATAGATTATTTGTCATCTGGTATCCTTCCACAGAGCCACATCAAGGACTATGTTTTTCTTTTCTTTTTGAACTCAGTGAGAGTGCATGTGTTTTCTTTCTCTGTCCCTTGTCTCCTCCTTCCATCCACATCTCTGTTCCCTACCGCACCTACTCTTGTTACGCTCTTTGATATTGGAAATAACCATTTTTTCTTTTTTGTCAATGGTGACTAGCATTGGCAAAAAGCATTGTCAAAGCCAAAATGTGAGACCTATTGGCTTTGCTAGTGTTTGTTCCTGCTACTGCTGAACCAGCGTGTGTCCAGGTCTCTTTCCCTCTCTTCTAATTTCCCCAGGGCTTTTAGTTTCTGATGGGCCTATGACTTTCTAGTATTGCGGAAGGAACAATACAGACGTCTCTCCTTGCCCGGTAATTACCAGTGCCTAGAATTTGCTTGTTCCCAATGCAGCTGAACACAACCTGTGGGCATGTCCAGCATGGGTGTTTGACCTTGACCTGCGCCCAGTCTCTTTGCCTCCTGAGCGTTCTTAGCACGCCTTGATGCCTTTCTACGCCTATCACAGTTGAGGCCGTAATTGGAATGTACTGAACCCATCCGTGTGTCTGGGTAGGACTGACACATTGGATTGAAATTGTAATGGTGTCAGCCCACTGTGCTCCAATTCCTGGGCTTTTCTGTTACGAAAGCTATTATCAAGTGCATTGGGCTAATTGTTAAATGGAAACAAACTTGCAGAATAGTAGACTGTGAAAGAAAAACTCTACAACAGGAATCGTCTACAACAGGAAATAGGGTGGCTTGATGACAGAGACGATGTGAAGTGCTTAATTTGTAAATAAAGAGGTGCCGGTGCTCAAAGCCCTTCTCTTAAACAGGAGGCTGCTGTAATTAAATCTGCCAGCACTGAATACTGATGCAGCGTAATCCTGAAGCCATCTCGGGCCTCTTCTATCCATTTACGGCCACCCCTGCCCCTTCAGCTCATCCTGCAACTTTCTACTTTCTCCCTTTATGAGGCTTTTTATTTTTTCCTTCTTCCGTCTTTCCCATATGTGTCTTTTGCTCGCAGCAAATGCTTGAGGCATAAGAATAAGCCCCGGCCCTCACAAGTAAGTGCCGGTGCTCAGCACCGGAAACAACAAGTACAAATTAAGCACTGACGATGTGAGACCCGAGTACAGCATGCAATGGCTGCCTATGGAGACTTAGGGGGTCATTCTGACCCCGGCGGTCAGAGACCGCTGGGGCCAGGGTCGGCGGGAGCACCGCCGACAGACCGGCGGTGCCCCGCAGGGCATTCTGACCGTGGCAGTTCGGCCGCGGTCAGATGCGGGAAACCGGCGGTCTCCCGCCGGTTTCCCGCTGCCCTGCAGAATCCTCCATGGCGGCGGAGCGCGCTCCGCCGCCATGGGGATTCTGACACCCCCTACCGCCATCCTGTTCCTGGCGGGTCTCCCGTAAGAGGGCCCCACAAAGTATTTCAGTGTCTGCTATGCAGACACTGAAATACGCGACGGGTGCCACTGCACCCGTCGCACCTTCCCACTACGCCGGCTCAATTCTGAGCCGGCGTCCTCGTGGGAAGGTTGATTTGCCCTGGGCTGGCGGGCGGCCGCCCGCCCGCCAGCCCAGGGCAAATCCCAAAATACCCTCAGCGGTCTTTCGACCGCTGAGCGGTATTTTGGTGGGGGAACTTTGGCGGGCGGCCTCCGCCGCCCGCCGAAGTTAGAATCACCCCCTTAATAGTGATCGTTCCTTCCCAGCACAGACAATAATTGCTTTCGGATAGCCAGGAATGAGTAATCGGGGCCAGCCATGTTTTATATTCATTGTCCTGGTGTTCACACTACCATGGAAGCGTTAGAAGACTGCACTTTAGGAGTTTCCAAAGCAGAACGTGCCAGTTTCCATGTCCCTCAGGGTATCTCTGGAGGGCCACAACTGCTCCTACCTACGTCTTAACTTTTATTATTTGTCTCAACGGGAAGATGTTACTTGAATGAATCCGTGGATGAGGACACTAATGAAAAAAGAAAAACTGATTTGCACTTGCATAGGTTTAACAAGTTGATTGATTTTCAAAGTATTATTTCAAATGGTCATCATGTTTCTTTTGTGTAATGGGGAAGCCACCTGCTTGCAAACTTCCCCTAGTCCCATCTTTGAGTAATTCAATACTGTGGTGTTTGTAGACTTTTTGACTCAAGGAATATACACATCAAACTGGGAGAGTTCAATCTTGTTTTTAGGAAAGGGAAACTTTACAAATTATTAGTAGTCGCGTAGACTAGAAATGGTGTGAAGCGTTAAGGGTAAAGGGGGAAATAGATGACTCTTTTAATAAAGGCTATTGCCAAAAGGATCAAAAGTTAAAAATACCCAAAAGATTGGTTTGGTTGAAGTAAATGTGTATACATGATGCACTCTAAACATGTGTGAAGCTCTCTACCTCAGGTCCCTGGTGAGGTTTATAAATTTACCAAGGACCATGGAGAAATCCTACACTAAATAAAGACCTGGCGCTTGGACAGTCGCACATGGCAGCGGGTTGGTCCTGATGAAGGTCTGCTGTCGTCTAACAGGTAATGGGTAGTTGAAGTAAGTGCATTGTTGATAAATATTTCATGTTAATTTATGACAATGCATATTTAATTAAAGAATGAAAACATTAGATTGGGTATAAGTAAAAAAAGACTGTAAGAGGTATGTGAGAAAACAAACTTAGAAGAGCAAGAATCTTGAAGAGTCAATGGAATGCTTGTGTTAAGGTAGAATGAGCATTCCATGCAGTTTTATTACTTTACCTGAGGCTCATATTATGCTTTCTTTATTTGCTTCTTTTCTTATGGCAGCCACAAACCACACTACCTAGGAAAGCGTGGGAAACAAATTACTGGTGAGGGGGAAGTGAAACTACTATCTTTCAAGATACATCAAATTTATGGTTTTCATCCTTTTGTCATGATTTCTAAGTGCATGGCTCAAATTTCTCGACAGAAGGGCTTGCTGGTTCTAATTTCCCCACTCTGGATTGCCCAGGCCTGGTTCCCAATTCTGGATGGCTCAGGCCTGGTTCACAATTCTGGATGGCTCAGGCCTGGTTATCTACTCTGAATGGTTCATGTTTGGTTCTGAAATGGCCATAGATATTCCTATATTGCTACCATTTTACCCTCACCTCCACTAATATCCCCACAGCAAGAGTCACAGTCGGATCATGTGGAAAGGAATAACTATCTCATTTTAACAAATATACATTCAGTTGTGAAATTCCTGTCCTCTTTGGCATCTCAAGACTGGTCTTGCAGGATTAATAATAGCTACAAATCAACTATTTTGCTGGGCTTGAGCTTTTTGAGAACTGACTCATAGGGGCACATTCTTTTGTCTGTATATTGCTCATGGTTAACAGAAATTCCACCCCGTAAACTTGGTTATTATTCAACATGGGATGATAAACTAATTCTGCAATTATAACAAACGTGGGCTGACAACAACTCCTTATCATTGCAAAACTGACCTCAGTAATCTTCTCAATTTCCTTTTGAAAGATTCTCAAATGATAGGGCTCCAGGTTTTTTCTACCAGACATCCTCCTTCAGCGTTGTTCTTTCCTGTTACTAGGTGCAGGATGAATGCTTTCACTAGTGTTGTGGATACTCATCTTACTTCTCATCCAACGTTGTGTGTAGTGGCCTTAAATAATATGCTTTAAAGACTACTGATTTAAGAACGTCCTTTCCTCATTTGGTACTTACTCTTAAAAAAACATGCTCCTGTATCTTTTCCTACTTTAGGCAGATGAGTTAAGGCTATATCTTTGGCAGCAAAATATACAAAAGTCTTTGGGGTCCATTTCACAAAATGAAACATAGGGCCTCATTACAAGTTTGGCGGTCCATGGACCTCCATGGTGGTGTTGGCGGTCTGACCGCTGTCGGGTTGGAGGTTGGACCGCCGTATTACGAGTCATGGGGGCCTATGGAGCAAAGACCGCTGTGGTCTTGCTGGCACCGCAAGGAAGCAGAGACCGCGGTAGTCACAGGGCAGCACAAACAGGCCGGCGGAGACAGTATTTCCACCGGACACATTATGAGGTTGCACACCGCCAATGTGACCATGGCAGTCCAACCACCACATCTCAGCAGGTGGAAACGGGGAGTATAAAGGGAGACGCTCACCTGCAGGCAGCCTTCCACGTCCGGTGCCACCACGGAGCCCATCACACACGTCCTGCCCCTGTTGTTAATCATTGGTGGAGCACAAAATCTACAGCACCGTGGGAGCAACCAACTGTAAGTACACACACCTGCCTGTGTCATTACGCTCAACAAATGTTTGTCAGGCCGTCAGTCACATCATATTGAGGTCACACTACAGGCACCAAGTACACTTGTCATTGTGTCCAGCGTCGGAATCATTCACAAAGAAGGACACAATCAAAGTCACAAAATGCCCCCTTTGTGCCTGGTCACTCACACTGTACTGCAACACCACACAAAAACACACATCTGCTCACCTCAGGCACAGGGACGGTGAAGTGTACACAACATTGTCTCACAGAACACCAACAGCACACCAACATCACATCTACAAATACAACTCACACACTCACATTCCTCACATACAATGGACTGTCATCACATTCAACACACATATGAATGGATGTGGCATGGAGCACACACACCACTCCCAGTAAACAGCCCTGCAATTAACACACACATCTCCTACATTGCAACACAAGAGGACAATGGGATGCACAATAGACAGAGAGACAAATATACAAAGGTCACTATGCAAACAATACCTGTACAATAGGGTTGGTGTCATCTAGATCACTCAGGGAAGGAGGCTACACTGGGACACATAACACTTCGCACATGCCCCTTACAAAGCATTTGCACAGGAACTGGCCCTACATTCTTCTCAAGGACAAACAATACTAGACCCAAATGACATGCCTATCTGCCTGATGTGAAAGTGCAAGTCAACAAAGCACATACAACTGCAACTGCATGGGACATACTGCTATAGGAAGTAGCTGCAAGGTACACACATTAAAATGGACATATACACAGTCAAATGCAAATAGAGGTAGCACAATTGAACCCCCTCCATGTCTGCACAATCAAAACTCAAGCTTCCACACATTAGATGAATCCATAATCCATATCAGGGGATACGTCTAACACCATACATGCTCACATGCTCACATTGGACAACACAAAATGAAATACTTACTATAACAAACAGTACACAATGCCATGACACCACCATTGCGTTTGCACCCACATATCCATACAGTCAACATATACTCTTGTCTTGGGGGACACCAGCACTGCCCACAAAGTCAGATATTGCAAACAACAACAAGTGGATCAGCAAGCAGACTGAAACCCTCACAACTGTAGGGAGACAACACAAGTCACTCAGGAACAATATAAAGGTAAAAGGGTATTTGCAGGACAAACATATACCTAAAAACCCCAACTGTTTAGGTTTACTAAATGTAAAACTTTGCAAAGTCCAAGGCCATTGGCCAGTCCATATGTTTCGGCACAGGCACATCATGGTGCTGTCACATGACTCCTAACTGCCAGGGAATCGCCACAGGAAAGGGCTTCAAGTGAGCAGGCAGGCACCCCAGGGATCATCTTTGGGGGGGAGGGGCCAGATTTTGAGGGGTGGTTTTGGTCTTGGGTTTGGGAGGGGTGAACTGCTTCTTGGAAGGGGTGGGCTTCTTCTTGGGGTTAGGGATATGGTTGCTTGCAAGCGGCAGGTGTGATAGGGAAGGGCTTGAAGGTGGAAGGGAGGGGTTGAGAGGTGAGTCAGGATCTCTTGGGTTTGGGATGAGGTGGAGGGAACAGGGGAAGGTCACACCAAAAAATGTTCTTAGGTACATGGGGACGGTCAACAGAATTGGGGATTTGGAGGTCGAGGGTGTGGTTGTCTGCTGTGCCGGTGTGGATGTCGTGGGTGTGTGTGTATGGGAGGTAGGCTTGTGTTTGTGTGGTGTCTGTTGTGTGGGTGAGTGTCTGTATTTGTGTGTCTTGGGGGCTGGAAGGTGGAGGTGCTGGGGACAGAGTGGTGGATGTTTGTGTGTCTGTTGGTATGGTGTCTGCGGGTATGCTGGATGTGGTAGATGTCTGTGTGTCTGTTTCGGTAGTGTATGCAGGTATGGTGGGTGTAGGTGATGTCTGTGTCTGTTGGGGTGGTGACTTTGGGTATGCTGGGTGTGTCACTGACTGTTGTGGTGGTACCTGTGGGTGTGCTTCATGTGTGTGTTACGGTGGGGGGTGGGGTGTCTTGGGAAGTGGTGACTGATGTTGTGTCTCTGGGTGTCTGTTCTTTGCTTGCGTGCCAGTGTGTTTTCTGGTGCTTGTGTCTCTGTGTGCTTCTCTTGGGTGTTGAGGTGGGTGCGTGTGGATCCGTCTGTGTGCTTTGGGTAGTTAGGGGGATGGGGGATGTGGATTGGAAGAGGGAGGTGGGGGGGGGTGACTGGCTTGCATCATTGTGGCAGCCAGAGTCTGAAAAGATGTCTGTAGGCCAGACGCTGCACCATGAATGCCTTCCAGGAATGCATTAGTCTGCTGGTGCTGGGTTACCAATTCCTGGATGGCATTCACAATGGATGTCTGCCTCACATAGAAACTTCTCAGGAGGCCAATAGCCTCCTCACTGAGGGCAGCAGGGGTAACAGGGGCTTGGGTGGAGGTTCCTGCGGCAAAGGAGACGCCCACCCTCTTCAGTGAGCGGGCACAGCCAACTGGGTGGGGAGCAACAGAGAGGGCAGTGATAGAATGGAGGGTGGCGGACAAAGATTGCACAGGGGTGTGCCCCAATGGGTCTGCCACCACTAGGAAGTGTCCACTGGAGGAGGATTGCAATGATGATGATCCAGTCTCCTCCATGGCACTCCCCTCGCCCTCCGGGTTACTGGATCCCTCTGTGTCCATGATGTCTTGACCCAAGGTTCTGTGGCCAGATGGCTGTGCCCAGTCTCCTTCACTTGCCAGTACAGTGGCAGCAAACACAAAGAGAAATAGTGTCATCACATGTCCATGATCACACTCGTACAAAAGCTCTGATTACCAAACATTACCATGATGTCAAGTAGGCCCCAGCAACAAACTCCACATAAGTGGCCCATACCATATGCATGAAAGCCATCAGAACTGTCAACAGTTGCCCACGGGAAAATAAGGATCTCGGACAACTATAATTGCATGGCTGAAGTTGTGGAATCACAGTAACCACTGAATTAGTAGGAGACCTCGTCACCCTCAAAGCTTTGCCCCCTGGAGCATACCTCAGTTACCTGTTGTCATACAATAGTAGGTCAATGCCAACTGTATTCCCACAGATCCCACACAAGGTCATACAGACATCTATTTGTCAATACATAATGACCCAACAACAAGAAATTATGCTCCAAAATCCTGCCATGTTGCTGTCAAAAGTCAAAAGTACAATAGCCTGGATAAGGTGACATGGAAATACTCATGTCACACTGGAAGCAGTTCCACAATGCATACTTCACCAAGTGATATTTGTCCCAATAGAGTTGTGGATGTAGTACTGTTGCTCAGATAGGCCACACATGTGGCATGGAAATGGACACTGTAGACATCATGTGCAATTTGTCAGGGAGAGATGTCCCCAAAATCCACAGCACAATGAATCAGCAAGCCCCAGGGTAATCGCCACTAATGTCTGGCACCCCTTACAATGACATAATCTGCATGCATTAGTAGGTACCACTAGTCCCTTGGATGTTGGAGAGGCCCTGAGATTTGCAAGTACTTGTTGAAGGCCCTCAACATTTGCCTAATTGGAAGCTACATTGTCTCCATTATGATCATGCAGACCCAGATGTCTGTCTGTGGATGAATGCTTGTACCCAAACACATGTGATTTCAACTTGAGTGCAAGTCACTCAATTATGCATGTCAAAAATCTGTTTATAAACCTTACCCATTACACATGTGCACTACACAAAGCTGCATGCTGCCACATCACTGGCATAGAAATGCACCTTGTGGCTCAAACCTCTATGCCTAGCTGTCATGTACCTCATTGCTACTGCAGTTGTACATGCCAAATAACATGCTATGATGCATGAGGGATTGTGTCAGCTAATACAAATGGTGACACACTCCTGTATGTGGCACGAGATGAAATGTACCCCCATTGTAAATGGCTTATGCCACACACAGGTTGCCATGCACATATATGTAAGGGAATACAGACATAATCCCATCAACACAGGTAAGCCATGCATGAAACAGCAGCTTAAAAATGTTTTCCTAATGAGAAAGGGACACACGCTGACATGAAGGCACAAGGAATGTTGGCCACAGTGATGGCACATAAATCATGTCAATGGACATTCCATACTTACCAAGGGAACCTATTGATCTGTAGCTGCACCCACAGTACAGTGTATGCTCTGTCACGTGTATGATGCTCATCTTCACATTACAGACTGCAGTGAGGCACCAGCACCTGTCATACACTGAAGACAACTAGCCTCTGGGTGGCAGATGCCAGTATACTCATTTACCTAGACACATGGCTGAGGACAGTGATCCATCACTTCCTTAGTTTTGGCCTGTAACAGGGTTCTTCAAAGTCGGTCCTGGAGAGCCGGGTCCATGCCAGATTTTTAGCATATCCACATTTAGAAAAAAGATGTTTCAGAAATCTACATTTTTCTAAATGTGGATATGCTAAAAATCTGGCATGGACCCGGCTTTCCAGGACCGACTTTGCAGAACCCTGGCCTGTAACATTGAGGAGTAGTGGTCGGTGACAGAGAATTTGCACACACTACAATAAACAGTACTTGATTGATGACTGTAGACAGCAATACATCGTCTCTGGAGAGCAAGTGGTTCATAGATTGTCCATAGTTGTGGCCTGGGTCCCTGGGCCAATAGGTGAGGCACATCAATATACAACAGATGACATGTCTACACAAACTATCACTCTTCTAGTGTGTTACACGTGGCTCATCCCTAATTGTCAGGGGGAGCTGTCAGAACCTAACACATTCACTTGGCAATGTGACAGGCAGGAATATGCCCTGTACTGACTACCTTGTGGCTCCTGTGATGTTCTCAAACACCCATCAAGGTCTGGGTAGGCCACTGCCAGAATGAGGGCCATTAGTGGGGACATGGTCCGACGGGCACCCCGCCCATGTTAGGAGGACAGCCCCAGCTGGACCTCTGCAATTTTCTGGGCCCAGCTTTTCAGGTCCTCCCTCCTTTTCCTGCAGCGGGCTTCCGCTGGCTGTGGACCTCAAGGGTCCACACCTTCTTGGAAATGGCTCTCCATAGTTCCTTCCTTTGATGGGCGCTAACCTACATGGAGGCAAAAGACTCATCAAGAGATTATAATCACAAATTTCACCACAAATGGTTGAGTCACATACATGTCAGTAACATCAAGCTAGGACTTTTCTATTTGTCAGTACTCCCCAAGTGTGAAACACACAAGCCAATAAGTACAGGGACATGACTACAAACATATATTTCCATCTGCAGACTACCCTGCTCAGGGCCTACAATGACTAAGCAAACTTACTGACATCAGGTAGCCCATGCTCTGGCAACCTGTACTGTGATGTGAGCTACAATGAAACACTACACACCTATGTGGCTTCTGAAGGGTAAAATCCTTAGGCATGAATGGACCAACACATTCACAGTCTGTGAGAATGATTCACTGCATGCAGTCCCCACAGGCAACTGCCAGTTTACAAACTCCAACATTACAAATGAGTAACAGTCAAGGGGCTGGGATGGTGGGTATAGAACGAGTCTTCCTTGTCCTTGTGTGGACATGGGGCCTGACAAATGCAGACTCGTGCCACTTCAGGGGGTGGGGTTCTGTGCTATGTACCTGTACCACAGAGCACTCCTTTGGATATATGTGTCTATCCTACAGAGATGGCATCCAACAAACAAAGGAATGCATTGTACACTTTCTGCTATGCGACCAAGCTACTGAGTCACATACATGGCCTCTCAGGAATCAATGCACTGTGGGACTGTCGGTTATGCAATATGCCTGTACATGACAAATATGACCTGCATGACGGTGACAACAGAGCTGTGGGGGCAATGGATGTGTCATGAGTCTAAGACACACATTGACAATGATGCTAAATGCACATATGAACTAGATTAATGATTTACTGCTGTACTCATTCCTAATCTAGTCAAAGGAATGGGGCATTCAGTGCAGGTGTTGCCACCAGGGCCTTATATTGGCCACATGACAGAATCTGCTGGTGTACAGGGAGTAGGCACAGTGCCACAGTTGGATAGCCACAGTGACTCTCCTACAACCTATACTAGGTCCCATACTGAGAGATACATGTGACAGGCCCTGGCATCTGCAGGCTGAGCTGAAAGACCCTACATGACACTCCATTCCCATCACTTCCATGCATGCCAGTACATCATGTACCCAACAGCAATTTGTCATGTTGTGTGTGTGGCAACCTGAAGGGCATAGTGACTCATGATATGCCTTCCACAGAACAGTTTAGTAAGGGCAGATGTAGGTTGAAAGATCTGTGGCACTATACACATTACTCACATGACTCTCAAGTGACTCATACAACATGTATACACAGCTCATGCTGTCATGCACATACATGTTGTCTGACATTTACAACAATCATGAGGAAAGAGATGGCAGTGGATGGCAGTAATGTCTCCTTGCCTAGTTATGTGTATCCAACACAAGGAGGATCTAAGACCCCAAAATCCTCACACAATACAATGTGACTGAACTTAACATATGGCACTGTCCACCAATACATGCACAATATACCTCCCAATGATGCCACGGAGAGTGCAACAACAGGCACACAAATAGTCTAACTGGCACACATGGGCACATTTGAGTCTGTGAGAAGGGAAAGGATGATGAAGTACATATAAAATTGTGCACATGAGGTACTTACCTGCTCCTCTGGTGAGCTATAGAGCTGTCATACAGGGGTAGGACCTCATTAACTAGACTCTACAGAGTCTAGCAGGGGCAGGGGCTCTATCACCTGCTGGACGTGAAATGATTGCTCTCAGAGGTGGCACACAGCAGCTCAAGTTGTGGACATGTTGCTGGCAGCAGTGTCAGGTGTCAAGTGACTGAATCTGCCATGTAGTCGATTGTCACCGCCGGTGGACACAGCCATTGGCCCACGACTGCCACTGGCAACAATGTTAGCCTGTGGCTGTGTCTGCCACATTGCAACCACCCACCACCATGATGACTTCTGCCAGCAGTCATGGCCGGTTCCTAATGTCCAGTGGAGTAGGTCAGGCAGCCACCATTTTGGCAGCCTGAAATGCTGTATTGGGCTATATAAACTCCATCACACCTGTGAAAATGGATTTTTGACCTCACAAACATGCTTCACCTGTCTTGTCATGAACTTCCTACTACTCAAACACCATTGTAGTATGTTGGAGGGCAGAGATGGGCTTTAACAGTGGGGCACAGTCCACCACCATCGATGGTCATTTAGGTGGAAGGGATATCCAGTCACATTTCGAGGGGCAATTGTGTTGCACATCCTTGCAGCTGGTCCATATACATGTTGTGACCACATGTGTGGAAAACCATGGTGGGCACATGTGACCCTTGTGTTATTTGCAGCTGTGATGTGTACAGGTTGCCATGTCTATCCATTCAGAAATGCCCTGTCACAAGAGATCATTCACATGCATCATGTATGTTGCCATAGGTTCCTTTCAACATAGGAACCCTATTTGCTGGTATGTCCCAATCTATGTTCAGTCTGGTGTTGAAGGATGTCCTCTCAGCAATGTTGAAACACCTAGACAGCTATATCCAGTTTCCCTGACGTGAGGATTTATCCCATGTCAAGGCTGACTTCTATGGTTTTGCACACATTACACATGTCGTGAGGGCCATTGATGGCACACATGTTGGCTTCGTTCCACCGCAGGCCAATGACCAAGTATACCACAACAGAAAGAACTTCCATTCCATCAACGTGCAAGTTGTCTGTTTGACGGATCTTTACATTTCACATGTGTGTGTCCGTTATCCTGGTTCAGCCCATGATTCCTTCATAGTGCAGAACAGCACCATACCCCAGCTGAGGTCACAACTGTACTCACAGAGGGCCTGGCTGGTTGGTAAGCCACATCTGTCCTGTTTGTGTGTGAGCAATGTCTGGTGCTACAATCATGAAGTGAGTGACTCATTGTTGCACATATGTCCCATTACTTAATAGGAGACTGCACATATCCAAACCGTCCTTGGTTGTTGTCACCACTAAGGAATCCAACTAAACCAGGGAAAGTCCATTTCAGTGAGGCCCATGGAAGAATAAGGCAAGGTAGTGGAACAAGCTTTCGGCCTCCTGAAAGCCAGATTTAGGTGCCTTTACCGGACTGATAGGGCCCTCCTCTTCTCACCTGGAAAAGTGTGTTAGGTCGAAGTGGCATGCTGCATGCTCCACAACATCGCCCTGCGGAGGAATATCCCATACATCCCAGAGGTGGGGGGGGAGCCTGCAGTGCCAGTAGTTGAGCATCCAGAAATGCCAAGTGAGGATGACAGTGGTGAAGAGGAAGGAGCTAACTTGTGGGAAGACCACATCAACAGCTACATTTTTAATGAGTGTAAGTATGTCATTTGATGTTATGACTGTGACTGTACAATGAACTGTAGTTGTGAGAATGTGCGGCGGTGAGTGTTTTAGCAACAACCTGGGAGCTGATTTTCTGCAATATTCAGCCAAAGGCTGCTTGAAGAGCTAGCCTTCGACATAGCCCCACCTTGATTATGTTGCTTTGTTTGTGTCATTTTCATTGCAATGTAATTACATTTCCAGTAGCTTGCTATGTGATTTGTGTAATAGGTATGTTTTCAAGTCTATACTCCTTGTTTTGTCTTTGTATAGGTACCCTCACCTTGACATCCTCATTTGGGCATATCAGAGTTGTGACATTGGCAGGTATCTGGTGCTGTTCTGACATACAAAGTGGACATGGATTGTTCCATGCAATGTAGGTCACATATTTGGAGAGTATGAGACCTGTGCCAAGGGATCTTGCACAGTGTTTGGATGGGAAGATCAGAAGTGCACATTGAACTTGTTTTGTGTGCTGTGTTGGGCCGATTGCATCATGTGTGTCATTATGTGAGCATGAAATATATAGTCATCGATTGCGAGCAAGCCATTCACCCTTCACATTGGCTAACCACTATTCTTGCATGACATGTATGTAGCTGTAGATGTGTTTCATCATTGCAGATCACATTGCCTTTGCCACAACACTGACATATGTTTGTGTCATACCACCAGATACATGGTCATTGGATTATGACAGGCCTGTAATCAGGGACTGTTGTACTACCCTCTGTTTGTATCTTGGATTATGTGATGTTCGATTAATTTGGTGCAGGGTGTGATAAGGCTCAATCTGCTGACATCATCCACTTTAATGTGTGCCTATTCTACAGGACAATATCTGACAAATTCCTCCCTTTCATGGTCTGGGGGGCTGTACCCTGGAATTCTTTGACTCAGTATGAGTCACACATTATTATGCCATAAAGGTTCAAACATAGCGCCAGCCTATGTGCTCTACACTGGAATAATATGTTTGGTGTGACCAGAGACTTGTACGTATGTGTTTGTGTGTAATGGTTGTCATACTGAGCAGGACACTGTGTACCTGTAACATATGCCTCCATGCGCAAGTGAGTTATGTCTTCATCATATGGTTCACATGGTCTTACATGTCTACATATCAAAATGTTGAAATTAAGCAAACAGTGAGTTTGCGATGGGTGAATTTATTACACTGCTGATAAAAATTTTACTGATAAGAAGAAAAATAATAAAGTGAAGATGTCAGTCATGGTGAATGAAATCATTTGAGCAGATACCACACAATTGGGAGACCAAAGCACAGAGTACTCCTCCCATTGGAACTGTTGGATAGTTCAGGATCAATCAACAGAGTGAATGTGTGGAGTTCAATTAGGAAGAGATCACTTGCTGGCAGTGGTGGGTGTCTTACCATCTGCACCTCCTGGATTCTTTGCTGGACATCCCCGCTTGCATGGTGGGGGGTGGTGGAGATCTGCTGCTACAGAGACAGGGCCTAACAGGGCCTCTCTTCCAGTGGCTGGCACCGATGAAGAAGGGCCTGGTGTTGATGCACCAAAGGAAAGGGTAGAGTGGTGTTATAGAGCCCTGCTCAGGGTGGTGTCAATATCCCTCATCACCCCTGTTAGGGAGGCCATGTTGGTGTTTTGAGTCTCTCATTGCTCACTCATTTCCCTGTGCAGGTCCCTCTGTAGCTGCATTATTTCCTGGAGTTTGGTTAATACCTGGCCCATCAAGCTTTGGGACTCCGAAAAGGCCCCTAAGGCGTGGCTGATAGTGTCCTGGCCATGAGCAGTCAGAGTGGCCTCACCCCGCTGGCTCACAGCATCCCTCCCATGCACCCTACCCCCAGGGGCCTGTGCCACACTTGTCAAATGGTATCCTCCCAAGTGAATAAACTTCAGTTGAGAGTTCAGAAATAGATTTGAGCAAGTAAACATTGTTTTTGTGGTTGGAGTTAGAGACACAGAGCTTATTGGGCTTAGCATTGCAGTCACTCTCTTACTTCCCACTACCATACAAATGTTATCCTCCCAGATGAGTATACTTTATTCGAGAGTTAAGACACAGGGGTATTTCGGGATCAGAATACTGGGCTTTTGTTTGGGGTTGGAGAGATAGCGCCTCTTGGCCTTAGCAGTCATGTCACTTCCTCTACTTCATGCACTTGATAAATGTCATCCCCACAGATGAGCTTGCTTCATGTGTGAGTTACCAAACAGAAGCCTTTGGAGAAGAGGACACTGGAATGGTGGTAGGAGTGTCAGTAAGCAAGCCTCCTGGGAGTTGCAGTCATGTAACTCCCTGTACTACACACACTATACAAATGTCGTCCTCCCAGGTGAGTACACTTCAAAAGAGAGTTAAGACACAGGGGTCTTTGGAATAGAGGTCACTGGGCTGGTGTTTGGACTCAGAGAAACAGTGCCTCCTGGGAGTTGCACTTAGATCACTCTCACTACTCCCCAATACGTGACAAATGATATCCCTTCTGGTGAGTAAACTTCATTTGGGAGTGAGTTGCCAAACAGGGGTCTTTGGACAAGAGAACACTGTGTTGGTGTTTGGAGTTACAGGAATAGTGCCTGCTGGGAGGTGCAGTTATGTCAGCCCCTGTACCACACACACTCTGTGCAAATATCATCCTCTCAGGTGAGTACACTTCAATAGAGAGTTGAGACACAGTGGTCTTTTGACAAGAGAACACTATTCTGGTGTTTGGAGTTACAGAAACAGTGCCTCCTGTGAGTTGCAGTCATGTCAGTCCCTGTAATACACACACTATACAAACATCATCCTTCCAGGTGAGTACATGTCAATAGAAAGTTGAGACACCAGGGGCTTTGACCAAGAGAACACTGTGCTTGTGTTTGGAGTTATAGAAACAGTGCCTTCTGGCATTAGGAGTCATACCACTCTCTCTAGTACACACACTATACAAATAGTATTCCCCCAGGTGAGTACACTTCATGTGCGAGTTATCAAACACGGCTCTTTGGAGAAGAGGACACTGGTCTGGTGATTGGAGTGACAGTGATAGAGCCTCCTGGGAGTTGCAGTCATGTAACTCCCTGTACTACACACACTCTAAAATTGTATCTTCCCAGGTGAGTGCACTTCAATTGAGAGTTCACTAACAGATGCATTGTAGCATGGGACCACCATGCTAGTGTTTGTAGTTACAGGACTAGTGCCTGCTGGGAGTTGTGGTAATGTCAATGCCTGTACTACACACACTATACAAATGTTATCTCCCAAGGTGTGTACCCTTAAATTGATATGTACAAAACAGGGGTATTTGGAGAAATGATCACGGGTCTGGAGTTTGGAGTTATAGAACAGTACCTCCTGGGAGTTGGAGTCATGTCAATCCCTGTACTATACACACTTTACAAATGCCATCTTCCCAAGTGAGTACGCTTCAAATGTGAGTTGCACAATATAGGTCTTTGGACAGGTGAACACTGGGCTGGAGGGTTGAGTAACAGTAAATGAGGCAAAAGGTGAGCTATGAGCATGCATGGCTTAGCAATTTGGTGACATTTTTAGTGTTGTGACTTTCCAGACTCCACTCCCACAAGTATTCCTGTCAAGCTCTCAGGATGCAGGATGTCCAGGACCTTCTCCTCCAAGGGAAAGAGATGCAGTGGGTCACTGGGAGAGCGATCACCAGTCTTCTTGGCCTGAAGCTGGTGCCTGGAGACGAAGGAGCAGACCATGCCCCTGAGGTCATTTCACCTCTTCCTAATGTCCTCCTTTATGCGCAGGATGGTGCCTACAGCATTGACTCTTTTGATGATCCTGTCCCACATTTCCCTACTGAGAGGAGTATGCTGGACTTGTGTTCCAAACAATTGTGACTCTAATCTTATGATTTCATCCACCATGACTCTTAACTCATCTTCTGAGAAATGGGCATTTTTAAATGTGCCATGGTGGAAAAATAAAACGGGTGGCAGTGACTTACTGAAGAGGGGAAGTGCAAAAGGGTGTGACTGGACAAAAGTGTGTGCAGGGTGTTGTATGGGATGGTGAAAAAAAGTGGTGCTTAGTATCTGTACTGTGGGGCTTTTGTGTGTAAATGCAAAGGATTGTGGTGTGTTTTACCGTGTCCTTTGCAGGTGTGCCCAGCGCGGCAATGTGTGTCAGCTGTGTTGTTTTCAAATTCATCCAATGTGCTGTTGTGTATTACTTTGGTGACCACGGACTGCTGCGGTTCGGACTTCCATTGGCTGACAGTCATGGGGGTCCACCATGGTGACTGTGTGCTTGTAATATGGTCAGTGGCTGGTCAGGGTGCTGTTGGCGCTGGAGGTCGGATCGCCTATTTCCAGGCCCCGGCGCCACTGCCAGTCTGCCCTTTTTGGTTGGCAGTCAGCGGTCCTGCTTGTATGACTCGTACTAAAGCAGTCTCAAAGACCGCCAACATGGCGGTCTTTTCAGGACCGTCAACATAGTGATACGGCGGTCTGACCTCCAAATTCGTAATGAAATCCATAGTCTCAAGAGCTTTTTTTGTGAAACAAAGTTAGAGAACATCCTTGGGTCTGCTGATTTGGACCATAACATCTAAATTAAGGACATTTTTTTTTAAACCAGTGGCTCATGCCTATTTGGTATTGGTGAATGGGCTTTAAACTTGCATAATGTGAGCCTCTGGTCTCTTGTAATAAAATGTAGATTTTCCTAGCAAGAATAGTCAAGAAAAGTCCTCATTTTATTATTTCACTGTCTACATCTTGTCAGATTTTTAATTCTCATTAAATAATCTGTAGTGTAAATGTTCTAGAATCCTTCTTTCAGCTTCAGTTGCTGCCACTTTTGGTTCTTCCTAATGCTCCATCCCAACAGGATACACATGAAGCTCACGCATCTAGACTTCTGAATGTTCCTGAAGAGTCACCTGGAGATTCAAAAGACGCTTTTTATATATTTTTTTGTTGGGTTTCCTCTGATGATGATTTTCGTTTACGAGTTTAATTTGTCTTCTCAACAAGAAAAGGAGCTGTTACTTCCTGGGGGCTCAGCTTATTATTGTTTTTTGGTTTCACACCCCTGAACATGTAGTTTGTGTCCCAGGGTTTGCTGGGAACTATATTGTTTGTAATGTGTGGCTAATACCTCAAAAGAAGCAAGTTAAGAAAGCATAATATTCACCTCCACGTCTCTATTAGCATTTGGACTTTTCTTCACTATTTTATGCTAATAGATGAGTGATTATGCTGTTTTTTTTTAGAAATATCTGCAGTAACGGTGCAAATATTGTTTAAACATTGAAAAAAATAGAATGTCTTAGTTTTAACAATACCTGTGGAGCACTCACAAAAGTATTATAATGAATTGCTTGCTATAATACAAAAAGAGTACTATATATTGCTTAAACTCCAAAGATATGCAAGTGTGAAGCGTATTTCCACTGTGGAGTTACGGGCAGACAACCAAAAGCAAAGTTGATGGGCTTGCAAAGTTGCACTTGTAGTCCTAATGATGTGTTGCAGCAGGGTGTGTTTCTACTTACCCATTCTTCCTTTCTATCCCTCTTCATATGTTGCATTATACTTCAGTGTGTAAATCTATATACAAGTATCAAACTTGAAGGAATGCCTGAATTTCATTACATTTGGTGGCAGCATGGGTTTCAGTCAAATTTCCACCGATGAGCACATTTTCTCATTTCTTTCCAGAATCTCTCAGATAAAGGATTCACAGCGTGTCTTCCTCTTATCTTAAGGACAAAGGAGAAGCAGAAAGAAGCTCCTCTATTTTAGAATAATAATTTTTGTTAGGTCAACACTGTGCACTGGCAGGATAAATCAAATAATCATAGTTCTAATACTGAGTTTTTGTGCAGTAATTAAATTCAGAATCTATTTTTAAATGAATCTTCGACCAAAAACCGTACTTGCTTTGTATGCGCCTCTCTTCCCCCAAAGGGTGTTAACCCCCCCCACGCCCCCCACCCCCCCAAACGTATTAAATGTTCAGTTGGCTAAGCTACCTCAAAATTGTACTAAAAGTACAGCGGTTTAGAGTTTTTGTGAATAACTTAAGAATTGACTATCCACCTTTCCCCTCTACCACAGACAATTTATAGATTTCCAATTTTAAGAATGACAAGATTTTCATCCAATCCAATCCTAAACGATTGATCATCACTTCCTGACTCCACTCCTCCTCCACTCCTAAAAGGATTTCTCCTCTTTCCCTGCTCTTGTCCCACTCCTCTGCCTTCATCTCTCTCACTCTCCTACCCTTGAGTACAGCGCTTGAATTGAGGCTCCCCAGGCTTGACACTCACACCTCACCCCTCAGTCCTCACCCACAGCACCTCTAGACACCCCAAATGGCATTTGTTTCCTGTTCCTTGTCGACCAGTTTACCTTTTGACATTATTCATGTCTTTTTCATATCCGCTTGTTGAACACAATCATTACAGTTAGCACCTGCATACATCTTGGTCTGTGAATGTGTGAACCCAAGGCATAAAACCCCTCTCAAACCTGGAGCACGTCTCATGAACCATACCTCTCTACCTTTGAGGTTGCGAGGTTCTGGAGTGTGAGTCCATTGAAATGCCATTGAGATCAATGGGGATGAAAACACATTTGGAGGATGAGGAAGGTTTTCAGAGCATATGGTCCGATTGAAGCATCTGGGAAGTATTTTCCTTGTTTGGAGAGCGCAGATGAGACCCAGAAGGATGACACCTCCAAATAAGGGTGAGCTAAAAGTTATGGATTAACTAATATGATCACTTGTCTGTATTTTTCATGAACTGTCCTTAATATGGAATTTTGGGGCTGATTCACAAACCTCAGTTCAAAGTACTTTTGTGGTGCTACAATAGTATTACTAAAGTACTGCAAAATGTTATTCACAAACCTATGAGTGTAAATCTCCATCTCCACTTCTACTATCTTTTCTAAGGGAGGTCCTCACATATTTAAGTTTTCTCCTTAGAAGTAAATGTAGGACGGTCCAAGGGAAATACCTGAAAAAGGGGCATACTTTCTGTTCTATTCTATTTTATTCTATTCTATTCTATTCTATTCTTCTAGTTTTATATAGTGCATAACCACCCCAGGGTTTCCAGCGCTAAAACAGCAGAAAATACAAGCTACTTCAGAGAGTTTAATGCAGAACAACAGAACAGATTTTATCACATTTCTAAATTTAGCTTCAGGCTCAATTTTCCTTACTGACTCAGGAAGAGTATTACACAATTATGGGACCAGTAACGCAAAGGAGCGACCCCCCACTTCTAGATTTTCGGATCCTGGAAACTTTAAACAGTAGTTGGTTAGTGGAGCGCAATGATCTAGTGGGGTTATTCGGAGTGAGGAATGTGGGCATGAGTCTAGCACCCTTTTTGTGCATCACCAAGTGGGCCATACACAATAGCTTAAAATGTATCCTTTTTGTCACAGGTAACCAGTGTAAAGTGTTGCTTCCTCCTCCCCTATGCCCAGCTCATCCATTGCTTTCTGCACCCCAGCTTTTTGATTTTTATACCTCCCTCCACCTCAATCCCTTCAATAACCCCACTAACTGTGATTGCCCCCCATGCATTGACTTCTCCCTCATCCGCTTCTCTGGTGCTATCCCAATCGCACTCCCATTATGGTCTTCTAAAAAGAATTTTTTTAAAGCAATTTTGGAATGCTCGACTGCTAATGATTGCTGTTGGACAACTCTGTTAAAAAAAATATTTTGTGCATGATTTAATTATTTTCTTTATTGTAATTGGCGCCTGCCTTTTTCGAATGGTAAAGAAAAGAATAAACAAAATGGCGGCCACATCATGTCATGTGCATGGCTGCAATAGCGTCATGTGCTTTTTTTAAATTCTTTAGTTTTTTTGTCGATGTGTGACAGCATCGCCAAAAAGAGCATTTTCTTTTACTGATGCTGCACAATATCAGAAAAAAAGCATTGCCACAGCCACTAGCCAAGTAGGGGCTGAAAATCCTAATATGCCAAGTTTTGCTTTTTAAATTGTCATGACTGCTTGAAGAAGTTATACAAAACTTTAGGATTGTTTTTACAATGCATACAGTGCGTTGGCCCTTCCTGAATACTGTTACTGCTGTTTAATCATAGGTGGAAACATTTGTTGACAATGTAATATGTTTAACTTTGTCCCAGCAAAAACCAGTAAACTCAGCACGTGCACTATCTCAACTATGAGATAACGAAAACGTTTTTTTTTATCAAGCTTCACTCACATGCAAGACAGATACAGCATGGGCTGCAGCATTGCAAGCTTCTTCCCTCCAGAATAAGTAAAGCTCAGGCAGGAGAAGCAGTTTCAAGCATTGCTTCCATGAAGAACAAAGGTGCAGCAGTGCAAGCTTCCCTCTCCCACAGAACCTGTGCACCATGGCTGTAACAGTGTCAACATTCCTCCTCCCGGAGCAGATATATCTCAATTGGCAACAGTACAAGTAATCTCCCCACACTCAAAGAACAGTTCCAACTAAAGCAACAGCAGTGCAAGCATTCTTTCCTCACATAACTGCTATAGTCGTAGCAGTGCAAGCTTCGCTTCTTTACATAACACTCACAGGATGGCAACGACAAACATGCATATAGTTCTCATAGAACGCATATCGCTCAGGCAGCAGCATACAAGCTTCCTTCACTGTAGACATAGCAACAGTGCAAGATCCCATCTCTCACGGAAGAAGTTCAGCCCAGATCTCAGTGGCAAATACACCACATCAAGATCCCTCCAGCTGGTGTTTAATCCACTGAGCTAAGCGCATGGGTGGAAGAGTGAACACATGAGTGGGTGAATGCTTCCGCCACACTCACTCGCTCTGTTTCATTTCCTGTCACTACATCCGCTGCTAGAGTCTATCACCCCTGTCTTCACACATGATCATGTCAATGACGCCTTTACCATCTCAAAAAATGTTTTGCTGCATGTAGTGTTAGTTCTGTTGTCACTCATGCAGTGCTTAATTTGTGCTTGTTGTTTCCGGTGCTGAGCACCGGCACTTATTTTTGAGGGCCGGGGCTTGCTCTTCTGCCTCAAGCATTTGCTGCGAGCAAAAGACATATGTGAAAGACGGAGGAAGAGAAAAACGAAAAAGCATCACAAAGGGAGAAATTAGCTGCAAGAGTGAGCTGAAGGGGCAGGGAGTGGCTTTACATGGATTGAAGATGCCCGAGGTGGCTTCAGGATTACGCTGCCTCAGTATTCCATGTTCACACATTTCATTGCAGCAGCCGCGTGTTTAAGAGGAGGGCTATGGGCACCAGCACCTTTTTATTTACAAATTAAGAACTGCACTCGTGCCACTAAAGCTGGTATTACACCATGCTGCTGTGTTTGCCTTTCTCACATAATGCTGTCGTTCTCTTCTGGACCAGCTGTCCTTCCTCCTGCTACCACCCCCACAGGTTTTGTTATTGCTGGCAAAAACCAAAATGGCGTGCTCGGGGCACGTGCCACAGAGCGAGGAGAACGGGCTTCCTACTGCGAAAGCCATGAAGGGGTGCATCACAATCACTGTAGAGCGTGGGCTGCGCTGCACACACCGTTATGTCATGCAGGGGCATGGCTTGCAAAGCAGGGCTTTAATCCCTGCACTCTACGCAAAAAATACCCTTTCCCATCACTTTAGCTGGGATAGACAATGAAAACCTTGGACTTTCCTGGGTAACCTGAGATGCCTAGCCACCCTAAATTATTGAAAACGTCCTGTGTGTAATAGAGCACTTCCGGTTCCTCTGGGATCTATGTGGGCCGGGTCATGTTGGGTCTCAGACCACACAGTAATTCGTAATAAACCTGACACAGGTCTCTTTTGAGCTCTATATTATTGTCCTTAACTTTATTGACAAAAAAACTGATCGATTTCTGTCAAAACTGTTACATTATTGCATCTTAACAATGCAATTTCTATTCACATTTCACTTTTTACTTCATCTTGCATTCCCAAGGAGTATTTGTTTTTTTAAGATGTCGTTTTTCTCTCACACCATAGGACTCTGGAGCACAGTATTAGGACTCGGGGTCCCCGAGGGTTGGGACAGGATTTCTGCATGGGTTGTTGATCAGACATTATGTTGGATGGCGCACCTTGGTGACATCATTTCCACTCCCGCCATCGTGATAGTCGTGACTATTTGGCCCGCAACTGACGACCCTGCCTCCTTTCTTTTGGAGGCTTCACAGCGCAGCTTCATCAACACCCACCCGCCCGTTCCATTCCCCTTCTCTTAGCATGCCTTGTTATTCTGATATGTTGTGAGGCATAGAAGTGAACCCAAGTATCATCCTATAACAGTGGGGCGAGTCCCCAACTAGCACAGAGGGGATGGGACAGCAATCTGACTCCCGAGGAGTAACTTTCACACCAGCTGGGGGGCAAGGGCGCGCAGTTAGATGGCGTAGGGCATGGGGCACCAGCCTCTGGTCTCACTCTTGGACCCCTGCAGGCAGCCTGGTGTTGGAGGGGCACCCCCCTGGGATGCAGACAAGGTTACCAGGAGTGGAGACCGCACTTCAAGGATGCAGGTCGGAGTCACCTGTGTAGTCCTCCAGGGATGAAGCTTGACTGGACCTTAGTGCTGGAAGACTGATTGGGGTGGATCTGCTAAGATGCACACTGTTTTTGTAATTTCAATAAGACTGCATGGCTGTGCATTGGTTATAGATGTCTTGTTTGATACTCCTGCATTTCTGTACATTAGTTGAAAATGGCTTCTGATTTTGATAAAGAAATGTTGTCCACCTGTCTTGATTAGATTTATGATTGTAATGAAGTAAAGTGTCATGTTGTGAATCACTGAGATCTGTAATAAACAAGGCCCTCCTCCAAAAGACAAATCCGTCGCCTGTCATCGACTCGTCGGGTGTCGGGAGGGGGTACAGCCTGGCATTAGGGAACGCCAGGTCCTACTGTATAGTGCATACTTTGAATTGAACAGCGTCCAGGTGTTTGAGTGAGGTCAGGTTGTGAGTAGCTGTTTATAAAGGCGCTATTGGGAGCTTTGAAGTTGAGGCAAAAGACAATGCGAGTTTCTCACAGTGCCCCTCAGTGGTTCATCAAGGAGTGCAGACTACACGCACATCCACTTCTGGCTTCTCTGCAGAGTGCACAGAACACTGGGGAAATCCCAGGCTTATTGGGATTTACCTATTGGCTGTTACCAGGGGTGGGCGGAGCAACGGTCGAAAACAACCGTTTGCCTGAACTGCGTCATACCGCCTCTGTGGCCGTTAGTGAAGGCAAGGAAATGTTGCCCCTTCCTCCTTCCCTCCCTGTTTAGGCTTTTTTCCTCACAATGCTTCGTTGATCTCAGGTTTGCAGTCACTGAACTTTTGTCGCTTGAACAGGTGGCAGTCAGCAGAGTATGCAAGAAGGATAGGGGGCATTACAGAGTAGGGGTTGGCAGAGGGGGCACCGGGGAGCATGGGGGAGTCACGGGGAAGCTCAGTGGATGCAAAAAAAAAAAAAAGGAATGAGGAAGATTGAAGCCTGATCTGGGGATTTGTACTGTGTGTGTGTGGGGGGGGGAGCAGTGGCGTAGCGTGGGGGGTTCAGGGGGGGCCGGCCGCACCGGGCGCAACATCTTGGAAGAGACTAAATTCACGGGTTAGGGGGTGCAAATTACTTGCCTTGCCCCGGGTTAGGGGGCGCAAATTACTTGCCTTGCCCCGGGTGCTGACAACCCACGCTACGCCACTGGGGGGGAGAGGGGGTGGTTTAAGGGTGGGGTGTTAGTTTTGCTTTTGTATTAGAGAGGCCATGAATTATACATTGTAAAAAAATTTCAAAGTTTTGAAACTGCTTACCTGTCCAATAAAGCGGCCTTTTACTCTCTTTGACACTGCCTGGTTCATTTGCCCTCTCCCCCGTCCAGACACTCCGAAGACCACTGCCTCTTTCACAGACCTTAGTAACATAAAACTCACAGAGAAGCACTGAAATATTGATCAGGCTGCATACTGTGTGAAGCACAGAATTTTAGTTGTCATGTTTTACAGCAGGGCGCTGATTACATTGGCCACGCTTCTTGGAAGGGTTCCTAGGTAGGCTTTTTGGCCGTGCCCCCTTTAGGCACCAGCACCGCCCTCTTGTCATCCTTCTTAAAGGTCTGAATTTCCTGTATATGTAACGTTTCACTTGCATTATACGCTGCGTTCCCCCTAGAGCATACATATAAACTGAAGTATGGCCTGTTTTCTCCTCCGTGCTCTGGAAGTGCTCCACGCCTGGTCAGTGCACGCAGCCCTGCCCTCCAGACCGCTTCTTCAGAGATGCGTAAACCTCAGGTGCCCTTTGGCAGCGCACACGGGGCACCGCTCAGGTGGGATCATTGCCTGCTTATCATCTGACTAGTTCTACATTCCAGAAGTTCACTGTATTAGGCCTTTTCGTCGGCGAGCCAATGAAATCGTCCGCACAGGAGCTGGAGGCGATAAAAGAAGAGGTTGGCGCGCGGCGCGCGTTTCTGGAATACTCCGAGGATGACCCGAAGCGCGCAGATGAACTCCCTCCTAATTACTCCTGTCTGGATCCTTTATGCGAGATGATTCAGAAGAAGGCGGTGGCGGCGCAGGCCATTGCACGGGGTTAGATACTGCAGGAGACGGCAGCGGCCACAGACTGCCTACCTCCTGGAAAAACTGTAACAAACACCAGGGATCGATTATCAAAACCACACGCTTGCATGTTTGTGGGTATTCACAATTAGTACCACAGACACTGTCAGAACTATATACTGCATAGTAAATCCTTCCCAGCAAACTTCACCAAATTTGGTATTAGTTAAAGGGAAGTAGTTGCCTGTGCAGATAAAACACTTTAAAGCGCACTCCTGTGATGTATTTCTGCCTGCACAATTGTGCATGCAAACGTGTTTGCATAAGAAAAAATTGGAATCCAGAAAAAAATCCCAAACTACTTGGAGTCAGATTCAAACGAGCTCTACTGGAATACTCCGTGAATTCCAAAAAACATTAGAAATCTATTCCAAACATAGGCCTATGCCTGGGAGAGTAAATAGCTACCTTATTTTGAAGAATCGTTGGTAAAGCTTGAATTGAGTGCATAGTTGCAATTTGCGCCAGGCTTAGGGGTGAGCCAATCATGAATGAGTCTGACATGCTTATTCATGGACCGGTTTGACGAAACTTTTTTCAGTGACTAGCCATGTTTCACCTCTGGAAATTCAGGAGAAAGTCACACCTTAGTCTGGAGTAAGACATGATTACTCATGGAAAAATCTTTCTAAATCAACGAGTGATTCAGTGAGACAGGAGAAGAAATTGTGGCTGAGAACTGCAACCCATCTGGGTCCAGAAATAATCTGAAATATCTTAAAATCAGAAGAATTCTGAGAGGCATGTGTCTCTGAAAGGCTGATTTAAAGTTGGGGGGTCTGGGCTAAAAAGGTTACATATCAGGCCTAATGGTCTTTGATGGGTAAGCTTGCCTTTGACTCAGCCACTCTCCCTATTTCACAAGAGACAAGTATGTATTCCTTACACATGCTTGTATTCCTTGATATTTAAAGGGATAGTAAGGTGCAGGTGTAGGGAGAGGTGAGTGCTTAGTTTATGAATGTGAGTGCATCAGCCTCCATCATGTTTTCTATAAGGACAAAATACAAATGTTAATTTTGCTATGTCTAAATAAAGCGGACCAGCACAAAAAGAAATGGAGCAAAATACAGCAACCATGCAAACAAGGGCTTCATCACAAGTTTCCCTATAATGCAAATATGGCCGTAAATGGGAGTGTGCACCTGATGTGGATTTAAGAGTGTGTGGAAAAACCTGCGCCTTGAGGTTTTTCGCCCCACATATTTCCCTGCTGAAAAGAAGCAAGGCCGGGCTGGCGGTACTGGGCATCAGGTGTTTCCTCGGGAGGCTGGAAGGGTTGGGAGTGCTTCTGTTACTGTGGGTCAGTTTTGTAGCAGTGCAGCAGTTTTAAAAGCACTTTTAAAAGCACTGCAGAGTTCCTCATATAGCCAACAGTTTTCAGGCAAAAATAAAAGTCCCAAGAAAACTTTGGTGAATAATGCACCTGCTGGAGGGAAATCCAGGTTTTGTCTAGTGACAATTTTGTCTCATCTAAGGTAGCACTGAGGGTTAACATGCCTGCTGCAAAGAACATGTACTATGCAGATCACAGAACAGTATTTTATGTGCACTGCTCAGTGGGATACTGCTTTTGTCACAGAGCTCCTTTTGTTACTATGCAGTTCATAAGTTACAATCATTATCTAGCACAGTGAGCTATGGACTGCAATCAAAGAGCTGCATGCAAGCTGCATGCTACAGGTTAGAAAGTTTGTTTTCCCCAGTCTTTGAATATCCTAATTTTGTTAAAAAGGGGTTATTTGGGTTGAAATACATTGTTATTATTAAAGTCATCCCTAATCACTGTACCATTCTGAATCCCGAGTTTATGCTTCCTCAGGCCAAGCACTCATAAAAATGCCTACCAGTGCGGATGACGTGAATCCCACGCCCTGGAGCCCTCTTTGTCCACATTTTCTATAAAAAGATTTACAGACATATGATTTATTGTTTCTGTGTGTGATGTAAAATGCCCCATCACCCTACTTTGGTAAGTAAGGTGCTATAAACCAAATGAAATACATGTGAGAGAGGGGCTACAGAGAGACGAGAGGCCCTGTTAAAGGGTGATGCTGAGGGAATCATTGAAGAGCCTCAACAAAGATTGCCGTACTCTGGTGCACTGTAAGATCATCATTTACCATGCTTTAAAAACAAACACAATTGAATTTATGATGAAAAATGCATTGTAGAATGCATCGTTTTTGCCATTATTTCCCAGGTGTTCCTGGGGGGGGACCTCTCCCTGAGCCCCACTGTAGTGGTCAAACTCGCTCCCTATGCACCCTGTGAGGACTGGACTGACATTTGCCAGGACTGCTTTGGGTTCCCAGTCCAGCCCTGAAAAGAAGGCAGCATATATCAGGGAACATTTTTAGAATCAGTGAAAAATGTTCACAAACACGTTTCCATGGTTATTCTTCATTTCGAGGCCCAAACAATGCAAGGCTGAAGTTACACCAAAACCAGTAACCAGTGCAGCCTGCTGTATCTTCAGTTTTGAGTTCAATGCTCCTGCACTATTTCACTGGGCATTTTGTCACAAAACCCTATGTAGTAACGTGGTAAACAACACCTTGGTGCAATTTAAAGCAGTTAAAAAATATAAAATGGTAGTTATGTAATCTAGCCCATAGTCTTCCTTTCTGAGACCGCTGAATCAAAGTGAAAGACAAATGCCTGCAAACTAGAAGCCTGTAAGTAAAAAACATTGTGGCCTATTCATAGAGGTAAATGTAAACACAGGTTTATGGCCACATTTACCTAATTTACACCTGCTTGCAATTCACAGAATTGTTCCTGACAAGCACATATGGTTTATAATTTCATAAGTGGGGGTTTATCCACCACAAATGCGGAGAAATGGAGTCTTCCCACATTTGTTGGGGCTGTAAGGGAGGTGCTTTCTCCATGGGGGAAAACATCACTGAGAAAAAAAAAAAAAAAATTTATACAGAGGTCTCCATTTCTTCCTGTGTGAACATCTCAGCTATGAAGAACTCTGCACAGCGGTAATAGAAGACTTTTAAAATTGTCACTTGACCTCTCCATTAGTACACCAGGAGCCTGCGCCGGGCCCAGCTTTCCAGGCATACCATCAGGGATCCATGTGACTAGAAAATACATTGAAAAGTACCTCAGGTCTAAGAGTAAATCTCCCCCCTACTTTATGGTTTATTTTGTGAATGAGGCCCACTAATGTTATGTTATCTATAAGCACAGAGTTGACATGAATGTATATTGGAATGGGGGTTACTGTACTGCTTCTAGCTGACAAAGCACAATTGTAGGAGTAGTCATGATTTCAGATGACATCTAACAGACTGTTTCTTCTAGTAGGAAGAGAACTCCAAAGTGTGTCTAACAAGTGGGCAAAGTGACCTCCTTTATAAACAGATGAACCTGGCGCATCAGCTCTATAATGAAGGGCAGCTCTGGTTTGGATTAGTTCAAACATCTCTTTCAAGAGAGAAGTCCCTTTCCATATTACAGTTTCTGGCTGATACGTTGTTCCTTGAAGGACATCTTCTGCTCCACCAACAACTAATATAGGGAGGAAAATGCCAGTTAAATGCAATTTCAGTAGCATCCATGCTTTCACATTTTGTACCTTCAGGAGTTTGAATGTGCTGAATTAGGCAGACCTAAGTTAACTGAATTGCACACATGAAAACAAGATGACACAAAGGAGTTCGCCATAGGACAATTGATGAGGAAAGTAGAAGAAGAGCAGTGATCTTCGAATATTTCTCAGATGGAAAACTGCTTTATGTTGTTTTTGCAATGTTAGCAGCAAATTACATACAGGTATCACAATAACCCCAAGGCCCCCATCCTGCTGTATCGGTATCATGCAAGGTATGACTACCCAGGACCAGCAGACGGATCATCAGAAGTCATGATGACTGTCAAGATCTCCACCCTTAAATTGTTGTATATTTTGACATACTTTTTGTAGTAGTCTCCTCTATTTCTATGGTGGTGAGCGCCAGTCTGTGTCAGCATCTGAATACGTGAACGCTTGAAGAGAAAGACATGTACCAGATAGAGTGTGAGGAAGCGGTTGAGCTGAAGTGATGACCTCCCCCTGTTCTTCTCAACCACAGTATCTATTATTGTTTGTTTACAGTTCTTCTATTAAATAATAATTTATTTATTCTCCTTCGTGTCTCCATGTATTTGAAGACTATGTACTGGTTTATGGAAGAACCAGAAGGAAACACAACAAGGCACAGGAAAAGGGCTGAACATATTGGAAAAGGCTTGCTTCACACTTAAAAAGAAAAATGGCACATTGAAATTGTAAGAAATTTTGGTATTAGTTGATGGGGGCTAAGTACCCACCTCAAGTAATAATCACAATCCATGTCTTGGTGAACCATTAAAGTCACTAATTAAACCTGAGTTCAATACCTTGGTATCCATGGCACAGAGCAGAGAGGCTTAACCTAGAGGCAATCTGTAAACTACTTGTTCAGTACTAAACCAGTAATAAATCAAAAATGCAAAACAATAAAAATCATAAAATAACTTAGAAAAATAGATGTGATAAACAAATAACAGCAAAATGGCAAAAATCCAATAACGGGATCGGGAGAAATTATTTTTTAAAGTTTTAAGTAGAACTAGTGCCAAGAAGCACAAAGTGCCAATGATAGTCCAAGGTCACAGCTGACACCTCAATGCAGCGCGGGTCAGACACACTGAACGGTGTCTTCCTGGTCAAAGATCTTATGTTCTGACTTCAATCTTTTAAAACCCAATCCGCCACAGGAGTATCCTTCTAAAGGTCCCCAGGACCACACTTTGGGCCAGATGTAGCAAACAGTTTTGCCCATTCTGTGTCTATGGGAAAATGTGTTCGTACATATGGCCCTTAGAGACTTACAGGAAGACAAGCAGAGACCACAGCAGGGTTCAGTCCAATACCAGTTGCCACTGGGCAGTTGCAGGAAAATGCCTCTTGGAGCTTGATGTGTCCCTCTAGGTTTAACAGGAGATCAGCCTTAGGACTCACTAGTTTGTCCACTTCTTTGTCCTGATAACAAGAGAGAGAGCAGGTCCAGTCCTCAGGGCTCTTTTGAAGCTGCCAATGGCAAATCTTTGCATCCAGTTTTTTCCAGATAATCATACCATTTCGTGTGTCTCATGTCCCCCTGAACTGTACAATATGTCTTGGACAACATATCTATTTCTGCATTTACCCATTTCTTCCAGTCTGTTAGCCATGCCCTGAGTGGCAATGGGGTGGTAGATTTCCAGGACATGGCTATATGGCTTTTGGCAAGGACTTATGCAATGTCAACAAATTTACAGGTGTATTTTGTTTTCTTCCTATGAACCATCAGCCCTAAAATGCATTGTGAGGTGTATAAGCAAGTCACTGCCTTGCTATCATGTCCATGTGTTAGTAAAACCTGGAGCAGGGGGAGACCACAGGCGCTTCATGAGTCATGCTTCATTGCAAGAGTAGTTGGCATGTTAGCACTGTATACAAGAGCAAATGACCGGACCTTAATTCATACACCTATATCAGATTGTCAAACAATCAAAGAGCTCCATTGTCGAAACGTCGCCCCCATATTATGACACCTGATTCAGTCCAGGGAGTCACATTATATGAGAGCTTCAGTTTGCCACAACTATACAGCGATCACAAGTGAAGTTCGGGGGCATATATAGGGGGTCATTCTGACCCTGGCGGTCCATGACCGCCATGGCGGAGGGCGGCGGAAGCACCGCCAACAGGCTGGCGGTGCTTCCTTGGCGATTCTGACCGCGACGGTAAAGCCGCGGTCAGAAAAGGGGAGCCGGCGGTTTCCCGCTGGTTTCCCGCCGGTTTCCCACTGGCCCAGGGAATCCGCCATGGCGGCGCTGCTTGCAGCACCGCCATGGGGATTCCGACCGCCTTCCCGCCAGCCTGTCCAGGATGGCGGGAACGGGTGCCGTGGGGCCCCCTAACAGGGCCCCACAAAGATTTTCACTGTCTGCTTTGCAGACAGTGAAAATCGCGACGGGTGCCACTGCACCCGTTGCACCCCTGCAACTTCGCCGGCTCCATTCCGAGCCTGCTTCATTGTTGAAGGGGCTTTCCCGCTGGGCCGGCCGGCGGTTTTCTGGCGGTCGCCCGCCGGCCCAGCGGGAAAGCCGGAATGGCCGCCGCGGTCCTTCGGCGGGAACCGCTTGGCGGGCGGCGACCGCCGACCGCCGCGGTCAGAATGACCGCCATAGTCTTTTTATTTTTAAACCACACATATTATTTCCAGTGCCTCCTGCCCACCTTCCTAAATATATTCTCATTTTTGTTCACCACACTTACCCCCCACTAGCCATTCCAACACAGTTCATCCCTACATTGATGTAATGACACCCTCCAGGCCACTTTTGGTGGCTACTTCCAGATAACCAATCAATTGGCCAATGTAACTGAGCAGGGACATAGTACATCATTTAAAAAAAAGAATTATATGTCCCCATTTGGCTTATACGCTTCCAGACTGACCTCCAAGTTCTAACTCTACTGGTGGGAGCCACCACCAAGGAGATATAGGATTCTCAACTAGGGAAGGAGGGGATACTGACTTATGGGTACCACCTAACCACCACCTCGTCTTGATCCTGAGTGGCTATAATCATTGGGCCTTCTCACAAGACCCTCCTGTACCAAGACACTTTTTGTAACCTATTATTCTACACCCTACCTCTCCCTGCTAGCCACCTTATCAGGGGGCACACAACTTCTCTGCTTTTTTGTATAGGAGCAGTTTAGGTCCATCTTACAAACATAGATCACTGAGTTCAACCATTCAGTCTTGGAGGGGCCAGTTGGAAATATCCACTCTTTACATATTTCTTTTCTGCTCAGTAAAAAAAAGATAAAACAGCAGTTTGCTATCGTAGCCTTGGATGATTCCCACATCCGGCGACCACCCGAAAATAATTCGTTCTGGGCTTTCCTCCATACATGTGTGGAAAACAACATTTAACACCTTACTGACCTCTCCCCGGAACACCTGAATGTTAAGGCAAAGCATGAACATATGAAGGTCGTCAGCTTTCAATAGAACACATTTCGTGCAGCACTTGTTCTCTGCATCCCTCAACTTTGGCAATTTCTTTGGTGACCAGAAGACCCTATGGAGGGAGAAAAGGTGGTTTCCTCTAAAGTGCATGGTTTTTACCAAACTGTACAAAAGTCAAAAAAATACTTGCCATAATTGGCTGATCCTTGCATTTGGCATGGTATCCCCCCACAGGGCAACAGGAAAGTCCAAAATTTCCAGAATCAGCCCATACCAGACCACCACTTCCTTCTTCCGATGTGGCCCATTGACCAACAACTCCTCCAGCTCATTTATGTCAGTTTCTTCCTCACCCAGAGACGGGCCCAACTTTGTAATTGATAGAATTTAAGTTTAGATACCACATAGTACATCTCATAATTGGCACCCAACCCCCTTCCACTAGCGAAGGATATAGTTTTGTTATTGATACTCTGTGTCTATCCGCTTCTCATATCAAAGAAGTAAGTAAAATCTGTAATTCTTTGACACAACTCCTCTTGAGTATCACAGAGATGGTCGCCAAAAAGTACAGAAGCCATGTCAGCACCAGCATTTTAGCGATTGCTATTCTGCCTCTTTAGAATAATGGGACTGGACACCAGAATGCGAGTGAATGTTTCATTTCTGTCGCCACACATCCCAGATTCCCCTCAATCAAATCGTTCTCTACACGATAAACATAAGTTATCCCTATTTTCGTGAATATGCAGCAAGGCATCATCTGCATATAATGATGCAATATGCCACCTCTCTTCTATATTTATTTCCCATTCCGTGGACACTCTGGTGGTTCCAAGACTAACACAAATATAATAGGTGAGAAGGGGCAGCCCTGTCTCGTGCCCCTCTCGATATTTATGAAGTACCAACAGCAAATAGGGCCAACTTAAACTGTCAAAAGCCTTTTTCTATGTCTAGGAATGTCACATCTATTATTGTCTGTGCTATGGGGATCAGTCTATTTGTTAATATTGTGCTTAATACTTCATATTCCAAACTTCAATCATGAAAAGGACGATAACGGCCAACCTTCAAAGAGTTTCTATCATGGTTCAGAACGACTACTCTCAGTGCCTCCCTCTTAAATGATGGTAAGGTCCCTTTTTGCTTAGCAGCATTATACACTTACAGAAGACGAAGGACAAACTGTGAACTAAATATGGAATAAAACTCTATATATAAACTAGCTGTACCAGGGATCCTGGCTCCCTATTTGTGTTATGTCAACTGTATTTCATCCACTGGGTTGATGAGCTACATGTTTCCTATACCCCAACCTAACGAGGTTGACTAACGTTTCAACATATTCCAGTTTCACCTTTGCTATACTTTGTGCAATACCAGTGTCTGTGGTAAATCTGATTTCCAACTCTTACACAATTCTCTCCACAGTTTTATTCCTGCACTAGGGTCTGTCTGACCCAATCTGTGCTATCTTTATACAGAGGACCCTAATTGGATTCAAGCCTGCCCCCTTTCTGAGTTCTCTCCCTAACTCTGCAACGCCTTTGCCCTCCGTAGCCTCTGTTGGTTGTAAAGCAGATCTCACTGGGCTTAAGCCACGATCCCCTTGTTGTTCCAGTTCTGATGCTACCAATGCACATACCTTCAGCTGCTCGTTCTATGGATGGTTTACTTTGTAGCCTTCTATTATACCGTTGCCTAGCCCCTGTGTTGTCCATAAATCATCTCCGGTGGTCCAGCAATCATGCAGTATAGATTCGCCCCTCATTTCCTGCCACATCTAAGCCACATCAGGTGTTGTGAAAGCCGTGTCTTGTCATTTTACATACCTTTTTTCTTGGCTGGAAACATTGGTGCATACATATGCTCAGCAGCTGCAGTCTCGCCCTCACCTCAAAGAACTATATCCTCTGCCTTTGCATTTTCGATGTATAGTCCAAACATATGTTCACTTTACTAGTATCCACCATTGAGGGGCCTCTAGATCTAGGTATTTGAAATATGTGTCTCTGTCCCGATAATTGAACATGCGTGCCACCACTGACCTTGAAGGGGAATCTGGAGGGAGCAGTTTTCTGGGGATCCTACATGTACACTCCAGGGAGAAAACGTCAGAGTGATTGCTCCCTAAAACAGTATCACCATCCAGTTCTCCCAAAAAAATTCCATGCTTGGGCCCTCAATGCTTTCCAGTATCCCCACTATCTTGATGTTGTTATGACATGATTGCTCTTTTGCTTCATCCACTTTCATTTTTAGGAAGCACATTTCCTCTTGGAGCCTTTAATCTGTGAATGTGGACTTCTAGAGAGGGCTGAAGTGACGCCAACTGGGATTCATTGTCATCAACCATGTCTTTTAATTTCCTGTGGTCTGTTTCAAGAATCCCTTTGTGCAAAGCTAATGCATCAATTTTAGGTTCTGGGGTAGATTTAGTATCAATAATGGTTTTCCAGACCTCTTTGAATGTTCTCTTGTGCTCATGCAAATTTTTCTCTACAGAGCTAGTATTGCAGCTTCGAGCTCTTCTAAAGGAGAGGTAGATTTACAGGTTTTTGGCTTCACCATTGTCTGCTGCTTGGGGATTGTCAAAAGCACCATGCAAATGTCAGCCTTTGGTGTTTTCCTAGTTGCCTGGGGGGGTGTTGCTGATCTTATCATCCTCCCAACAATTCAGGCAGGAAGACTACTGTGAGTCAGAGGTATTGCTAGCATTGTAGGGAATTCTACAACCATTCACAGGTGGTGTTGTCCCCCCTTCATATACCATATTGCACATAGTGTGATGTTTGTGTCAGATTCCAACACTAAGGCCCTCATTACGAGGCTGGTGGTCTACAGAGCGCCAGCCTTGCGGTCGCGGTTGACCAGGACATTACGACCATGTCGGTTGCGCCACTGTCGGACCGCCAGCACTGCCACTTTTCGGCCTACTGACGGCCGGGCGGTGCCGGTGGTCCCAATCCCCAAACCCTGGGGATTACGACCCCTCTCTCCGCCAGCGCTTACATGGCAGGTTCACTGCCATGTAAAGGCTGGCGGAGACAGGGTGCACTTGGCATGGGCAGTGTGGGGGCCCCCCCTGGCCAGCCCAGTCACGCAAGATAGACAGTGTTTTCCGTAATGGGTGCTGATGCACCCGATGCACAACAGCTTTGCCGCCGGCTCTATTATGAGATGGCGTCAATGTTGTTGTGCGCTTGTGCTGGACCAGAGGGCGGAAACTGTGTTTCTGCCCGCTGACCCAGCAGGAAAGTCATAATAGGGGCCGTGGGAGAGCTGCCGCATAGGTGGTAACCCGACCGCAGGAGTTTCGCTGGCGGCCTTTTCCACCCACCAAACTTATAATTAGGGCCTAAGTGTCAGAAACTCCATGGAGCACTCAATCTATGATTTATGTCACTGACATAGAAGTCTTTGCCTGCCTAAGATGGGTAATTCACACATTGGCACCATGTCCAGGTTTGCCAGGTCTTAGTGGGCTGACCTCTGTGTACATGCCTATTTCTGTATGCGCCTCCAGCTTACCACACAGGGTCATTTAATCAATATGGCAGCAAACCCACTCTCTCTCCTCAGGGCAGGCACAGTGATCGCTTTCAGCCTGGGAGCCTGTACCATGACCCCCTAACCAGGCAATCAGTGAGTGTGCATAGTTTTGAATGACACCAGACAAGTGGGGTCCAGGGATCCCAAAGTCCACACTCCTGTCATCCTCACATCTAGGCCCAACTGTCTCCGATCCCACACTCCCTTCAGTTATGGGAATCGGGCCATCTCCTCCACCTGGCATATTACTGACCCATCCAGTGCCATCACTGGAAGGCAACATAGGGCAGATGAAAGCTCCAGCAGCAGTCTTGGACTATTGTTCTAACTGCAAATCATGGACAGGCATGCTCCTGCATCTGACTGGTTGCCTGCTGTCCAAGTGAGGCCGCTGCTTCAATCACGTGAGTAGGCCTCAGTGTCCGAGCAGGCAAAAGGCGCAATCCGCAGCGCCGGGCAGACTCCTGTCCATGCAGTAACTGGGCATGAGACATCACTCCGCTTCAATCCTGGGATGGTATGCGTCAACAGGATAACTATTATGCAGGAATTTGGCAGAGTTTGCTTGAGTGTGACTCACTGAATCACCATCTTGGCCACACCTCCTCATGGACATGTTTAACATTAACCTTACGTGTCTTACTTTTAAATGTAATGCACCCTGACTTAATGGGCAGTTAGGTTTACTTAAGAATTTAGAAGGAGGGTTTAAGGCATGTCAAAAGGTGGTATTGTGACAGGTCGAATTTGCAATTTAAACCTGTACAGCCAGGCTACCAGTGGCAGAACTGCAGTCATTTTTGCTTTGCCACTGAAGTGGATGGAAAAATGGGTACTGCAGCCCACGTGTGAAGTTTTACTTACAACCCCAGGGTACACTGTGGGGGCCATATACCATGGACTGTTATGCATTGCACCTGGAATTATGTGACAAGGAGAGGACCACATTTTGCAGCAGGGTTTGCTCAATTATGAGCAAAAATGACAAATTATGCAGCATGATGAAGCACATTTTTTAATAGTTTTACTTCATTATTTAGTAATTATCCCCCATGTTAACACTGTCTTAGTAAAGGTTTCACCTCATTAATATCACTTTAACACAGAATGCAGCAATAAGTTACTGAAAGATGATCATCCAACCTTTGAGAAGGGCCTTCCACTCCGATGAAACATGTGTTGCTGCTTTTTTAGTAACTTTTAATTCATTTGAGCTGCAAACAATTTTTTTGTTAAAATCTTCAAACTATGCAGCAGATGACTGATTAAGTGGCAAAAATGTGGCACAATCACAGTTGTGTGAAAACCACCACAGCCACAGAATGGCATAATTCTAGTGGGCCTGCTTATACGGATGCTAAATATGCCAATCAGGAATATACCCATTTTACCATGTTGAAAGGAGGAGCACAAGCACTTTACCCCTGCTTAGCATGGATAAGGTACACAGAGCTCAATAGGCAGCAGGAAAGCAAAAAGACAAAAAAATCGGACTGACCCTGTAGAAAGGCAAATTTCCAACAGGAATGTGTGAGGTAGAGTATTTGAGACAAATGCTTTCTGGACAAAGCATTAAACTAAAATAGACTTACTAAAAGCAATCAATAAAAATGAAGAACAATTAAGGTCCTATCTAGGGTTAACTATCACAGCAAAAGCGAAACAGATGCATTATGGAAGCTACTGATAAAAAGGGCAAGCATTTGAATGGGTGGGGGGGGGACAAAAGAAAGCCTTTGACTATGTGAAAAACAGATACTTCAAGCAAAACCTATTAACTGTGGACACTGGAAACTACTTTTTGGGTGCAGTGTTTTCACAAAATGGCAATACTGAAGTAGAAGTAATAGTGTTTGCTTTGAGTACATTCACACCCACAAAAAGAAAGAATACAGTAATAGAAAAAGAGACTTTAGCATGTGTATGAGGGGCAATGCATCTCTACACTTTCGTCTGGGGCAGAGGCTTCAATCCTCATACTGAGCACAAAACTTTACTTAGAGTTCTGGAAACTGGAGGAACAGAAGAAATATCACCCAGAGTGACACTATTAGAATCAAGAATGCAGGAACTCATATACCATACACAATACTTACAAGGGTGGAAGAAAAAGTTAGCAAATGGCCTGTCACAGTTGCCAGACTCTACAGAAAGGGAAGAGAAAGACTATCAGACAGCCACAATCTGTCTGGAAGAACTTGGAAATGGTGGAGGCACACCAGCAAGATGTGACTGTGAAATAAAAATGGCAAAAAACAGGTTATGAAAGTATTAGCAGAGTGGGGAATGCAGCTATATTGGGAAGTAGAAGGGGAGTTATGATAGCAGGGTGGTTTAGTCTTATAGGGGAACGATTTAGTCCCTCAAATGTCACTGAAGGGAAAACTGATAACATTGGCACATCCAGTGCACCTCGGGAAAACCTTAACCAACGTTGTCTGAAGGAGAACTATTGGTGGCCAAAACTTTTTTAAACAGGTGCAGCAGGCATTCAAAGCGCAGAGAGGTTGTGCACACATAAAACACTGTACAAGATAGTAGAAGTTCCAAAAAAAGCATGGCAGAAATTAAACTCATAGGATCAATGAATGCTCTGTCCACAACTCAAAGTTATGCAACATTCATGGCGGATTACAAGAGCAAATGGACTGAAATAAAGTTCATGAAAAAGATAACAACTTGAAGCACAATTGCTTTCATGGAGAAAATATTCCTGAGGGAAGAGCTACCTGAAACAATAATAACCAATATTAGAGTTCAGCTTACATCCCCCGAAATGAGTGAATGTCTTAAAATAAAAACAATAGTATAAAACATTTAAAATCCACTCCTTACCATCCACAGAGTACCAAAATGGTGGAAAGGATGAATCACATAGCATTAGGTGTCATATAGTAGGGGGGTATCCATTAATATGAATATAGAAAAAACGGTCTTGGTAATGTCGAAAGCACATAGAGCATCAAAAAATAGCTCAGATGTAACACCCTTTTAGCCAGGGGCGGCTCCTCACTTAGGGCGGAGGAGCGTTGCGCCCCTCTTCATCCCCCCGCCAGCAGCGACAGCTGCAAAACCTTTCAAACAAAAGGATAATAAACCATGTTTATTATCCTTTTCTTTGAAAGGGGCGGGGCCATGGGGGTGATGTGTACTGAGGGGGATAAGCAATGTGATAGGACCAACCAAGGAAGAAAATGACCAGAATGAATTCAGTACGTAAGCAAAGCGCAGCATTAAGAACTATAATGACCGCCCAGGTACAAGATTCGTACATTTCCAAGATGGAGATATTGTGAGGGTTCACTTATGTGGTCTGGGGGTCAAGAAACCTGGGTCGTGGCTTGAACTGGAGAATGGGAGTAAACGGAATGTGTTGGAGGTAGTAGCCCTGCAAAAAGGTGAGTTCAGAGCTCACATGAAGGTGTTAGGAAGGAAGGCCAAATCACACTGTACTCTGAAGAGTGAAGAGTAAACCATAGAGGGTTTGAAGAGGGGAAAACAGGGTGAGGACGAAGGGTCCAGTCTACAGAAGTGCCTCAGACAAACATGTGGTCAACCTGAGAAGTTGAAAGACTATCTTTCACATTGTCTTTCTGTCATTCATCTCATTATGTTCGAAAAGGAGGGGATATGTGTAGTGATCCCTGTTTCTATTCTGGTGCATGCCTGCCTCTGTCGGCTTTCAAACCCTCAAACACTAGAGGTGAAAGGCTTGTGACAAATAGTGTGAGGTGGCGGCTGGACTGGACTGAGGCCAGAGCTTGCCCATCTCCTAAATATAGTATCTATCACTGTTTGTTTACAGTTTTCAATTAAATGCTAATTTATTTATCCATCTTTATTTACCCATGTGTCGCTTCAATTTTGTTCATCCATTCGCCGATTCCAGCCATGCAGCATCTGAATGTAGCACCCATTTGTCTGAGGTCTCCATTCAAATGAAGAAGGATCTGTGTACCAACGACATGAATAAAACTAAAAACTAATTAAACAAAAGCAGACAAAGGCCTCTTGCAGAACACTGCACGTACTATCCTTGCAAGCAGATTCAGATAAGGGCAAAACTACAGTCTTCCATCTTTCACTTAAAAAGATTGACTTTAGTTGGGCACCTTGTCTCAGGTTTTCTAATGCTACAGACAACAAGGGACCACTGTGGGCAGTGTTGAAGGCTGGAGAGACCTATCACAGGTATTTGTCAGTGATGGGAGCTGTAAAGCACCTTCTGCTGCTTTTGCTACTTCCAAGAACATTAATTTTTATAACATTACTATCCTTTGAGGCAATGTACCTATCAGGCAGTAGCCTTCATGTTGCTGAAACACAGCAATCAAAATTGTAGCTTCTAGAATGACACTGTAACTTCCTTGTGCTAAGGAAGCTTGCTCATACGTGTGTGCTTGTTCTTCCCATGATCCTTGCTTCAGGACACAAACTCACTCGAGCTTACTGTCTTGTTACAAGTAACCGTGGCTTGTACTGTGGAAGAGGGTAAGCCAACAAATTAACAGGGAACGCCGAGCCAAGGCTGAGCTAAGGGTCTAGGTTTCTTCCAAAAAATTTAAAAAGTGTTTCTTTAACATGTGAAAGCTTTGACACTAATACATCACATTATAGCACTGTACTGAGAAGTGATCATTTTTAAATATGAATTGCGACCCATGTAGGAAAGTGTTTCAGCGCCCCACGTAGGGGTAGTAGGCACTACATGTTGGAATAAAATACAATACATAAAACCATTCCTGCCCCATCTCCACACTGGCAACAGTGTCATTAGTGAACCAAGAGGCAAGACAGTTGTCCTGTGAACTCTCTATGTGGGCCAGATTACTATAGTTCTTAACACACAAGGGCACGGAGGAGGTCAAGCTGCTACACGCCCTCCTAGGACACACAACTATCACAAACAGTGTGGCAGCTACGGGTAGAATACAAGTTACTGCATTCCTACCTCAACATAGCCGGATCTACCTCCGATTTGGATACTAACAGAATTCCTGTGCAGATGCAAGAGAAGGGAAGATCCTTTTTATGGAAGAGGGAGCCTCACACACTTAACGGTATCATGCTTCATCATCGGCAACCTCTCCCCACCATGGTAGGACGATACCACCAGGGCGGACATAACATCCTGTTGGACTCAGAGCAAGAGGGATTTCTTATTACTGGATAACGGCGGGACCCAGATCATTAAGCTAAAACTACCTTACAGTTCCCTATTTAGACATCTTTACTACGTAGGGGCTGCAGGTAAGATTAAAAAACAAATCAGATGGTTGCTAAGCAGTATGAACCACACCATCTCAATAATTAGGCCAACACGTTTCTGCCCTTATTAAGTAGCCCAAATGGGTCTGGGGCATTCCTCAGGGCAAAGGATCCCTCAGTCTCTCCTATTGGCCATTAGGCCAACTGTTGTGATATTAAAATAAAAAGTAAGTAATTAATGCTCTCAGGTGAGTCCTACCTGACAGAAACAAATCAAGTATTAACCCAATAAAACAAGAGAAAGCACTTCATTACTGCCTCCCCTATCTCAATACATCTGCGATCATGTGATGTGGGCATACACATGGCACTACACAGCATGCCACTGCAACCACAGGTGATGAGTGATACAATACATGCAAGGACAATTATTATTATTATAGAGCAACATTATGGTCTAATAAATCTAATATGTCAAAAACAGTAGGTTTTCTGAACTCATAGTTGAAAGATCTTTCATTTGTGAATATGAAGAAAACAGAGTTTTGGTGAAATAAAATATTAGCCTAAGATCACACAATTTAAGCAGGGAATGCTGTGAAATATCCAGGTTTTTTGGTTTCACTTAGTACAAATCATCCATTAGATGGGTACCTGTCTCTCCTTTTTTATTTCAATGCTTTGTTTTTAACTCTTTGTCCATGTGTCTGCAGTTTTTATATAAAGGGAACACGACATGAAGGTATTGGAGAGCTTTACATGAGCACCAGTTACATTACACAAGGTCACATAATTTTTTTTAGTCATATGGAGATTAAGCCCCTAATTACGACTTTGGTGGACGGAAAAGCCCGTCGCTATAGTCCCGCAGGCAGATTACAGCCAGTGCGGTCCCCTTCCCACAACCCCTACGGCCCACAACATTGACGCTGGCTCATAATAGAGCCGTCGGCAATGTTGCAGTGTGTAGGGAGCAGGAGCACCTTCCGCGCTTTTCACTGTCTGCATAGCAGACAGTGGAAAGCATGACGAGGCTGGCCATGGGGGCCCCTGCTCCCTGTCTCCACCAGCCTTTACATGGCGGCAGCACCGCCATGTAAAAGCTAGTGGAGAAGGACTCGTAATTCCCAGGGTAACACTGCTTGCAGCGCTGCCCTGGTAGATTAGGACTGCCAGCACCGCCAGCCCATCCAGTGGAGGAGAAGTGGAGGTGCTGGTGGTCCGACCGTGGTGCAACCACCACAGTCGTAATGTGGCTGTTGGACCGCCATATTGGCAGCAGTCCAAGCACCACCACGGCCCTGTTGGTCTTTAGACCACCAGGGTCGTAATGAGGCCCTGAGTGATTTGCCCAGAATCTGTGTCAGCTGTTCGCCTGGCACAAGTACAGTTCTTGTTTCTTGTGGGTACTAGGTGTTGTAGTCTTCTACTGGCTACATATGTCTACAGCAAGCAGTTGTATTGTGGCGCTTATGCTGACTGTTCTAGCCTGGTTTATAAGGCTTTGGTTGATGGCTAAGGGTCTGGTGTTTATAGGTTTTGGATCTTGTCGGTGCAAGCATCAATTCCTTTCATTCATGTGTGTGTTTTGCATTGAGTCAGGGTGTGTCTTTAGTTCATTGGGTCTATTATTATTATTATTATTATTATTATTATTATTGGAATTTATAAAGCACATGGCTACCCAATTAAGGGTTTCCCAGCACCACAACACAGCACTGGTAGTTGAAGAATGCCCACTTATTGATCCAAAAATGGATGGTTAAAACAGCCACGTTTTAAACTGTTTACGGAGGAGTGAGAGGGATCTACATGCTCTCAACTCAGTGGGGGAGAGAATTCCACAGCTTTGGACCTGTGAAATAAAAGGCACAGCCTCCTTGCCTCGTCCTCTTAGCTCTGGGAACTGCAGCTAAATCTGCATTACTTGAACGCTAAAATTGAGGAGGTGTATAAAGGGACACCAAAGACCTTAAGTAAAGAGGACCGGAATTTGAGAGACATTTATGTACGTGGCATAGTGCTTTAAATAATACTCGATGCTGGATTGGAAGCCAGTGCAACTCACGCAGCAAGCAGGCCGCAGGGGTCAGTTTGACAGTTGGGCTGTTCACACCTCTCCTCTAGACAGTGACACAAAAGGAGCTGGGGTGTAGCCTGCAGATCCTGCTGATGAACCATCTCAGCTAGAGTGGAGGGGGGAGTGGTCACTTACACCTGAAAGGACTGTCCCTGCCCTCACACAATGCAGTCTCCAACCCGCCGGTGTGCGTCTGGGGCCTGATCTGGACAAGGAAGGATCTTGCAAACACTTAAGACTTTGCTTTGAGGTTTGCCAACTTCAAAGGCAGAAAGGGGTATAAGAAGAAACCCCAGACTTTTGGAATCTTTCTGGAATCAAGAGGAACCTCTTCCCAGTAGAAGAGCTGAAGAGCTGGAGGAGGAGTACTGTCCCTTTGCTGTGATGCTTTACTGGACTGGCCTGCAGTTGCTGCTTCTGCCTAAAAAGAGTGCAAAGGGTGAACTTTGCTGTGTGTCCTGCTTGAGAAAGTTCTCCGAGGGCTTGGAGTAGAGCTTGCTGCCTGTTGAAAGTCTCAGGGATATCAAAGACTTCAGTTTCCTTTCCTTACAGCACTGGGAACTTTGTGTTTTGTGCTGTTCAAGGAGAAAAACCACTGCGACGCCATCGACGATGCCGCTGGCCTGCGCCGTGACCTGCTGACACGGCACGGAGCTGCACTGCCTCGGTTCGCACCACGACCCTGGTCTCACGAGGCCGTCATCGGACAACTTCACCGAGCCACTGCTCGCACCGCGACCTGTGTGCCCCGCACTCCGGCATCGCACCGCAGCCTGGGAACCCCCGACGCCGCCACTCCTGCTGACACCGATGCTGCTGCCTGCACTATGGCCTGTGGACACCGCTTGTGAGGTACACGAAGCACCGTCCTGTCCCGCACCACAGCCCCGGTCCACCAACGCCAGCACCATCGACTCCAGTGTCGTCACCAGGCATCCCTGCCTGCACCGTGATCTGTGGACACCGCTTGTGGGGGTCACAAAGAACCGTCCCGCACCGCCGGCATGAGCATACCGACGACAGCGCTTCAGCAACGGTGATGCCGCTGCCTGCACCGTGACCTGGTGACACCGCACGTCGCGCTGCCCCGCTTCATACCGCTGCCCTGGGCTCACTGGCGCTGCTTGATGCTGTCACTGAGCCGTTGCCTGCACCGTGACCTGTGGGCACCGCATGTCGCATCGTCCCGCTTTGCACCGCTGCCCCGACGCCATCCACACCAGCGCTCCTAACTTAGCCCGGAGTTCGATCTGCAACACGTGTGACTTCAAGGGCCCGATGACCACCCACCGACTCTGGAACTGACACCGCAACTCCGCTCTCCGGAGCTCACCGCGAGGATCACGATGTCCTGCAATTACAAAGGTACTGTAGCTGGCCCGCGATGCTGCGGCTGGCCTGAACTCTTGGTTTTGTTGATCACAACACCGTGATAGCCCCAGGTGGAGCTATTGACTTCAAGGAACTGTATTTTTGAGTAAATCTTGCAGAATTCATATTTTTATTATTGTATATTGTATGTTGGATGTTTATCTTATTTGGCCTTGTTTTATATAGATAAATATTGGCTATTTTTCTAAAACGGGTGTGGTGTCCTTTTGTAGTGTTTTCATTTATTACTGTGTGTTATGTGCAAATGCTTTACACATTGCTTCTGAGATAAGCCTGACTGCTTTTGCCAACCTTCCAAAGGGATGAGCAGGGGTTATCTGAGCGGGTATCTCCCTTTTCCTGACTAGAGTGAGGGTCCATACTTGGATAGGATGCAATCCAACTGCCAACTAGAGACTTCATTTCTAATAGGCATGTTCAACTTTGACCAGTTCCTACCCTTAGTTGAGGGCCTGGGATCCTAAGAATAAAAGGGACTGCATAATAGTCCGACCAGGGCAAAAGTAAAGCTTGGTTGGTTCGCAAGTTCTTCTCATTAGAAAAAAAAGGACCAAGCAAATGTCCAGCCACATGAGTGGGGTCATTATTAATGACCTGGGTGTCCAGGACTTATACTGACTTTTAGGAATGTCTTTATTTGAAGTGCTCTGAATGCTGCATGGACTTAGATTGGGATGTACGTTAAAGCATGCCTCTAGTATGTCATCTTTCTCTTGCCTTTCAGGTCCTTCTGGTTGCTGTACTGGAAATGAAGATACTGAAGGTAACCCTGCAGAAGACTGAAGGCCTGGCCCACCTTTTGATCTTTTGCATAGGCACTGACAAATTGAAAAATCTGGTTTGAACATGAAGACACAGTTTAGCAGAATTACATCAATTCAGTTTTTTTAGCTATGGATGCTCTACAAAATCCTTTCTTTTGTGCCAAGTGAGATGTACTCAATAGTGGCGTGTCTATCCAACCTGTATAAACTCATGGTTGTATTTTTGTAACTCAGGTCACCAGCTAATGGTAGATGTTGGAAAACAGTGCCTGACTATCTTGTTGCAATGTTGCAAATTAGCAATCCTGGTTAAGGGGCACACTCTGTACACCAGCAAACCATCCAAATGAGAATATGATGTAAAGCGATCTCTGTGGCTCAAAGGTAGTTTATCACGGTCCAGAAAATCCTTCAGAATAGTGGTTCCCAGCCTCTTGACTTCTGTGGACCCCCACTTCATCATTATTGGAACCCGGGGACCCCCACTTTATCATTTCTGGAACTCGGGGAGCCGCACTGAATCATTATTGGAATCCAGGAACCCCCACTGAGTAATTACTGGAAGCCGGGGACCCCGGCCTAAACACTGTTGATGATTTGAACTGCAAAACAATACAAAATAAATACAGAAAGAAACATTCCATCAAGCACATCCACAAATGACAACACATTTTATTTAATTTGCAAACAAACAAACAAATATAAATAAGACAGACAAGTGTAAATAAATATAAATAACAAACATAAATAACAAATATAAATAAATAAAATAATAGGAAGGTTGAAGCTTTTCTAAATTACATTTGAATCCACACTATATTCTGTCTGTACATCTGCACTGTTCCCACAAATCAATCTGAGGATCCTAATTTAATTTTTAGCTTTCAACTTCCTTGACATTTATAGTACGTTTTCAAATGTTCAATTGTAGATATAACCACTTCATTTCTATACACTTTAATAAACTGTTTAAATTATTAAATTTATTTAATTTTCTAAGCAGTCAGGGAGCCCTGAAGAGGCTTTGCGGACCCCCATGGATCCCCGGACCACAGGTTGGGAACCAATGCTTCAGAACATTTTACTCCTGCTATCGTCTTAGGTCCAGCATTTAAAGAGAGCCAGGGCAAGTGTCCGCTGCAAAATAGTGCTTAATTATTTTGTGGTGATTAAATTCATCTTGTTGATTCTTCATCAAGATGAAGTACAGAGGCACCCTAAATTATGGTGGATTTACGAGTGTTCACACTTTGTAGAAAAGGAGCTCTGAATTGCCTCATGTAGCAAAAGGGGACCCAAAATATTCTCATCACTCTCTGTATTGCTATGGCGAAAGAGTGGTGGGCACATAAAAAATGTGAACACAGGGACAGAGAAGTTTCCCAGTAGTACTTTGTAAAGCAAAATGGTGAGTGAATCACTGTGATGGCCCTGAGCTCAAGCATCATCTTGGTAATGCTGAAGTCTTTTTTGCCTCCATGCCTCTCCCTGATGAAGATCTAACAAGATGAATATAATGAACACATAATTTTGGGCTGAACCATCAACATACATTTTATATGCCTGTACCTTTTTCCATATTATACTAATTTGGACTTGTGAAGCCAGAAGTTGTTACGTCTTTCCATATGTCTAATTGTACATAGTACCCAGAATGCACCTCGTACGAGCACTGCGACGTTTTGCACTACTCATGGAGCACCTTGTATTTTTGGATTATGTTGGTTTATATAGTGACGTTACCTATCATAAACAGCAATTGATCCACCAAGATGGGAGAGGCATTACTATGTTGAAGAGATTTAGCACATTTGTGAGGAGTTTGGTAACCTTTTATACTATTGTTAAGAATAGATTTTGTGTAACCCAGTCCGAAATAACTATTGTCACTTGTACAGGGAATTCTTATACGGAAGGGGAATTCATCTCACTACCTGTGCCCCCACTCCTACTTGGAGTGCAATCGTCAAGAAAGGCTACTCTGCACCCAAAAAACAACGTAAAGTCTTTAATCTGCAAATTCATGAGTGGATCACACCTACACATGAAGTAATTCATATCTACTCACAGTAAAACCTTTACAAATCATATCTTTGTGTAAGCTTGTCTTAACCATGGGGATGCATGAGTAAGTCACACCTATGGCTGCGGTTAGAGACAACTACTAAAAACAAATGTGAGTCAGACCCTTTGTGAACCATGGTGTTGTTGAGCTGGGGATTTGCAAAGAGCTTTGGATGTTGTCCAGATGCTTTTCAGCACTGTGGAGAGATGCAAGTCAGATGCATACACCAATGGGTCGTCACATGGTTGCCGATCAAGCTGACCGTGTGTTCCCATCATGATGACAGGGCAGTAGGTCTGTCAAGGCTCACATGAGTCTACTTAGTCCCTTCTAGATATTCCCCATTTTCCATCCACTCCACGTTGCCTTTTACATATTTACATCTACATCATAGGACTACTTCTGCAAACTTATGTGCACTCTTATTGGAGAACTCCACTACTAACAAATACGACTGGTTTAAATAAAGATCTACAGTCGTATTAGAGAACTCCACTGCTAAGAGGTAGGGCCGGTGTAGACAAGGATCTACACACATACATATTAGATTTACATTTGTGAGTATGTGTTGTAGCACCAAAGTACTACACAACCTCATAATTGTCTCTGTGTATTGAAACAAAATTAATGTTTCCTGTGACTAAGCTAGCCTTACTCCTATAAAGAACTGAGTAAGTCACACCTAAGCAGGGCACAGATACTCACAGAAAATGCGTTGAGAATCAGACGTAGATAATCAGGTGGAATCGTCATCTAAGCACACATAAGATAAAACTACTCTTTGAAAAAGCTTTGTGGACCACATCTACAGAAACACTCTTCTTCACATCATCATAATGATATTCAAATTTCCTCTTTCTATTGATTTTATACTAAAAATGGCATTTAGAACTCTCCAACTACAAAGCATATTCTTCATCCATTCTCTCAAGAAAATACAGGACCTTGACAAAACTCTGGTGTATGAAAATATCATTAAAATTATGTTGTTTCCACAACTTTCACTACAATCAAAAATCATTCAGGGTGACTTCCTGCTTACTTTGACCCTACAACGGAACTGAAAAGAATGAGAAGGGCCGAGGAATGAAAAATGTGTGGAAGAAGAGAAAAAGGAATTGGCAGAGAATGAGAAAGGATGAAAAACAGAGATGGCACAGAGAAGGTAAAGCAAAGGAAAAATAAGCCATAGAGGGAGAGAGGCAAAGATGAAAGAAAAAAGGAATTAGTGAAAGGGTGACAGACAGGGAAGGGAAGAGGAAATGTGGAGAGTAAGAACAGGGAACAGAAACTGAAGGATAAACAGAAAGAAATATAGTGCTATAGGGAAGGTGAGAAAAAAGAAAAGTGCAATGGAAGAGTACAGAGAAAGAGGAAGAAAGAGGAAAATAGGAGACGAGCAGAGCGAGAAACGGAAAAGTAAATTAACTGAGGACAGTAAAAGAGAATATTGGCAAGAAAGAGATGGGTACAGAGATAGCACAGAGAAAAGAAAGAAAGGTGAAGCAAGGGACAAAGGTACAGAATGAAGGAATAGAAAGGAGAAAATAGAATAGATTAGAAAAGTTGCAGGGAAGAGAACACAAGGAAAGTTAAAGAGAAGATAAGAGAAAGGAATTGGGTACAAACGAACAAAAGAGAAAGGAAGAGAGAATGATAAGGGATGAGGAGAAGAAGAGAACAGAGAAACACAGTAAGACTAGGAAAGATGGAGATGCAAAGAAGTGAACAACAAAAGAGGAGCGATAAAAAGTCAGGGGAACAAGAAGGACACCACGTGAAGGGTAGGGCGCATGTTACAGAGAAGAAACAAACGAAGTGAGAAAGACCTGAAAATCGATTCGAAAAAGAAATGCAGAGAAAACGAAAGGTGACAAGCAAAAGAGAGACGTAATAAGAGAGGAAGAGAGAGAGGGAAAGGAAGGGAAAAGAAGGGGAGACAGAGAAAAGTGTGGAAAGGCAGAGTGAATAGGGGTGAGGACCCATGTGAGAATGAACAGAAGAGTAAAGAAGAAACAATGATAGAAAGTGACTGAATAGTGGAAACAGATGGAACTACAGAAAGAGAAGCACAGCAAAAAAGGATAGAGAGAAAAAGAGTTAAACATTAAGGCAGGATTAGAGAGAGAGAACGGAGAGAAGGACGAGAGACACAGAAGGATAAAGAGAAAGAGAAGGGTAGAGAGAATAAAGAGGAGAGAAAAAAGTGGATAAAAGAAAGGGATTGAGAAAAGTGGAATAGGGTAAGAAAAATTAGAAAAAGAAAAGGAAGCGAGGTAAAGAATGTAAGAGAAAAAGAGAAGGGAGGTGAAAAGAGAAGACACCAGGTAAAGGAGAGCAAAGAGAAAGGGGAGGCTAGAGTGAAAGAGCAACGGATAGAGAGAGATGAATGGTAGACAGAAAGTAAAGGGTTGAAATAAATAAATAAAAATGAAATAATATGAAATCAGAATGAAGCGACACAAATAACAAAGGAGTAAAGAGAATGGAGCAGGGAATGAATAAAGATAGGTAAAAAGAAAGGCACAGAATAATGAAAATGAAAAAAAGGAAAAGGGGCAGCAAAAAAATATATAGAAAGAGCAAGGAAGAGCGATAGAGAAATGTTAGGTACAATACAATGGAAGAGAGGTAAGGAAGGAACAAGAGAAATTAGAGATGGAGGGAAAAATAAAGAGATCGTTAAGCAGAGAGAGAGAGGTAGAGAAGAAACAGAAACAAGTAAGAGTGAAAGAGAGCTTCAGGGGCGCTATTTGGGGTGCTGAACCCCCTCCCCCAAAAAATGTATTTTGTTATAAATAGTTGGGTACAGGTGCTTTCAGTCGGGTGTTGTGAAATATGGGTCGGATTTTAGCAGGTATTTTTACTTACTCACAGATAAAAACGCACACACGCTCTGTGTGAAAGTTCTAAAAAAACAGTGCTTAATTTGTGCTTGTTGTTTCCGGTGCTGAGCACTGGCACTTATTTTTGAGGGACGGCGCTTATTCTTCTGCCTCAAGCATTTGCTGCGAGCAAAATAAGCATATGGGATAGACAGAGGAAGGGAAAAACGAAAAAGCGTAACAAAGAAAGAAAGTAAAAAGCTGCAAGAGGGAGCTGAAGGGGCAGGGAGTGGTTCTATATGGATTGAAGAGGCCCAAGATGGCTTCAGGATTACCTGCTTCAGTAGTCCGGGTTCGCACACTTAATTGCAGGAGCTGCATGTTTAAGGGGAGGGCTTTGAGCACCGGAACGTATTCATTTACAAATTAAGCACTGTAAAAAACATTGTTTATTTTACAGTATATTGTGTTTTCTTTCTTAGTACTCCTACCAAACCGCATCCCTCGCCCTTTTCACTGCCCCTTAGTCCCCTCTCATGCACCCTGCTTGTGGTATAATGTCAGCCTGATTGTCGGAAAATCTGAAGCGCACACCCCCTCAGGCTTACTGACCAAGCTACTCCCCTGAGAGGGAGATTGTGAAAACGGAAGTGAAGAGAGAAAAACAGGGGATAGAGAAAGATATAGAAACAGTGAAAAGAAAATAGAAGCAAAGGGAAGAGGAAAAGAATGAAAAAGAGAGTGAGAAAGAGGGAGGGAAATAGACAAGTAGAGAAAATGAGAAGAAAGAAAACAGGTTCAGGAAAATAATTGAAAATATACATTGAGGGGAAAAAGAGGTAGAGTGAAAGAAGGATAGAGAGGAAGGGAGGTTAAAGAGGATAAATAAAATGGTACAATCTAAAAAGCTAATGAAAGAGAAAGATGAGAGAAGGTCAAAATGGTAGGCTAGAGAGAAGGAGAAGAAGCGAGAGGGAAAAAACAAGAAGTGCAGTGAATAAAGAGGAGAGAGAGGAGAAATGTAAAGGGACCAAAAATACAAATACGAGAAAAATTAGGGAGTGAGTAAGATGGAAGAGTGAATGAGAAGAAGCCAGTAAGTATCACTGTGCCAAATTGCACTGATCAATACCAGTTTTTAATTCATAGGAGATTTCATTTTACAAGTGTAAGGAGCTGTGATGAGGTGTTCCTTGGTTCCAGAGTTGGCATCCTATACATGGCTGCATACGAGGAGGAGTGAGCCTATCAAAACGATCCATCTCAATCTAGTACAGATACATTGATGAGGTATTTTTCCTTTTGCTGACTGATAGATCACCAGTCATCAAGCTTAACGTGACTAATGACAAGTGCAAGACTAACTTTCAAGATGTAAGAGTTGTAACGGAAAATGGTGTCCTCGTCATTTTGCTAGTTAAAAAAGCTATGGACAAGAATATACCGGTTACAATATGAAACATTTCATGCAGGGAGCCATAGGACAATTTTTCTTATAGGCAATTTTTTAGAATTCACTAAAACTGTTCGAGCAAAATGGATTATTGCAATTAGTCAGAGGAATTAAAAAACAAACTGAAATATAGGGGGTACCCTGAGAAACAACTCAAGAACTTGTGCAAGAGGCCGTGGTTTATACCAAAAGAAACACTACTCAAAACAAGATCAGAGGGAAAAATATCCGATGGTGTGTGTCCTCGCAGCTGTCCCAGCACAAGCCTCTTCAAACATGATAAACTTGAACTGTCACCTTCTCAGGTCCCTAAAATGCACGATTGAAAAGCCGATTTGGCGTTAAAAAAGGAACCCAGCATTAAAAATGGATTGTCGAAGGTTTATACTTAATCCAAATCTTACATTCAAAAGAATTTAAGAGATCTCCGGAATGTCCAGTCTTTGCGATAAATGTTCAGTATGCCACCCAACTGTTGAAGGAAATACATTCTTCCACGCGAGTGGGGCAGAATGTAGAAAGTATGAATATTGTGTTTCTGACTATGTAATGCATTTTTTTACATGAAGTTATATATATTATTGTTTTTAACATAGTTGTATATATTATCATTAATTAGTTTGAAACATTTTAGTTTTGTAATGTTTGTGTTTAATTTGTGATTGTACATTGTATAAGAAAAGTATTTTTTGAAATTATCAATTTAGTAGCAGGTTGTTGGGGTTAGGTTGGGATGTTTTTTTCATATGTAAATTCTTATTATTAATTTATAATTCATGTTTTTCTTAATTTAACTAATTAAAAATAATTATGTAAGTTCATTAATTACTGTTTTAATTATTTGTTAATTTTAATTAATTGGTTGATCAATATATATATATATATATATATATATATATATTTTTTTTTTTTCTCCAAAAGGCACCCACTAGGCGCGCTCAAATATCGGTGCTCGCGTCAAGGAAGGACCAATTCTCTGTCTTTCATTCTCCACAAATTGACATAAAGTCAAACGCGGCACTCACAGGAATCTTGGAATTACTTGTTTATTCTATAATCGATTAACCCAACACCTATACATATACATATATTTGGTTAATTGTATTATTGTTTTATTTAATTTTTATTACATAAGATTAATATTTTGGATTTCTTTTATATATTTGTTTTTATTCATTTGTCAGTATTCATTTCTTAGAGTAGTAAGGTGAGAAATATTTTAATTGAAAATATTTGCATTTTTGCAAATAATTGTTATTTGTAGTATAAAATGTGTATTTATTACACAAAATTTTACTTTTTTATATTTAATTCATAAGTTTATTATACTAACATTTTTGCCTATATTTAAATGCTTTATTGATAGAATTTAGGAGTGAGAATAGTAAATCTGACTCCTCCCAAGTCCAACACTTTCCCTACTTTTGCTTACATTGAAGTGGGAAGTGTAAATCTGATCCCTCCAGAATCCAACACTTTCCCTACTATTGTTCAGATTGGAGTGGGGGTGGTAAATCTGACCCATCCAAAATCCAGCTCTTTCCCTACTTTTGTTTACCTTGGAGTGGGAATTGTAAATCTGGCCCCGTCACTGTCTTCCAAGAGCGCTTGTTTACTTTTCTTTCTCTGACTTCAAAGTGAGAGGATTTATGTGACAATCTTGCTGGATACGTTTCTTTTTTTTTCTAGCAGACAACAGCGTTTAAATGAACTGTGTAAGTATTTCAGAATATATTAGAATTATGAACGCACAAATGAGGTACATTTTTTGTTATCTCTGAATTGTGTTGGAAACAAATACTTCAATATGATCAAAACGAATCATTAAACTGAGCGTTGCCATTTTTGAGACATTTTTGTCCGTTCACTGTATAGTTGTATTAGTAAAACTGTATGTCTGTGCAAATGTAATGGTCATTTCAATTGAAAAGTGTTGTCTGTAATGGCAGTGTGCTACCACACCATGAATACTCCACTCTATGACACTCTGCATCACTCCACACCACTCCACACTACTGCACTCTACACTGCACCACTCCACTTTACACCACTCCATGCCACTGCAATCTGCACCACTCCACTCTATGCCACTGCACTCTATACCACTTCACACTACGCCTCTACTCCAGACTAATGCACTCTTCGCCACTCTACTCTACACCACTGCACTCTACACCACTCCAATCTAGGCCACACCAATCTACTCTGCACAACTCCACTCTACGCCACTGTACTCTACGGCACTCTGCAACACTGCAATCTACACCATTGCACTCCATGCCAATACACTGTATGACAATGCACTTTACTTTGTAACACTCAACTCTATGCCCCTGCACTCTACGCCAATCCACTGTACCCACTCTAATCTACTCTGCACCACTGTACTCTATGCTACTGCACTCTACACCACTTCACGCTGTTACCCTCTATGCCACTCTACTCAACTGTGCTCTACCCTTCATTACTCCACTGTACGTCACTTCACTCTACTCTGAAATAATCTACTCTATGCCACTGCACTCTACACCACTCTACTCCACTCTATGCCACTGCACACTACACTAGTCTACTCCACTCTACACCACTGTACTCTGACACTTTACTATGCAACACTGCATTATCTGACACTGAACTCTACGCCAATCGCCTCTGCACTACTCCACTCTAAGCCACTGCACTGTATGCCACTGCACTCTCCGGCACTATACTCTTCTCTGCACCACTCTATGATATTCTACTCTGAACCACTCTATACCACTGCGTTCTATGCCACTCAACTCTACTATGCACTCTATGCCACTGCACTCTATGCCACTGTCCTCTGCATCACTCAACTCTATGCCACTCCACTCTGCTCCATTCTATGCCACTGCACTCTATGCCACTCAACTCTACTCTGTGCCACTCTACTCTGTGCCAATCCACTCTGCGCCACTCTACTCTGCACCAATCCACTCTGCATCACTCCATCCACTATGCACCACTTTAATCTACGCAACTTCAGTCTAAGACACTGCATTGTATGCCACTGAATGCAATGCCACTACACAATGCCACTGCACTCTAAGCCCCTATATTCTGCAAATGCTGTACGCCAAGGCACTCAACACCAGTCCACTCTACTCTGTGTCACACCAGTGTATACCACTCTAGCGACTCCACACTATGCCACTCTAACACATGACACCCTCTGCCACGCCACTCTCCTAAACTCTACTCCACTCTTCGCCATTCCACTCTACGAAACTCCACGCTACTCTCCTCTATACCACTAACTTTTAGCCATGCTGAACAGCAGCCACGCTGGTTTACAACATGGCTAAATAAACCACATTGACAAAGCCAGTAGCTTGTGCATAGGCGAGGCCCATTGGCTTTGCCAATGCTTGTTCTCTCATCTCTCTTTAGGACAGCAGTTGTGTTTATTCATTTGTCCCTGTCATAGGTCACCCGTTTAATTTCATGGTGCATGGTATATGTGCCCCATTTTCTAGGAGTATTTTGCACAGATATTGCATATAATGAAAAGAGTCGCCTCTAGGAGTCTGGGTGAGTTCAGGGTGCTGACGGCTGTTTGTGATTCAGAGATTTTGAACCAGAAGGCAGTGCGAGTTTCTGATGGTGCCCGTCACTGTGTCATGAAGGTGTCCAAACTACACATGTATCCAAACCTTGGTCTCGTGGCAGAACACAGTGAGCCATGGCCACCTTTGTGCCATTTGCAAATAAGGAAAATTGTGTGAAGGGGGGTACAGCTGTCAAGATAGAATATTTGTGTGTGTGCGTGTGTGTTTGAAGAAAAAGGATGTGAGTGACTAATTCAATGAGACTGCAGAGTAGAATATATGTTGTTACTCAATTATCTGATACTAAATAAAAAATAAGTGTAAACAAGCATTTGTAAAACCAGTAGGTCTGGCTTGTTTTAGGTGTATGTGTTCGTTGTTGTGTGGTGTACTTAGAAGCATTTGCAGAAAACAAAGATAGAGGCACCTAAAGGGTGGGTCAGGTGGCACGGTATGCCAAGTACAGCTGTCGAATACTGAGGCAGCGTAATCCTGGAGCTATCCTCCTCCCTACCCGCCCCCCCCCCCCCCTCAGCTCTCGCTGGGGCAGCAGGGGCGTGCGTTACACTGCCGGGTAACTAAGAGAAAGTCATTGGTGATGTCAGAGGGGGAATGAGATCTGCCACTCAGAGGAGAAGTGGAGAGGCAGTGAGAGACCATGATGGATTAAATTATGTTTCAAATACACGAAGCACTAATGCACACACAGGGCAGCGCTAGATAAGGCCTGAGGCTCTATGAGGCTCTCCGGGAACATGTTAGATGATGTGTAGTGCCGAGTGGAAGGAGTGTCAAGGTGATTAGATTAGAACGTTCCTCTCAAAGGCTTCAGCAGCACATTAAGTTTGTCCTCGATAACTGAAACTGCACAGATGTGCGCTGGATACCTCGGCCTAATCCTTCCCAGCCGGGCTGAAATATGCACTAAGCACTGACATGAGCTGTGTGCAGGAGGAGGCAAGAGAGCCTCGTTTGTCCTGGTGGTTGTAGGTGGTGGGCACGAGCATTCATTTTTTGGAATAGGGAATTATTTCATCATTAAACTCAGACTCGGAGCAAGAGACTGACAGGCAGAAAAAAGTGAAACAGCGAGGAAGAGAAAGACGGGAAAACAGCGATGAAGGGACAAAGCAGGGATGAAAATGAGTGAGATAAAGAGGGAGTATAGACATGGACCTATGTCAATTCACCGAAATGCCAGGGGCAGCGGAAGTGACATCACACGCCCTTTCACCTCCACTTTCACTCATACACACAAATTCACACTTCTATAGATACTCCCATGAACACACTGACACCTGCAAGAATGCAGGCAACATACATTTAATTTTTTTTTTACTTCAGCTCAGCTGCCATGGTAGGGCACATTCCAGCTAAATGCACTTCATTTTTACTACACCACATTAATAGTAAATAACATCCCATTATCCATGTTAGTGTAATGAAACATTGACAGAAAACAAAGAGTGGAGCTCCCAACTGACATCCTTAAGAAGGAGCTGCCACAGTGTTCCTGGCACTGAATTTACCACATCTGAGGCCAGGGTTCCCAAAGGCAGTGCCAAGGGTAGCAAAGGGCGAGCCAAGGGTCGCTGCTGCGACCTCTAAATGACTCAATGAGTATAGAGCGCTGGAAGAATGAGGCATCAGCTGGAATCAAGACTAGCCTTTCCCTATATTCCCATCATTTCCTGCTGCATCCCTGGCTATCCCTGACACGTTTTTTCTCGGTGCAGAACCTGGAGTCTGAGGGGCTGCTTGAGTCCAGCAAGCCCACTGCAGATTCCAGTTCCATGCTGCTAATCCAGTCCTGGTGTTTCAAGCAAGAACCGAGTTTAAAGGAAATGATCGCAGCTCAATGGATCACCACCCAGAATGCTAACCCTCTGAGACTTGTTCCTTCCGGTTCTGTCTTATATACTCAGCTGTGGTCATGCACCCCGCTGGGAAGACTTCCGGAGACAGCACCTGCATAGCAGACTGTGCAGAAGAGAAACATGGAGAGCCAGATGACATTTTGTGGCATTCTATGAATGGCTGTGAATGCAGGGATGGAGGCCTGCAAGGGACAACAGCAGGAGCAACTCTAAGGGAGGTGCGACCGGTGCAGCCGCACCTGGGCTGACCTCAGGAGGCACCATGTTTAGAAATAACACGGGTTTAAAAAGTAGCTGTGGCAACGTTCCCTTTGTGCCCAGCAATTTTCAGACAACAATTAAAACGTCAAGACAAGTCGGATTAATGGTCCTTTAGGAGAAAGATCAGACTTTTGTTTAGTGTCAGTTTCATTTTCAGAGTGTTAATGTGTCTGCTGCAAAGAATGTGTACCACACAAATCACTGAACTGTGTTTTTATGTGGATATCTCACTGGGTTACTGCTTTTATCACAGAAACACTTTTGTTATTTGAATTTCATAAGTTACTACCTTAATATGGCACAGTGAGCTATGAACTGCCATCAAAAAGCTGCACGCAGACTGCATGGTATAGGTTAGAACGTCATGTTATGTACCAGTCTCTCTTTATCCTAATGGTGCTAATAAGGGTTCTTTAGAGTAGAAATACAGTCTTACTAGTTGAGCCAACCACTGTGGTATGTTTTAAATTCTGAGTTTGTGCTTCTCCCGACCAAATACTCTTAAAATATAGTGTGTACTAGTATTGCTGACGTGATTCCTACAGCTTGTAGTTCTCATTCTCTTGTGTAGCATTTCCTATAGACTGATTTACATTGGGTGAGTATAAAGTGAGTGTGCTGTAAAGTGCTCTGAGACCCTACAGTGGTATGAGTAGCGCTGTAAAACAAATGAAATGCATTTGAGAGATGCTACAGAGAGATATGGGGCACTGGTGGAGCGTGGTAGTGAGGGAATTGAGGAGAAGGAGGTTTTGGGTGGGGGAAATCAACAAGCATTGTCACACTAGGCACCACCAGAGCTAAGCTGGCCCTGGAGCTCAATCTGTGCCCCTTTGAATGGACATGTTCTGCTTAAAGAATGTAGGCATGAAGGAAGTAGCGAACTGGATGACAGACAGCCGGCTTAAACTGAATACAGAGAAAACGGAGGTCCTCATCCTCGGCCCTACACCTACCGCCTGGGACGACTCCTGGTGGCCTCCCGCCCTAGGCAGCACTCCCCAACCCACCGACCACGCACGCAACCTCGGTTTCATCCTGGACTCTTCCCTCTCCATGACCAGACAGGTCAACTCGGTGACCTCAGCATGCTTCAACACCCTCCGCATGCTCCGCAAGATCTTCCGCTGGATCCCCACCGACACCAGGAAGACCGTCACCCACGCCCTCGTCACCAGTCGCTTGGACTATGGGAACGCTCTGTACGCCGGCATCACCATCAAGCTGCAGAGGAAACTTCAACGAATCCAGAACGCTGCTGCACGACTTATCCTGAACATACCCCGCCACAACCACATCTCCGGACACCTGAGGAAACTCCACTGGCTCCCAGTCAACAAGAGGATAACCTTCAGACTCCTCACCCACGCACACAAAGCCCTGGTCAACCGCGGACCAGAACTCATCAACCACCGCATCTCCTTCTACACTCCTCCTCGCACCCTACGCTCGACCGGACAAGCCCTGGCAGCCGTACCACGCATTCGCAAACCCACTGCCGGAGGCAGGTCCTTCTCTTACCTAGCAGCGAAGACCTGGAACTCCCTTCCCAGCCACCTTCGCGCCATACAAGACCACCTTCACTTCAGACGGCAGCTCAAGACCTGGCTCTTCGAGCATTGACCCCCCCCCCCCACAGCGCCTTGAGACCCTTACGGGTGAGTAGCGCGCTTTATAAATGCGACTGATTGATTGATTGACATGCTTGGAAGTCATAAGAGAGTGCACACGGTGGTCCACATGTCACATGATTAAACCGGTCACACATGAAGTGTCTCATGTGCATCACAGGTTACAGTCTAAAGCAGCGCCCAGCTCTCCATCATACAACAGATGTTTAAGCCTGGAGATGAGTTGGCATAAAATAGTGTGGGCAGCCTTCTGTCTAAAACTTTGTTTACAAATTCATACCCGAATTAAATTGTAGGGTCTGATCCCGACAGCGTTTATTCTAATTGGTCAACTGCAGGGGTGTAACTTCCATTGGTTCAGTAGGTGCAGTTGTGCCAGAGCCCGGAGGTCTGAGGGGGTCAGAGGTCTGGGGGGCCCACTGAACCTTTATTATTGCTGTATTTTATAATCCAGCCATCGGATGGGCGGTATTTTTTATTTATCTGTTTACTCGTTCTCCAAGTGCTGCCCTTCCTACCAAATAATATCTTCTAATTGTGGTTAATCATCCCAGACGCCTCCACGAGTTACCATCGATCTGTGCGAGTATGCAGAGATGCAGGATGCAGGATGCAGGATGCAGAGATTCAGAGATGCAGGATGCAGGATGCAGGATGTGCCTTTGGCTTTGTCAGTAAGATGTGGTGTCTGGTTCCACGATGGTGCCGATTTGATGTAACCATGAGCAGCATTTACAGTGCAGGTGTTCACCAAATATATAAATAAATACATCATTAAATACAAAATTCAATATTAGTTGCCGGAATGTGGGAGGTTTTAAATTAAAAACGAGCATAGTTTATTTTTTGCCGATTTATGCAAAGGTAATATTGTTGTACTTAATGTTATGAAGATCTGAACTTTTTGCCCAAATTCGTCTCGAGTGAATTTCTCCCCACAAAAATATATTTTTTTAGGAAAATGTTCCATCAAGTGTTGCTTTAAGGTTTTTAATTTTACATTAAAAAATGTGAAAAACTGTTTTGCTTATTTTGCCAGAAAAAAATATCTGCCAAATTGTAATTTGCTCTGTTTTATATTCATAAAAAACATTTTCTTGGATTTTTACTACGTTAGACATAAAATATTAGTAGAGTTACACAAACCTTTAACATGTGTACAAGTGAGGTCCCATAATTTTGAACATTCCTTCTTTAATACTGGCATGGCACAAATGGAAGATCGGTTCACCTGGGACATGGTAAAACCCATTTTCTTGCCCGCGAAACGCAAAGGCAGGGCTTTAACTGGGTTTAAAAAGTGTGGAGATTATATAGGGGGGATGTCATAAGAAGTACAACTAGAAATCATTTCCAAGAAGAGTGGAGTATCTAATTGAAAGTGTGGCTTAAATGTGTAAACTTCTTTCGCATGCTTCCCATGGCATGCCACCTGACCAGTATTTCCCTGCCTGTCTCTCAGCTTTCTTTTATTGCATCTAGATATGTAACACAATAACTAACACACATAAAATACGGCCGTACTATTGGCTTTGTCAATGTATGTTAGCTGTTTAAGTTAAATGAGTAACAACAATGTGTTTGCTGCAAACGCTGCAAATAATTAGAATTGAAAATGTCTAATCTGTAGATATGAGACTGTAAATTAAATATTAGTATGGCCTGTGGCAGGGGTAGTGGCCTTCAAAGTGTGTCAAACACTCCTGTTCCTCCCTTCAAACTACTATGCTCTGCAGTCAAGGATAGACACTCACTTCCCTTTCTATCCAGATGTTAGAGAAATCCCCCATCTGCATGTCTTGCTCCTCAGCTCTTTTCTCTTCAACACCCCTTTCCACCCTCTCCTGCATGGACTTTATTGCATCTCCTTCATTTCACCCTCACGCAACACACACCCACACCCAGTCACCTGTAAGCACTGCATTTTCGTTTACTTTTACCTTGTCAATAGTCAGACACTTGTACGCCTCCTCCACTTACTTCTGCAAAGAATTATAAATTGCAACTGGAAGGCGCAACCTTTGCTCTGTGCACTATGCAGAGAGTCCAAGGATTGGATGACAAGTATTCTGAATCAGATTTTGACCCAAAGGTGGTCAGAGTGAGAAACGCACACTGCCTTCAGCCTCAGCAACAGAGCTCTCAATAGAGCTCATTATACACATCTATGGGTGAACTCAGGTCACAGTATGCACTATAGAAGAATATTATACTGCACAAAAAATACAGAAACACGTCTGGAAAAGAAAACCCTCTTAGGGAATGCAAGAATATGAAGTGTGCAGGAACTGCATCATGGCCATGGATTACTTTATCAATTTTTATTGTAATGGTTCAGAAATCATTCAGTGTTTTTGCCAGTAAAGTTAATGACAGGAATATAAGGCCCAATAGGGACCCGCTTCAGTGTCAGCTTTTAATTACTGCCAGGTCTGAGACCCACAGGGACCTGCCCCAACTGAGCAAAAGCATCTTTTGCATGTTATTTTGGAAGGAACAATTCTGGGAAGGGCTCTGCGCTGTGATCTACTGTTTAGGAAGTCTCACTCATAAATGCTATTTAAATCCTGGGGATTAGGAGGGTTTGCTTTTCCCCTGCTCCAGCAAAGCCCATTCCCCTGGCGGTATGGAGACCCACCAAGGTAGGGGGCCCGTGCACTGTTTATTTATGGGGATTATTGTCATATTCCTTGGTAAGCCTGCAAAACCAGCCTGGATGTTGCAATCACTGGGTAAGCAATGCGTAAACTAGCAGCCTCTGTGCAATGTGCATTCCTGCACCAGATAGATAGATAGAATGATAGATAGATAGATAGATAGATAGATAGATAGATAGATAGATAGATAGATAGATAGATAGATAGATAGATAGATAGATTTGCAATTTAAAAAAATGGGCTACAATTCATACCTCACACAACAAATGCAATGCACATCACCTCACTCTTAATGAGACAGATGTAATTACAAAGCTTATAAATAATTTAAAAGATGAGAGCACATAATCACATTACACACTCTAAAAGAGAGAATTATAAATGTGGTATTATTTACTAGCTTTGTTATTTAGTTATATTCTTACTAATTGGTATAAAAAATGTGACTTCATAAACATTGCATTGGCTTTGCAATTCATGACTTGTATATCTGTTGTGCATGTTATGGATGTTGATAGTTTTTCAGTTTTCATTGCACCCATAAATCAACTTTAACACTGGAGTGAATTTCTAAGGTGTGTTAAACATACGTTAATGACAAATAATCAAAGCTAATTATAACATCTCTTTAACCTTTGCTTTTTCAATTAATTTTGAGGGTCTTTTGATTTTATGTGGCGCGCAATAGTTCCTTGTGCTTAACTGGCAGTGGACACCCAACTCCTACTGCACATTGCCAAAGGCCGTGCTGACTGAATTTACATATCACAATGACAGTGCATAGGGAAATATTTCTGCTAATCGTAACCTTTAATGTGATTTTACCACACTGCACAAATTTAAGACCTTCCGTTCTGATTTTCCTTACATACCATATGAAAAAATGCCATGGCATAATATTTATGAGGAAGGGTAGAGGCATCATGATCTACTCAATGCTTCATCTCCCATGAACTATGGCCCCTCTCTCTGCAATTAGAAATGGTGATGAATAACACGTAAAACTGTGCACTTTTGCATATAGCGGCTGGAGCTCTGGATTGTGCACAATGCACAGAGTGAAGACGCTCCCCCACAAATATGGTGGAGTGGAGCTGGCGGGAAAGCTTATTTGGTAGGTTGCACTGCAATGTGCTGGGAGAGAAGCAGGGAACATGTTTGAGGTGGAGGGACCTGAAGAGAGACAGATGCTGAGAAGTGCCAGTTCAACCACTGTCCCTTGAAACACCCAGATGGAGGAGGGAGCAATTTACCAGTGACACAAAGAGCCAATGAGGTGGCCATCTTAAAAATAAAATGTTAGAGCTTCACACTCCGCTCAAAGACTAATTTATCATTAGTGAAGTTGTGAGGTGACTGAGTTCGCAACTTTGCCAATCAACAGTGGATGTTTTTTCCAAACCCTTGAACATAATTTCCATTGGCTTCACTCGTGGCATGTGTATTTTGAGATATTAAGTTGCATACGGCCAATGCATACCCACAGGGAGGATTCTTACTCAAATGTTTGAGAAATACAAATGAAATGGTCTCCGTAGCAGTTCAGAAAATGTTTTTATACCACCTGTTATCAACTTGATCTATATAGCTATAATATAATAAGACTCTCTTGAGAGACAGAAATTTCTCTCGGGCCACTGAGGAGTTAGTACAGTGACCCCGCAAGTATATTTGTCCCAGGCCCCACAGACTGTTCTGATCGTCCCTAGATCACTTCTGTTGAACTGCACTATTTACAAGATAGAAGTTAGTCGGAACTGGTGTGTGGGGTCACAGTGGTTAACTTTCAGGGATGAAAGGAGCACCAGTTCTATGAGTCAAGAATAGATTTACAGCAGTGATCTGCAGTGCTGCATGCAGGCTCTGTATTTATCTGTGATTAGCTTCATCTGAGGATCTGCAGTGCTGCGTGAAGGCTCTGTATTTATCTGCGATTAGCTTCATCTGAGGATCTGCAGTGCTGCGTGAAGGCTCTGTATTTATCTGCGATTAGCTTCATCTGAGGATCTGCAGTGCTGCGTGAAGGCTCTGTATTTATCTGCGATTAGCTTCATCTGAGGATCTGCAGTGCTGCGTGAAGGCTCTGTATTTATCTGTGATTAGCTTCATCTGAGGATCTGCAGTGCTGCGTGAAGGCTCTGTATTTATCTGCGATTAGCGTCATCTGAGGATCTGCAGTGCTGCATGAAGGCTCTGTATTTATCTGTGATTAGCTTCATCAGAGGGTCTGCAGTGCTGCGTGAACCTCTGTATTTATCTCTGATTAGCGTCATCTGAGGATCTGCAGTGCTGCGTAAAGGCTCTGTATTTATCTGTGACTAGCTTCATCTGAGGATCTGCAGTGCTGCGTAAAGGCTTTGTATTTAACTGTGATTAGCTTCATAATCGGGTCTACAGTGCTGCGTGAAGGCTCTGTATTTATCTGTGATTAGCGTTGTCTGAGGATTTGCAGAGCTGCGTAAAGGCTCTGTATTTATCTGTGACTAGCTTCATCTGAGGATCTGCAGTGCTGCGTAAAGGCTCTGTATTTATCTGTGATTAGCGTCATCTGAGGATCTGCAGTGCTGCGTAAAGGCTCTGTATTTAACTGTGATTAGCTTCATCAGAGGATCTGCAGTGCTGCGTAAAGGCTCTGTATTTATCTGTGACTAGCTTCATCTGAGGATCTGCAGTGCTGCGTGAAGGCTCTGTATTTATCTGTGATTAGCTTCATCTGAGGATCTGCAGTGCTGCGTGAAGGCTCTGTATTTATCTGCGATTAGCTTCATCTGAGGATCTGCAGTGCTGCGTGAAGGCTCTGTATTTATCTGCGATTAGCTTCATCTGAGGATCTGCAGTGCTGCGTGAAGGCTCTGTATTTATCTGCGATTAGCGTCATCTGAGGATCTGCAGTGCTGCATGAAGGCTCTGTATTTATCTGTGATTAGCTTCATCAGAGGGTCTGCAGTGCTGCGTGAACCTCTGTATTTATCTCTGATTAGCGTCATCTGAGGATCTGCAGTGCTGCGTAAAGGCTCTGTATTTATCTGTGACTAGCTTCATCTGAGGATCTGCAGTGCTGCGTAAAGGCTTTGTATTTAACTGTGATTAGCTTCATAATCAGGTCTACAGTGCTGCGTGAAGGCTCTGTATTTATCTGTGATTAGCGTTGTCTGAGGATTTGCAGAGCTGCGTAAAGGCTCTGTATTTATCTGTGACTAGCTTCATCTGAGGATCTGCAGTGCTGCGTAAAGGCTCTGTATTTATCTGTGATTAGCGTCATCTGAGGATCTGCAGTGCTGCGTAAAGGCTCTGTATTTAACTGTGATTAGCTTCATCAGAGGATCTGCAGTGCTGCGTAAAGGCTCTGTATTTATCTGTGACTAGCTTCATCTGAGGATCTGCAGTGCTGCGTGAAGGCTCTGTATTTATCTGTGATTAGAATCATCTGAGGATCTGCAGTGCTGGGTACAGGCTCTGTGTTTAACTGTGATTAGCTTCATCATAGGATCTGCAGTGCTGCGTAAAGGCTCTGTATTTATCTGTGATTAGCTTCATCAGAGGATCTGCAGTGCTGCATAATGGCTCTACATTTATCTGTGATTAGCTTCATCAGAGGATCTGCAGTGCTGCGTGAAGGCTCTGTGTTTATCTGTGATTAGCGTCATCTTAGGATCTGTAGTGCTGCGTAAAGGCTCTGTATTTATCTGTGACTAGCTTCATCTGAGGATCTGCAGTGCTGCGTAAAGGCTCTACATTTATCTGTGATTAGCTTCATCTGAGGATCTGCAGTGCTGCGTGAAGGCTCTGTGTTTATCTGTGATTAGCGTCATCTTAGGATCTGCAGTGCTGCGTAAAGGCTCTGTATTTATCTGTGACTAGCTTCATCTGAGGATCTGCAGTGCTGCATGAAGGCTCTGTATTTAACTGTGATTAGCTTCATCAGAGGATCTGCAGTGCTGCATAATGGCTCTACATTTATCTGTGATTAGCTTCATCAGAGGATCTGCAGTGCTGCGTGAAGGCTCTGTGTTTATCTGTGATTAGCGTCATCTTAGGATCTGCAGTGCTGCTTAAAGGCTCTGTATTTATCTGTGATTAGCTTCATCAGAGGATCTGCAGTGCTGCGTAAAGGCTCTACATTATCTGTGATTAGCTTCATCTGAGGATCTGCAGTGCTGTGCGAAGGCTTTGTATTTAACTGTGATTAGCTTCATCTGAGGATCTGCAGTGCTGCGTAAAGGCTATGTATTTATCTGTGATTAGCGTCATCTGAGGATCTGCAGTGCTGCATGAAGGCTCTGTATTTATGTGTGATTAGCTTCATCTGAGGATTTGCAATGCTGTGTAAAGGCTCTACATTCATGTGTAATAATCGTCATCCATCCATTCATCATGTCACACAGCTTTGCTAATGTAATGTAAGAAGCCAGATCTAGATTTGTCAAGAAGTCATGCAATGTAGGGCAGCAAGTAAAGATGCTGCTCTGCGTTGCGTGAAAGGGAGAGAGCAGAACAGTGCCAGATCTACTAAGATTTGGTGCTGTTCTGCTCTTTCCCTGGGCTGGCACACATTTGGCAGCCGTGCACCAGCACAGACATCCTTGTGCCATAGTGCAATAGTTTCTCCTTAGTCTAAAGCAAAGCATAGGTTTTGTTCTGGAAGGGGTTCCTTTCAGTACACAACCTGTGCTTTAAGGTTTTTCCCTCTTTGTGTGCTGTACAATGCAGTACAAATGCAAAATGGGAAAAATGAGGAGAAATGAAAAAATATCTCCTCGTTGTGCGTAGCTCGAGGGGTTGTAAGATTTTGGAGCAAATCTCTGTCTACAATTTTTTCTAGATATGGATTTGCATGAAAACTATGAGTGGTTTCATGGGACACTCGTGTACCATCCCCAGGAACGAACACTTGACGCAAAGTAACGCAAGGCACCGCATTCCTCCATTTTGTGTTACTTTGGGTTAGTAGTAAATCCCATCTGCACACTTTGCATTGGGTTTGCGTTGCAAGAGTAGCAGAAACCCAGTGCAAAGTGCTTGTAAATCTGGGCCTCAGTGTCTACCCTACCTCTTCTGAACGTGGGCAGTAGGTGGCAGAAGCAGGCAGTTTCATCCAGAGGCGGGTCCCAGTGGAGCGAGAAGGTGGAAATCAAGCGAGTGTGCATTAAGAAGAAGAAATGTGTCTGTTTTGCATACAGATACAGTCTGAAACCAATTTTGAAACCTCACATGGATCACCACTGCAGGGAGGTCAGTGTGAAGTCACTTACTGATGTCTGTCCTAATGAGGTACAAGTCTATTATGTAGTTCAACGATGAAGAGAAAGGGAATCTAAAGGAGTACCCTGGATTACTGTACAGCTACATGAAGAGAGTTTATGTTTATTTCCTAACTGTCCAAAATGCTGTGTGCCACACTGGACTCATACACAACCCAGAACACCGAGGGGAAGATTTATTAAAGGGTTGCGTCGTTTCTGCACCATGCAAGTGGGTGCAACACAACCCTTAAAGTGCGATTTATCAAGCCATGCAAGGCCACCTTGTGTAGCCCTGAGTGGCTTGATAAATCCAGAGTAAAGCAACACACTTCGAATCGCTGCGTTGCGTTACTCTGCCCCACGGAGGTGTTCCATGCATTTCTAGACGTACCATACATGATAGACCTGGGAATGCACTAAAACTGCCACGCCTCCCCAGATGAGGCGTAACAAAGGGAAATACGTTTATTTCTCCTTGTTTTTTTCCTCTTTTTATGTGTGCTGCAGAACGCAGCACACATAGAAAGAGGAAAATGTCTCAGGGGATAGTTTTTGTGTAGAAAGGCGCCCCTTCCTGCACAAAAACAATCCTGCTTACAACTCAGGCACCCTTGTACTATAGTGAAAGAGTGCCTGCATTGGCGTTAGGGAGTACATTGTGCGCTAGCCCTGGGAAAAGGCATGACTGCACCGTATAATGTTAGATACGGTGCAGTCCTGCCCTCTCCCTGACATGCAAGGTGACTTGCTGCAATGCATGACTTTTGTTTGTTAAATGTGCCCCTGAGTCTCTTGGGTGTTCTCCAATGCACCACACATGGTCTAAGGTGGACCGTTTCTGTTACCCACCCAACATGCAATGCACAAGGGTATACACTGCACCATTTTCCAGGAACCATGTATTTAGCGACAATGATGGTGCGGTATGGTGACGGATGAACCAACAGGTAAAGGCACATGTTGCTGCGGTGTAAATTCGTTGTAGTTTAGAGAACACAGATTGTTAAAAAAGATAAACATGTAAATTAAAAAAGTTTAAGAAATTGGGCTGTTGTTACACTGACTTGGAGCTGGAGACACTGAGCTAGGGTGAGCAGACGTCCCGGATTTCCCCTGACAGTACCGGTTTTTAGAGGACTGTCCCGGTGTCCCGACGCTTCTCTTAATTTTAAATTAATGTCCCGGTTTTTGGGATAAAGGTCAGATCACCTAGGGATGCATAAGTTAAAAACGCCTACAAAGTATGAAATAATGAAAGTAATTTATCTGTTGCTGTCAGGCAACACAGTGCTTTGACTTCTCCCAGCACGGAGTGGGAAGCAAAGAGAGGTGGGTGGGGGCGGGTTGGGGGTCAGGGTGGGAGGTCAAGCCATAGCTAATTGTCTATATGTAGTATTAAAACGGGACAGGCCAGATATAAAAGTGAGAGTAGTCCTTCTTTTATGTCTGACCTGTCCTGGTTTTTGCGCCTCAAGATCTGGTCACCCTAACTAAGAGCAGGTGCCTGTACCACTTCCCTTCAGGAAGCCCTGGTCCTCGAGGTCTGTGTTAGACTGAAGCCAGGCCGGTGGGCATCAGTGCCATTGCCTTAGCTCCGTGTTGTCCCGGTGGGCCGCCGGCTGTATTATTAGACTGAAGGGAAAGTCCATCCCCCGGCTGGCGCAGCGCCCGCCCCAGCTGGGCAGCAATGCCCTCCGAGTGCCAGCCGCAGCGCGCGGCCATTCTTCACGGCACGCCCGGCCGGGCTGGGCACGCGTGTTGACATTCAGTGATTAGCCCCTGAGCCGACCTCAGTGTCGGCAGCTCGGAGCGGCTTTGTTGATAACAATAGCCTTCATTCCCGGATCAGTCATCCGAAAACAAATCCACAACAAAGGGCCTGTGAGTGCCGTCGTGTAAGAGCCGCTTGCGGAATGAGACTCTAGCGCCTGCTGGCTCGTGCGCACGCTTCCTTAGCGCTCCAGTTTCCAGGTCCCTCCTTTTATCCTGCTCCAAACACTTTTGCAACCGATAGAAATGAGCTCTTAGCTCTCCAACACGCATTTTCGCCCGAATGACATAACAGGACGTGACGCCATACAACCTTTGACTCAGTGGCGTAACAAAACTGGGGGGGAAGGGGGCTGCACAATACATGGAGGGGCCCTTCTCTCCGACTCAGGAAGGAGCTCCAAGGCTAGAGTCCTGTGCTGAGGGCCCCCCTTGGAGCTCGAGCTTCCCCCTCCCCGCCCCCCCACCAAAAGCAGGAGCTGCGGGGGCCTTTGTTACGCCACTTCTTTGACTTTAGTCCAGAACAAAATTGATTCATTTCTGAGAATGCAGTGTGGTAAGTACTGACCGGCTACAGGCGCACACAACCAGTTACCACATTCTACAGACTTTAAAGGTGTCCTTGCTTATAACCGGGGCATAACAAAGGCCCATGCGGTGCAGGGCGGCCCCACTCTTGAGATGACCCCCGGTTCAGCCTAAAACGCATGAGCCCCTTACCACATTCTGGAAGGGCCCCCATCATTTTGTGTCACACCGCTGGTTTTTGCCACTGCCTTTTGTCCCTGCTGCAAGTACATTGAGACCTATCAGAGATGGTGAGTTTGTCTGCAAGATAAGCAGGGTCGCTGATCGTGATATAAGGGATAAAGTACCCCCGCCGTACATCATAAGGATTTTGCAAGCCACTGAGGAATTCCATAACCATATCCATCGCATTTATACTCTGACAGGCGGATATACAAAGATTACAAAATCCCATGGAGTGTATCTTCATAAATGATTACCTTCTTTTGAAGATGGTGTGGGCCTGCAAAGGGAGCTCAAAGGGAGCCAGGGCAGTTCCATCAGGATGGTTGCAATGTGATCATATTTCTTCAGGCCCTGGGTGAGATGTGTGCCAGTGTGGAGTCTGGGAGGTCATGGAGCAGGTTGTTACCAATATCCAGATGACAGAGTGCAGGCATAAACAGCAGTTCTACAGAACTGTTACTGTGCCATTATTATTTTTTTCCAATGTGTTCTTTGAGGGTGCTGCAGTGGTGTAGCAATATCCCGGCAGCCCCCACGGTACAGGGGCCCCCCTGAGCTCCAGGGCTCCCCCCCCCCCCAGGCACTGTGCACGGGCTCCTAGCCTGAGGGCTCCTGACTGGGTCCGGAGTGTAGGGGCAGGGCCGGCTATAGGGCAGTATGACCGGTACACTGACTTTGGAGTGGGCGCTGTGTTTAAAAATAACTTATAGGTTTAGAAGCATGCAAACTCACTTGTGCATCAAGCAGTTTTCAGGCAACAACAAAAATGTCAATATAACTCTAGTGATTAATGTTACTGCTGCTGAGCAATCCGAATTTTGGCTATTGGCAGCTTTAATCATTATAAAGTAGTGTAGCGGGATAACGTGCCTGCTGCAAAGAATGTGTACCATGCAGATCACAAAACTGTGAGTGAAATATGAGCCTGATTGTCCCATAGGCCAGTCCAACACTGCATGGGTCTTTTAGGGGTTCCTCTTTCCCACTTTTTGCATGACCTGTAGGGTCACCTCCACCGTCAAACTTCAAAGAAGATAAATAATTGGACAGGGTGGAGTTTTGTGGAGGGGTATGTGTCTCTCCTTCTAAAGATGTCAGATGTTCTAATAATCAAGACCATATTTGTTCACATTTGTCAGTGGTGCCCTGATATGGTTCATGGTATTTTAACCCTGCCAGTGTATTCCAGAAGGCATTCATCCAATGCATTACTTTGGAATTCCCATGACTTATATATCTTTAATGGGATGGTTGAATTACTCACTGGCAATCTTCATTTCTCTGGTTCTCCGTTGCTTCCCCAGGTATGAAAGCACTGACATAGGTGTGCAATAGCTTTCCCAGTTGACACCCTGAGGATCAAGATTTCTGATGTGCAAATTTCTTTTCACTTCCACAGTCTCCATTTTGACATTGCCGATGACTGCTTTGCAGGGCATGTTGTACATTTCTGCGTGATGGCCCTTGAAGTTAACTCGATTTCACATTGTTGTTCACCACTTAAGATCTATAGGCAGAAAGATACCTTCCTGGGTGGCTCAGCAGCAAGCCACGCCTTCCACTGTTTGTAGTCAGGGTATCATCAAACTCCCCAGTCCATGGTCTCCAGTGAGTGTCTCATACTAGAACCGTTGCGGCTTTCTTGACATCAGCCATATGGGTTCCTGAGACTGGCCCGACCATTGTTAGCATGTCAAGTAAACTGACGCTCGCTCTTATTTCAAATCACGAAGCGCCAGATGTTTCCAAAGAACGGATCGCCACTGCTGTGCAGACACGCTGCCTCCCCAAAAGCCACGAGTCGGCTGGAGCCCAGATGTGGCAGCAATTCCCTTTGGGTAGACTTTTGCACAGCCAAATACCTCAGTGATCGTGGACTCGCTGCACAGAGGCTCTTTAACCTCCTGCCCGAAACGTAACTGTAGCCTTTATGCAAAGATGGGAAGCCCCGGCACCGCAGGGGTGCCCCAGTGCTTAACTTGTAAATAAAAACGTGCCTCTGCTCAAAGCTCTGCTGCATTTAAATGTGCGCGCCACCTGACCCATTTACAGCCACTCCCCTGCCCTTCAGCTCACTCGTGCAGCTTTCTGCTTTCTTCTTTCTTCCTTTGTGACGCTTTTTTCATTTTTCTCTCTCACCATCTTTCCAATAGCTGTTTTTTGCTCGCAGTAAGTGCCTGATGCAGAAAACTAAGGCCCATATTTATCCTTTTTTAGCGCTGCGTTGGCGCCGCTTTTTGACAGAAAAACGGCGCAAACGTACAAAATACAATTGGCCCATATTTATACTTTTTGACGCTAAACTGCGCTAACGCAGTTTAGCGTCAAAAAATTTTGCGCCGTCTAACGCCATTCTGAAGCGCCATGCGGGCGCCGTATTTATGGAATGGCGTTAGACGGCGCAATCAGACCGGCGCTGCCTGGTGTGCGTGGAAAAAAACCACGTAGACCAGGCAGCGCCGGCGTTGGGAAAAAATGACGTTAGGGCGTCTTAAAATGGCGCAAGTCAGGTTGACGCTAAAAAATCGTCTTAACCCGATTTGCGCCATTTTTTCGACGCCCAGACGCCATTTCATGACTCCTGTCTTAGTAAAGACAGGAGTCATGCCCCCTTGCCCAATGGCCATGCCCAGGGGACTTGTGTCCCCTGGGCATGGTCATTGGGCATAGTGGCATGTAGGGGGGCACAAATAAGGCCCCCCTATGCCACAAAAAAAATTAAAAAATTGAAAAAGTTATACTTACCTGAACTTACCTGTACTTCACTGGGATGGGTCCCTCCATCCTTGGGTGTCCTCCTGGGGTGGGCAGGGGTGGCAGGGGATGTCCCTGGGGGCAGGGGAGGGCACCTGTGGGCTCATACTGAGCCCACAGGTCCCTTAACGCCTACCCTGACCCAGGCGTTAAATTCAGGCGCAAATGCGGGTTTTTTTGACCCGCCACCTCCCGGGCGTGATTTTTGCCCGGGAGTATAAATACGACGCATTTGCGTCGCCGTCATTTTTTTAGACGGGAACGCCTTCCTTGCATCTCATTAACGCAAGGAAGGAGTTCACGCAAAAAAATGACGCTCTTTCTTCATACTTTGGCGCTAGACGCGTCTAATGCCAAAGTATAAATATGGCGTTAATTTTGCGCCGAATTTGCGTCGAAAAAAACGACGCTAATTCGGCGCAAACGGAGTATAAATACGGGCCAATTGTATTTTGCAAGTTTGAGCCACTTTTGCGTCAAAAAGCGGCGCCAACGTGGCGCTAAAAAAGTATAAATATGGGCCTAAGTGCCAACCCTCATAAATAAGAGTCGGTGCCCCGCAACGGAAACCACCGCCTCAAATTAAGCACTGGGTGCCCCAACCCTACAAGAGGTCCGTCATTCACCCCAGAGACTTGCCATTTCAGTGTTATATGGGAATCTCAGAGGCCCCTAACAACATTTGCAGGGGTTTCCGCCATCTTGTTTTACACCACTGGTGGCAAGATGTGCATGAGATAGTTCGAGGGAGTTACACACTAATTTACACACTCATTTACACACTCATTTCAAAAATAACATTTGCTGCTGATTAGACTCCATGTTTTAACTTTGCCAGATTTACCAGTAACTATTTCATCCTTTGTATTGTCCTTTTTATGTTATTCTGACAGTGTTAAATAGCATTTATATCAACGGGGGGTATCAGAGCACTGTACACAATACCCAAGTTGTCCTCCCACAAACTGGTGGTTACATAGAATATGAGGTTACAGTGTTACATCAATCTTAGATAGTTCAATATACATATGCCACTTCTAGTATAGTGGTGGTAGCATAGTGCCTGGTGGTTACAGAATGTTTACCATTGGTAAAGGTACGTTGCAGAGAGTTGTCATTATCCTGGGGGTCCGAGGGTGTTGTCAGGTGGTGTGTTGTGTCTCTGTCAGATTTTCAGTGGGGTTGGGCTAGGTTAGGTAGTTGTTTGTTAGAACTCGCCCGCAGCCAATGAATGGCGAGAGACTTATTTCTCCATTGGGCCTTGGTGTCTTTAGTGCAGTAATGCCTTGATGCCTCTCTTGAAGTTTGCTATGGAAGGGCTTTAAATACCTTTCTTAGATGGGCTGTCTGCCACTCAGTGAACTTACTTCAACTTTTGAAACCGGAAGTGATGTCAGAGGACAGGAACCTTTTGCAGACTGGGAAGGTGCAAAGTCAAAGACTGCATTTTCTTTTATTTTTGTAACAAGTACATGCAAGCCTCTACCCACATCTGTCCTGCTCTAATGTATGGACAGACCAACATTACACCCGCTTCTGATGTCACATCGCGTTTCAGGGATGTAAGAAAAATACCTAACTAAAAAGTTCCAAATAAGGAACCTGGAAAGAGAGTTTGTTGGGAAATCCGGCAAAAGTTAAAACATTAGGAAGTAACTTCTCATATCCTATTTTAATGTAAGAAGAGCTTAACAACCAGAGCTGCCGATTTTGGAACTAGGAAACTAGGCTTGAGTCCCGTCCTCGGCTCAACATCCTGTGATTCTGGGCAATTTACTAAGGGCCTAATTTAAATATTGGCTGGGGGGAGGGGGTTGGGGTTACTCCATCACAACGCTGAAATCTAAATCCCATTATAGCCTATGGGATTTAGATTTCGGCGGACAGAATATCCGTTCCCCGTATGGAGACCCCTCCGCTAACATCTAAATCAGGTCCTTAATCTCACCATAACTACAAAATGTGTAAAGTAAACTGGTGCTGTAATAATAGTCATTAGTGTGCTACATGAAACTACAAAAACTAAAAAACAGTAACAAAAAGTTCAATATAAAGTAGCCGGAAAGACAGTTTATTTGGAAATCCGACAAAAGTTAAAATATTGACAAGTAAGGAACAAGCATCCTATTTAAGCTATTCTACAGACATGAATCCCCGTTCTAAGTCTGTTCTGCGCAATGTGTGAGTCAATGCAGACCTACGCCTCAGAGCACCTTTAGCCCTGGTACAGAGCAGGTGTTCAGATTGAAAATATATGAAATTATTTAATTTATTGTGCAGAGAAACTGGAATACAAATCTGGTGTGCTTGGTTCCAGAGTGCATGCAAGGATGTTTACAATCTTTCACAATACATTTATGTGTTATACTTTGGTTGAGTGGGCAGATAAAGAGGACTTCCTTGGGTGGAAGTGTACAAGTATGTCTTTGAAATGGCACCAATTATTCCGAAACTGCCTGAAGTATTATGACTCCAATTACTGGTAATCTTCATCCCTCCAAATACCATTCCTACTCTCAGTGCCTACTTAATGTGTCGTTCCTATTTGCTCTTTGCTGTGGTTGTTGCACTGGTCTTCAGGCTAGGCAGTGGTGTGCCATGAATAAAAATGTATTGCATTGGTATATTCTCATAGAGTAACTAGTGGGACATTTTATTAACTGAATGCTAATGATGAATTAAGGTGTTGGAAAGCTCATGAGGTTACACTACATATTCCTTTCAGTGATAAACCCCATGGAGGGTTTTTCCCTTTGCAGAGGGATCCAATGGGGAGACACAAAGAAGCATATTTATGAGAGGCTTTTGCTGTCGTTGCGTTAATTTTAGTGGCACTGTAACAAGGTGGCAGTGTTATGTGGTATGACTGGGGGGTTCTTACCACGTAATACTAACACTTTACCCAGAAGTGGACCTCGAGTTCACACCATTAAACCTTAGCTCAGTCCTGGTAGAGTGGCAAAGAGCAGTCAGAATACTTAGAGGGACATGTGTAAAGCATTTCACAACAATCACATGGACGATAAGTAATTGACACACAGAAATTCAACACCAATTTAGAAAAATAAAGCAGATTTTTATCTATATGTAGACAACAAAACAAACTTTGTATCTTACATACAACCAGAGTTGTGCATTTCTAAAGCATTTAAAAGTAGATGCACTTTTAGTTGTCTAACGGTTACCATTGAAGTAAATGGGGGAAAGCACAGCGTGCAATTGGTCACTTGTGGGGTGAGTTCCGTGGAACCCACCTGGAGTTAAGTTCTTGCGGGTCCTAGACAAACTGTCAATAGACAGTATCTCGTTATCTTGTCCAGGGAGTCCAGGTGCAGAGGTGATCTGGCTGTCCTTGGTGCTCACAGGATCCAGAGGCGCTGTCAAAATTGCAGCACTTAACAAAAACACACTTGGAGGTCGATCTACACCCTATCCTCAGAGAGTAGGGGCCTTTGGGTTCCAGGACCTGGATTCCACAGCTGGAGCTTCACTACCATGTTCAGCGGCTCTGGGTGCAGAGGTAGCATTGCAGCTGTCAATCACGGGAGGATAGCGCCAAAGAGAATTTGCCACTTGGTCGAAGTAATCTTCTTCAGGATTTAGGATCCCAGCGGTGGGGTCATTGCTGATGTTCGTCACTATTGCTGGGAGTTGCTCTGGAGTCGGTGATGTCCGGGAAGGGGTTGGTTATCGGGAGGGTGACCGACAAGCCTTGACAGTGGCAAAAGTAGTCCATGGGTACTTCGTTAGCTGGAGGTCGACAGGAGTAGTGTAGTTGCTCAAAACGTGGTGTGAGCTTCACTATGTCTTCCAGGGTACAGGTCACCGACTTTCTTTGGGCTCACTCATGATGGGCCCGACAGGTTGCACTTCTTGTGATGCAGCATGACGATTCTTTTGCAGGTTGCAGGAAACTGATTCCACCATTCAGGAGAATCTGCTTCAGTTTCTGGTGTCCACTGGAGTCCCTCTTGCAAGGAGCAACAAGCTTTAGCCATGGGCACACATCAATCACACAGATCCAGTATATGGTCTCCTCAAGGCACTTAAGTGTCTTCTCGTTGCAGCAGAGTCCAAAGTCCTGTTGTCGATGACTGCGTCTTCTCTGCACCTCTTCTCAGATTCAAAGTCAGAACTGAGATTCTGGTTCCAGGGGAGCCTCTTAAAACATAGTTTAGGGGGCGTTAAGGATGTCAGGGACAGTGGCTGATGAGCTACTAGTCCCTGTGGCTAGTCCGCCCCTGAGGTGATGACTTCCTGTGGGAGTACATCACTTTGCTACCCAGAACCCTCCAATTTCAAAGTTTGCCAACATGGCCAAATCTTTCCTCAGCTGTACAGCCTTCCTAGCCCACCCTAAAGGTGTGGCTAGCCTCTTGGAGGTGTACTCCTCTTGCACAACTAATTTTCCCACCTGCCAGCTTGGACAGGGCGGGAAGGGCTTTGTCCTTCAGTGGGGGACAAGAGATTTCATATCAAGGGTGGTGAAAGACTTTGAGGCTCACCGCCTTGATCACTGTAAACGCTAGCCATCCTGGTAGGAGGGAGGTGTGACTTCCTTCCTGCCTGGTCCTTTGTCTCCATACTGGGGGAAGTGTTAGCACCACCCGCTGGAGGACAAACTCTTGTCTTAGTGGCAAATGGCTTGGGGGAGCCCGCCAAGGCAAGAGAAAGCGGTGGTACGAAGGAACTACGCATGCCGGAACAACGCATGCCTTAACAACGAGGTCGGAGCAACGACCGTGTCATTTCCACGCATGCCTTTACCACTTATGCCGTTACAATGAATTTCATTGTAAAAGCATGCCTAGTAAAGGCATGTGTGGAAACACATGTGAGGTTCTGTCATGCAACCCCCACCAACCCTGAGGCCCAAAACTACCCCCACCCCTAATACCTAAACTACCCCAACCCTCTCGCCCACACTGAGCCCTAAAAAAATACTATCCTAACCCCCCATCCCCGCCTCTATAAACTAAAGTACCCCGACCCCCGAACCCTAAAAAAAATACCCTGACCCCCACCCCTGCCCCATAAAACTAAACTACCCCAAAACATCCCACCTGTCCTGAGCCCTACAAAACAAAAAACTACCCCGAGCCACCGCCCCTGAAAAAGTAAACTACCCTGACCCCCCACCCACCCTGAGCTCTAAAAAAATGACCCCAACCCCTGCACCCCTAAAAACTAAACTACCTCGACACCCCCACCCGCCCTGAGCCCCAAACCCTTCCCCCTAATAAGAAAACTAAACCGACCCCCCACCACCCTAAGCCCTAAAAAAAACTACCCCGACGCTCCACACCATCCCTAAAAACTAAGTTACCCCGACCAGCTGCCCATCATGAGCCCTAAAAAAAATGCCCCGACCCCCCTACCCCTAAAAGCTACAGTACCCCCACCCACCCAAGCCCTAAATCCACCCCACCGCTAAAAACTACCCACCAACCCTGCCCCAACCATATTTACCTCACTGCATCCTTTCTCCTCTTATCTCCTCCCTCCTCCTGCCCTTCCTTAAACCTTCCCCCACCCCTTAAAAAAAAAAAAAACTACCCTGCCCCCCACCCTAAGCCCTAAATAAAAAAATACCCAAGCCCCCACCCAACCCCTAAAAAGAAAAGGCCCCGATCCCCCACCCTAATCGCTTAAAAAAAATACCCAAACCCCCAACCCGCCCCTTAAAAAAAAAATAGCCCACCCGACCTCCCACCCACCCCAATCCCTTAATCCATCCCCCACCCCTGCCCCAGCCCCACTTACCTCACCCTGTCCTCCGTGTCCTCTCCTGAAAAATGCATGGCTTTTTCTGTGCCTTAACCACACATATGCGTAGTTCAGCACATGCGTGGGTAAGGCACAGAAAAAGGCATTCGTTGTTCAGGCAAGCGTGGTTACACTTTCGTGGGAAGCATGCGCGTCCTTAAGGACGTATTGTTAAAGACATTTCCCAGAGAAAGCTGGCAACTTGGGGGGCATCCTCTAAGGACGCCACCAGGGTATATGCTAGCTAATTCTAGCTAATCCTGGGCATGAGAATCATGCTCAGGGTTAAAAAGCACAGTGTTTGACACCAAACACAGGGGAAATTGGTCAGGCCATCATGGAGCTGGACATCTCGGATTTGCCCAGGTGTCAGCCCATGATATCCTATGGACTCCTGGTCACCTTCGGTAGCATTGAGTTTTAAATGCTATCACAGGGTCATATATACTTGAGCATATATGTCCTCACTCATAACACCCTGCCTCCTGGGCTATAGGAAGCTTGCCCAAAGGGCGACTGACCAGTACTATGGGCAGCGAAGGGACTGTACCTGCACTTGGTGTGGGGAGAGTCGAACTCGAGCAGACAAGCTGCTCGTGCAGGCTGACATGGCAGCTCTGCAGGCTTTGTTTTTACTCAGGTCAAACATTGAGTCACAATCAGTGCTGCAGCCATGGTGACCCCTTTACCATCCCTGTCCTCTGTACCACTAGCACCATTTACTAGGGCCTTACAGGGGTGGTTAAGTCCTTGCCAATTGGGTTTTCAAAATCACAGAACAATTTTATGGGAATAAGCACTGGCACTGAGGTCTGATAAGCAGGCCTCAGTGCACTTTCAGATCAGAAATGACAGCATCAAGCAGCAAAAAGTGGGGGGTGACTATCCAGAAAGGGGACTTTACAACAGACACAATGGTCACGTAAACCTTTCAACCATATCTATAAGGCCACGCAAAGCCTTTTTGCGTGTCTTTGAATGACCTCATAGATATGAAGTAATGCAACGCAGCGCAAATCACTGCGTTTCCTTACTCTGCATTAGGGGAGAGATGTCCCCACACAACACCCATTGATTTTGATGCATTTAAACCTGGGGATGTGCCAAAACCTTATGCCACCCCAGGGGAGGCATAACAAGGAGAAATATCTTTATTTCCCCTAGTCTTTTCCTATTTCTATATGTGGTGCATTCTGCAGTACACATAGAAAGAGGAAGAAGCCTCCCAGATTGTTTTTTGTGCAGGAAAGTGCCCCTTTCTGCACAAAAACAATCCTGCATGCAGCGCAGACACCCTTGCACCATGGTGCAAGGTGATATGCGCTAGCCCTAGACAGCCAAAACAGTGCCAGCGCAGTGGAAAAGAAGGGGAACAAATAGAGCATTTCTGCCCTTTCCCTTTGAGGTAGGGTAGCACAGCAAGGTGGCTGCCCAGAGCCAAATAGTCGTAAATCTTCCCCAAAGTCTGTTGTCTGAAACAGAGCCTGTACATCCCTCCACATACATCCCAAATGGTCTCCTCCTCTGGAGACTTAGGAGAAGGGATGAAAGAAGAACAATGCCCTGATTTTAATAAAATTGTGAGGTTACGTTTGGATGAAAGGACGGTCATGATTGTAACACTATCTTGTCAAGGAAAGAGTAGAGAAAATGTCTGTGAAACAGCAAGGCACTACCTTCACTTATAATTCAAGCTGACCTGCTTACCACTATAAAGCGGTCTTTGCGGGTAGAACATTTAAAGGAACTTCTTGAAGAAGTTTCAATCATGGTTGCTGAAAAACCTAAAGCAAGTCTGTACAGGAGAGCCAGCAGTTCTGAGGATAAAGACCACCGATAGTACACAAAGGCCCCAGTCACCGTCTGGGCATAAATCCTTTTGCGCGTCAAACAGAATTGCATCCTGGGTGCAAGTTGTTAAACCTGTTGAAGATTGTGTAGGCAAAGAGCACAAAAAATGTTTCCACACCTCTGATTGAGATAAAAAAAACACTGCATTATTATATGTATTATTCCCCATTTCTCTGTTTGAAGTTGTGATATGTGTGTAAATTGCATGCATAGCAAATAAGAACTCGGGCACAATTTTATTTTACCAGGTGTACAATTTGTCCCTGAGAATATGGCCACATTCTGATTGGGGCTTTAAGTGGGAATCTGTGCCCTGTTACTTGTATAAAGTGCTAACATAGTGCTGCATCGGGAATTCTGAGACATAGAACAACGGCTCTGAGACATCACCCGCCCAATAAATCTACCCATTGAGCTGCAGACCCATCAGTCAAAAATGATGGAGACCAGAGGCTGTGGCAAGGTGTGGAGACGAGGTGGGGGATCCACCGGGGCAGGAAGAAGTGGCCCTCCTGTACCTGCGGTTGTGACAAGAAGCGCCTGTGATGTGTCCAAGCCAGGGCCACTAGACGTGCTGTTACTCTCTTTAGTGCATCTTCGTGAGGCCTCAGATCGGGAAAGGAAGTGGAGAAAAGCATACAACAGTCTGGCCAGACAATGACTTGACAGGATGTCCATCCTCCCTTCCAGAAGCAGCCTACAGTCAGAGGCAGCCTCTTCAGTGTTGACAAGCTGATCTTGCAAGCCCAGTCTACAAGGTCCAGCTCAAGAGGTAACCCTCACCAGGACTCCCCAACACCGAGTAAATGGAACAAAGATGACTAGAGCAAGGATGATTGCTGTGAGCTCCATTCTATGGGGAGATTGCCTCAAACCCACAGGCTGCTGAAGGCTCCTTCGAGGCAGTCACCTACCTATGGACTGGCAGCAACGGACAGGGAGGATGGAGACAGAGGCAGCTGGAGAGGACTTGGCCAGAAGATGCGCTGCCCCCTGCAGAAGACGAGATCTTTCTAACTTCCTGGGACATTGAGACATTGGTCCCACAGTCTGGAATATCTGTGACTCTGGAACCCACCAAGCCTGCACGAGATGCACCAACAGTACAGCTTATGTACATGTTTCTATGCATCCTTCAAAGCACACGTTTTGGAAGTTAATAGGTCAATGTTAAAATAACAACACACTCATGCTGGGAAAATCCAAGGGTTTGCCAAGCCCCGTTTACACAACACAGCCCCGCTTACACAACTCTGAAGTGTTTCAGTAAAGCAGAGTCCATCACTGCCTGATTTAGTATCTGAACTTTGAATAATACTGTGCATCGCGAGAGCTGTGAACTCGAATACGTGACCCCTGGCTTCAGCTTGTTCTGGCCGCCAGCTGCTGGCCATCATCATTACAGTCCTGAGTCAGCCAACAGGAAATCAGTCAACCCGTTCCCAAGCCCGAGTGTCCGAGAATTACCCGGGGTGGGGGAGCCTTAGCATAATCTGTTTGAATACAAATGTTGCTGGTTTATGAATTAACGGGGCAAAGGACGGTGTCTGAAAGATAAAGCTTACAGATCCCAGCTTCACCACTGACCATCTGTGTGAAATGTGATGTGGAGTCCTCGTGCCTTCTTGAACCTCAAGATGCTGTAATAGGTCGATTCCAGTCTATTTATTTAGTGTTTTTAAAGTGCAGGGCCTGCCGATAGCAGGTCCACAGCACTAATTAAATAAGGGAAGGGGGTAGGGAACAATAAACATAAAAGTTGTAGTGATGCCAGTGCAGATGCTTCATGGAGGTGGGTCCTCAAATGTCTGCAGAATATTCTGGGGTGCTCCTCGGAATGAGAGCTGCAGGAGGTGGCTACTGAAGGGGAAGCTTCGAGAATGGTAAGATATATCTGCAAAGCGTTGATGTACATCAACAGGAGCAGTCTGAATTGGAGGGCATGTGGGGCACAAAGATGGTGGTGTATGGAGTGTGTGGACCTACCTGCTACCTGCCACGTATCTCAATAGAAGCAGTCTGAGATGGGGGCGAAAGGTGTGCAAGGAGGGCAAAGATGGTGGTTGTGTGGAGTGGAAAGGCCTACCTCCATGCATCTATCTCAAGAGGAGCAGTCTGAGATGAGGGTGTGTGGAGTTTGAAGATGGTGGTGTGTGGAGTGCGAAGACCCACCCTTAAGTAGTCCATGCTTCTTGGCGTGGGCAGTCTGAGAGTGGTGGCGGGTGGAATGCAAGAATGGTGGTGTGTGGTGTGCAAAGACCAGATCTAACTGCAAACTGTCAGAGTATCATGATAGGAGCTGAGGTGAGGGTGTGTGGAGTGCAAAGACAGTGGTGTGTGAAGCACCATAACCTACCTCCAACTAGTCAATGCACACACAACAGGAGCCGTCTGAGATGGTGGTGTAGGAGGTGTAAAAATGGTGCTGTGTGGAGTGCAAAGTCCCATATGCAACCCGCCAGGGATCTTGACAGGAGCAGTTTGACAGGGTGCTCTGCTAGGCTTGTAGACAGAGATGCCGAGTAAATCCTTGTTGACCACATGGACAGTGTGAAATTAATTCTTTGGTTGGGTTGTTGCCCAGTGACGAAACATCAATACAAGTGCAATGTGACTGGTTCTTCTCAAGCTGACAGTGACCTAGGCGGAGAAATTGTGTGCTCTTTGGAGCCCATCCATCATTATTGGAGAGCAACCTCTGCATCTTCTTTTGTTCGAAGTCAAGGCATGAAAAGGCCGTAGTTTAGACAAGAATGATTTCATCATCAGCATGGAAAAGGGAAACGATAGCACGAAAGCAACAGAGATGGAGTAATACATTATTTTGCAAGACTGTTGAATGAAACATTTCTGACTACTACTGAGGAGCGAGGTGCAGGCGCGGCTCATAATTAAGGTCCAATGACCATAAAGGATTCCCATGCCCTATTTGGTAGATTTAAACTTGGAAATAGTACACTATTTGGCTGATGAAGATTTAAGTCTCTGCGGGGCAGCGAGGGAGACAAAAAAAAACAAAAAAACAGAAAACGTACCTGCCTCATGCCGCCTCTATGTTCTCCTGCTCCTGATGCACAGGCTCCCATACTCCCTAGCAGCAATCCAGACGCTGCTCTCATGCTAGTATTACCCAAGATGGGAGAAGCACTGCGAGTGGACGGAACAGGCTAGTTTTATGCTCCAATAGGGAGTGGGAGCCTGTGCCTGCTATTCTCCATGCAACAACCTGGCGATACCTAAGTGCACATGTCGGTTTGGCTGTCCTAAAGCAGCCGGCCAAACCAACATGCGCACTTGTAGTGTCTTGTGCCCACCACACCTCCTCCTGCTATTTTGGGATGGCCACACCCTCAAGACTCGGCTCCGGCTCCAACATGTGAAATAAAATGATAAAAAAGCAGTTTTATTAATTGCTTCATTATCATTTTATTTGACATGTTTTCATCTGTTGGTTCCAACAGTGGGGTGACGCTCCTCCACCATAATGGAGGAGTCGCTTCTGTACGGCACCTAACAAACTGAAGTGATAGGCAACTAGTTTCAGCTGGATAGACTTTCCCGGGCAAAATACGAAAGACCTTAAAAGCCATTCTGATTTTAACTGAAAGGCAATGAAGATGCTTCAGTATTCCAAAGATAGATTCAAATTTACAAATATTAAGATACATTTATCTGTTGTGTTTTGTATATGCTGGAGCTTATAAAGATTTGTCTTGTGATGTGTGCATGCTGTCTCAAAAAGTCTCTACAATAGTCCTAAAAACTTTACCTGAAAAGTGTCTTTGACTTAAAATGTCCAACTCTTGATCCTCCTTTTTCTTTCAAATGACTCTTTCCTTACTTACCACTTTCTGCATGCCTCTGCTGTCACAGGACATCCTAATCTATTGTATCTCTGGAAATTGCCCACACTTGAAAGATCGCAATTTCTCTTTTAAAAGTTTTAGCCTGCACCCTAACATTACCTAATCTCCAGTAGATCATCTATTAATGCCAGCAACCAATGCGTGTAATTCCCATTTCGCCCGTCCCATTAAAGATCAAAGGTAATTGCTACTATTGTAATCTACTACATAGAAATTGGAGTAAAGGCAAGGAATGGTTCTTGTAAAGCACAAGACTAATCCCAATAATCAACAATAACTACAAAAAAATCCCACTTACCCTGGGTCCTGGAGCATCATAAAAGCAATCAATCAATCAATCAATCAGAGTTTTCTAAAGTGCGGCTAATCACCCGTAGGGTCTCAAGGCGTTGTTTGTGGGCGTGTTGTTCAATTGAAGAGCCAGGTCTTGAGGTCCTTCCTGAACTGCTTCAGTGATGCAGTCTGCCTGAGCTTGAGAGGTAGCCTGTTCCATGTTCGGGCTGCGAGGTAGGAGAGGATCTTCCTCCTGCTGTGCTTTTCTGGATCTTGGGGTCGGCTGCAAGGGCGAGATGGGAAGAATGAAGATGTTTGTTGGGTACGTAGAAGGCGAGGCGGTGGTTGAGGTATGCCGGTACTATGTTGTGTAGTGCCTTGTAGGTGTGGATCAGGAGTTTGTATGTGATGTACTTGACTGGGAGCCAGTGTAGGTCTCTGAGATGGGAGGAGATGTGGCTATGTTGGGGGTAGGATGTCCAGGATACTGTCTGGCTGCTGCATTCTGGATTCTTTTTAGCATTGATTGTAGTTTCTTGGTGATGACGGCATAGAGTGCGTTGCCGTAGTCCAGTTTGCTAGTGATGAGTGCATGGGTGACTGTCTTCCTCGTGTCAGGGGGAATCCATTTGAAAATCTTTTGCAGGAGTTAGAGGGTGTGGAAGCATGACGATGAGACGATGTTGACTTGACGGGTCCTGGATAGAGAGGAGTCCAGGATGATGCCCAGATTGTGTGCGTGGTCTGTGGGAGCTGGGTGTTTGACAGTGCAGTGGGCCACCAGGAGTTGTTCCAGGCACAACATTGCCTTCTAGTAAGTGTTGTGTAATGCAATTACAGTACATTATATAACCCACACTAAAGTTACTATTATAACACTCAGCTGTCAGTTCAGTCAGTTCAGACAGGCTGCTTCATAATTTCCTTTTACTTCTTGACACGCTTACACTCACATTAGACAAAACTGCTAAGGGTCATATCCATCACTCAGTACTACATCTGTCCACAGCAATAATCCACTCATCACCAATTGAACAGTCACAGAATAACTGAAAAGTTTTTCCACGTACCGCTGACCAACGAAGGACTCTAATTTAGCCCAGCACTGTAGGCCATGATTTGGGATGATATTAACAAAATACATCCCAGAGAATCTCTCCACAACTTCTCCCTTTAACCTGTGCCTGCTCAGGACCATAAACATTAAACAAAATATCCCAGATAGACAACCCAGTACAGTAACCAGCTTTGCGGACTGTGAACATAAGAAAAGCCAAAAAAGGACCTGAAGAGCTGCTCAAATCTTCCTGCTTACTACAAACCATGAACTGTATGCCTGTGTCTAGCACTTCTTCATCCATCACACTGCTAAGTCCTGCATCCCAAAACAAAATAACTGCACCTCAGTGCTCCTCATGCACAACATGGAAATAGTTCCCACGCAGGATCACAACAAGACAACACACTTCCAACCAAGACAGCACACTTCCAACCATATACCTTCCACAGTGTAGCATGCTACCCACAACGGCAAGTGCTTCAGTGCCCAATGTACAATATAAAAGTTGTAATAAAATACAAGAAAACTGCATTACAATAGTCCACTATGGCACAGTAATTTTATGAGTGATAGACAGCAAATAAAAAAAATCTCCAGACAATACATAAGCAAGCAAATCAGTTGCTGACCACTGCAAAGATATGAGGGTCTAAAGTAAAATTGGGGTCTAACAGAACTAAGTTGCCAACCTTCTGATCTGGTGAAGGACACTCACCCATAGAGGGAGGCAAAAATTTGAGACTGCTGTAGGGTCAAAGGTGAAGGGCCCAAGCTGCTCTGATAGCCAGCCATCCCAGAGACAGATGTTAACCACTTTAAGAGACCTCACTCCACCGATGAAGCAGGGTCTGTTGGTCCATGGCGTCAAAAGCTGCTTGTGTGTCAACCAGAACCAGTGCTCCATCTCCCCAGCCACAACAGTGCCCAGCTCTTCTAGACCAGTTGGTCCTATAGCCAGGGTGAAACCCTGGCTGAGGACAGTCAAGAGGTTGGTTATTCCATACATTGTGCTGTAAATCAATGGTGACTACTCTTTCCAGGAATTTAGAGATCGAGGGGAGCTGTGAAATGGGGTGGAATTTGGAAGGTTCTGTGGGAGATTGTGTTTGTTTAAGAAGGGGGTGACTATTGCTGCCTTAAATTCAGTGCTTAATTTGTAAATAAAAACGTCAAAGCCCCCCTTTTAACACACGGCTGCTGCAATTAAATGTGGGAACAGGGAATACTGAGGCGGCGTAATCTTGAAGCCATCTCGGGCCTCTTCAATCTATTTACAGCCACTCGCTGCCCCTTCAGCTCACACTTGCAGCTTTCTGCTTTCTCCTCCCTTTATGACGCTTTTTCGTTTTTCTCTCCCTCCCTCTTTCCCATATGTGTCTTTTGCTCGCAGCAAATGCTTGAGGCAGAAGAATAAGCACCGGCCCTCAAAAATAAGTGCCGGTGCTCAGCACCGGAAACAACAAGCACAAATTAAGCACTGCTTAAATTCACACAGAACAATACCAGAGGGACAGACGCATTAAGAATAATGTTAATTGAAGAACTAACTGATTTACTCACGCTTTTCAAAACTATACTCGCAAAAATAACAATCTTATATTATTTATAAGCTTTTCCATATCGACAAGAGAGAGCTCACGTAAGGGTTTGGGCACTGATAAGGTGTCCAGCCCAAGGCAGTACGTTCCAATTCAATTTTATCTCCTAAACCATTCATTTTATCAAAGGAAAATTGGAGAGAGATTCCACTAACGACTTAGATTGAGTAATCTATCTCATTTATTAGAGCCGAGAGCTTACATTTAAACAGGAGTTTAGATGAACCATCAGCCGAGGAAAGGTTTAGAGCTTTTCTCTGCATGCAGGAGGTGGTTATATTAACAGAGTTGGTTACGATGAAGGTGGTGGGCCTCAGGATCGTATGTTCTCCTCGAAATCTTTTCAAGTCATCATAACCAAACTGTCTATGCAATACGGTCAGAGCAAACCCCTTACATCTGGCAAATGTGCTCTTCATGATGATGGTATTGAGGCAAACCTCTAATATTTCACTGAATTAGCTCGAATGGCAAGAACCTGTAACCTTATTCTCGTGAATAATTAAGATTTTTTGGTTGATGAGTGAAACAGTATCCTAGACTCACAGTTTTTCCAAAGTCTAATCATAATTCTGTGGGATTTTTTTTAACCACAGGGGAGGTAGTGTTAAAAAAAAAACTTAGTTTAATAAGGGGTAAGTCGTACCACAAGAAGGGTCCAGTAGGACTAAATATCAGGCCAGGGTGCGGCCTGCATCATAAGTTTGGCTTGAGACTCCTTGCAAAAGATAGAAGGTTTTCAGATTATGGCTGAGTGAGTTGACGAGAGGGCAGGAACTGTTCTTAGCCCAGATATTGAAAAAACCTGGAACTATCAACTCATCAAAATGATGATCCCTCCAGGAAATATGATCCATAAGTTCATCCAGACAACTAAAAAAATTCCAGTGGCATTTTGGGGGGATGGTATAATAATACAAACCGACAGAGAGTGATTTACAAGGTTGCAAAGAAAACAAGCATTTGCTATGCAATGGGCCTCGCGTTTGCTCGGGTTAGAGCTATTAGCGTTGTAAACTCCTAACCGGACTTATCTTGCCACATAAACTGAAAATAAAAATATAAACAGTTTCACATAAGCGAGCCGACGGCCGCAAAGCAAACACACAAAAGGAAACAGAACCTAGCTCGCAGTGAAACATACCAGCAAAAGTGGAATTATCCATGTTACCGGCAAAAGTGCAATTATCTATGTAACAGGATCGATGTCATGCAAAGCGCGTGACTACTCCCCAGCGAGATCGCACTACCTATGAAACAAAGAGAAAAAGAAGTCCAGAAACCATACGGAAAACATGTAGCCTCGTATGTTTTCAGTGGTTGGCCGGTGCGCTTGAGGAGGGCTAAACACCGGAAAAGGCATTACGTATGTATGCCTTTCACTAGTCAAATCAAGTGATTTTTAAAAGGCAAGCCCACGAACCAAACAAACTGATGGGCATGGTTATAAGCCCGTAGAGAGATAACTACAGGGACCCTAAAAAGCAACTGATCGGCATCATTGATCTGCAGATCAATAATGGGGAGATTGTACTTAAAAAGTATCACTTCTCCCCCCATTCCTTTCTCTACGGGGGTCTTGGTCTTGTTCAAGAACTTTGCATTTGTCACGGTCTAGGTCTTCGACCAGTGCAACGCGATCCTCACTCAACCAGGATTCTGTCAAATCAACTAAAGAAAGAGCTTCACCATCAAATAAAGCTCTAATCAGAGTTCTGTGATTAACAGCTGATCAGGTGTCAAGGAATGCAGCGGAAATAGTACATGGCTCTAGGTTAATTTTACATTTTTTACTACAAAATGAGAATAGATTATTTTGAGGGCAATGTGATGCCACAACTTTTCATTTATCAGGACTTCTAAGGTAGGGTAAAGAGGCTTACCAGAAATTATCCTGAGGATTGCTGAGTAGAATGGCTGGCCCTGGTCTTGGGCAGTTAGGGGCAGGCACAGTCCCGAGTGCTGTAGATGACTATGTTATGTGGGATCAGGCAGAATAAACTGTTCTAGGATCTTCATCTGTTTTCAGAGTTCCTGAGTAGATCCCAGTGTCACTTGCATAGAAGTGATAGGGAGCATTATGGCCGGTGAGGATAGAGCACCAACAGCAATACAGGGTTTAAAGTGGATGAAAAAAGCAGTACTCTTAAGATACCCTGCAGATTGCTTGGCAGATTTTAGAAACCGCGATTGATATGAACTACTGGAAGGCAGGGCACAGGTAAATGTCATCACATGTCATCACCAGGTGGCAAAGGTTGAGCACAGCCGCTTCACAAACAAAATCCCCTAAAATGGGGGGGAACAGATGATTGATTTCAGCTGCATGCGTAATTTTTGCTCCACTATCCAGTAGACGTCTGGGAAGGAAATGGATGTGTTCAGCAAAGGTGAGCTGTGTGGGGTTTCCTCAAAATTCAAGCCCTCCAATAGACCACCGTACACAAGTCTCCTCTTATGGTAAGACCTTTTCGTCTGGCTTTTCTAGCTCCACCTTATTGATGTAGTGTTTGAGCCAGGGAAACCAGGGAATGGAATTCGTTTAATGTGCCCTTCCTACCTCACAAATTCTGCCCATTGTGTCTTCCTATTGGGTAATGGGTAGCACAATATTGCCTGGAAGAAATCTGCTGCCCAGTAGTACTGTCAGCAAAGTATCGAATAGGACTGTTAGCATTTCAAAGAAGCAGGCAAGGCTTAGGGTAGAAATAAATATGCTACTTGCCTGCCACAGGAGTCTGGAGTATGTCTGAAGCATTGGATCAACATGAGTAAGTTCCAGATAGGCTACATATGTAACAAGGAGGAAGGTGCATTTTCTTACTGCCGTTTTTTGAAGTGGTGCATCTGGCAACACTAAACAATCAAAGAGGGAATGTGACAATTGCTGCTGATAACTGAGAATAAGTGTAACAAAGCGGAAAGTGGGAAAGCTGTAAATGCAACAAAAAGGATTTCATGCTTATTGGTAGAATGTTCCAATCAGTGTGATCAAAACATCAAAGCTATATCCAGTGGTCCGTGGCAAGACTTCACCTGTTTGTCTCCCAGGTATGGGTGTGTGTTTGTTTCTAGGCTCGTGAAGCACACCTTAATGCATTTTAAGGATTACTGGAGTAAAAAAGTAAAAACTCTGTAGGTCTTGAGCCTAGAAATCATAAGATGGCAGAAGTAACAGAGGGAAGTGGAGTAAATTTACGTGGAGCATAGTAGGCATTTAACAACAGGATTGATGAAGCAATAGAGAGACATGGGAGTCAACCGTACGGCTGCAGAAGTGATAAAGAGACACAATACTCAGCATGTTTTGAGCGTAGGGAACCATCAACCACTGATTGTCAGAAGTGATTGAGAGGAGAAACCCAACTGTTTATGGAAAAGCCAACCACAGCACAGGAGTGATAGAAGGGGAGTGGGTTCGTCTGAAGTTGGGACAGCATTACAGAAGTGATAGAGAGAAAGGGAATCGATTAGTCTTGAACATAGATACCTGTTTTTAGAGATCTAACATTCGTAGCTAGGAGTTGCAATGCAACCACACACCAGTCATAGACTAGAGGGGATCTTTTTGTTAGTAGAGGTTACCCCAAAAGCACCAAACACAACAGTATGCAGTTATCAACTGCATGCAAACGTTTTACCTACAAGTAGTTTCACAACATTAGATAAAGGAATATATCTTTAGAGCAATGGATTTGGATTACATGCAGAAATTAAAGGCAGAACAGGTTTTGGTAATGAAAAAGTTCAGTTTCAAAATAATCATTAAAGGCTATTTTCATAGGTTTTACGTTTGTTAACACAGCTCACAACCACCTGGAAAGATGGGACCAGGTGAAGTTCACCCGTTCCTAGTGCCCCATTGAGCACCTGTGGAGAGTTACACGATCAAAGGAGCTCCAGGATCATGAGGGTGGCTCATACAGGAGAGGAGCAGAGAAAGTCTGCTGTGCCAAATATACATCTGCAAACACCAGGCAGACGACCAGAGGTTCCGTTCAGCAGAAGCTCTCCAGGGTGCTCCGAAGATGCGCCTCCTTTCCTGTGCAGAGCTCCACCCCATATCCGTGCTATGCCAGCTGGCTCCAGCAAGGTGGTAGGGGCACAGAGGCACCAGTGGTGACCGGCCAGTGATGAATGTAACACATTGGGGAAAGGGGCAAGACAGAAGCATCAGGACCCACTGGGTGCTTGAGTGCTGATGCTGTCCCAGGAACAAATTGCTTTTTAATTAGTCCAGATTACCAAAGTGGATCACAGATAGATTCATATGCTAATCTATCCACATCTGTATTTAACCCAGGAAAAAGCCGTCATAACTTTTCTGCAATTCGTAATTACAAACTGAGTGCAACCAGTAGTCCAGTGTGGTGTGTTAAAGTATACCCATAGCATTGGCTACAATGAGTGAATCAGAGGTTTAACACACACCAGTATCCATTACGCATATTTTGATGCCAAACACTTGGTTTGACCTTTGGCCTGGTGATGATTTAACACAACACACACATGTTGACTAACACACTGTTTCAAATGATCTGCTACCTAATATGAACTGAACCCTTGTTGGAAACAACCTGTTTCAGGAAACCTTCCATTAAAACAAATCCAGAAAAGCATCCTGTTGGGACAGAAATCTCCTCTGCATGGCTCTAGAGAGCGTGCAACACAACTTAAGTTCTCCATAGTGAGTTTGTGCCGTTTTTTTTCATTTTCATCTCGACAAATACGTGAATAATACACCTAGAGATCTTTGCAACACGGAATATGGCTCATAGCAGGGCTGGGCGGTCTGGAGGGCACACCATCCTCACCCTCCTAATAAGCATGACTACCATGGGCTGTCCAGGCTGTAGAAAATGGACAGGGGTAGTAGCAACATATTCTGGTAGGTTAGCTCTGGGTAGCTGCCATTTGCCAGGGAGAGATGTCTATCCCCATGTTTTCAACAGGTCTGTCAGCCCAGGCCAATCTAGTCCTTCACTCCACGTGTGTAGAATCCAGGAAAAGTAGAATATGCGTGGAGCAAGCATGCTGTTGGTGGCTGGAGCTAGCCAGGAATCCATTTCGAATAACTGAACCAATATGCTACAGGAGCCGGAGCCTCGAGAGAAACCCACAAAGCAATGTGAATTGCGGGGTCCATCCAAACCATTCCTGAAGTCTTTTGTACAGGGGCGGCTTACACAGCTGCAAAACGTTTACAAGAAAACGATAATAAACTATGTTTATGATTGTTTTCTTATAAAAGGGGTGGGGCCACGGGCGTGGACAGGGCTCCCTCTCAGTGCGCATGTATGTTTGGCCGGCCGTCTTGGGCCAGCCAAACACACATGCGCACAAGGCTCTCTCCAACCAGCTTGGGGATAGCAGGCAGAGACTTCAACTCTGCCTCAGAGTGCCGTGGCTGGGCACTCTGTCCAATCCTAACACTGATTTTATGCTGCCAGCAGCATGAAAGCTGCATTAGGATTCGATACAGGGCAGGATGGGAGCCTGTGCCTGCAGTGGAGGAGCGGATCGGAGCGGCGAGGTGCGGCGCAAAAGGTAAGTGTTTTTTAAAAATTATTTTTATTTTTTTTGTTGCCACGCACCACGCCACCCTGTCCCCCCCCCCCTTTTTTTCCCTCCTGCGAGCTGGCACTGTTACGGAGACGAGACAATGGGCCCTTTTGAAGTGCAGGGATTACCCCGTCCTTTTCAGCTCTATTCCTGAACAGGTTGAGTGTTAGTTAACTGCAAAAACCTGTCCCTCTTTGTACCTCTGTTTTGAGTATCTCCTGACACAGGATATACACATCCACCAAGCTCCACTGTCCTCCTGACACTGTGAGACAGCGACTGTGGCTGGACCGCTCTGGGAAGAATACATAAAAGTCAGGAGCTGCCTGAAAGTAGTCCCAGAGTGGAATATTGAAATACACAAATTCTATTGGTAAACTTAGTATACGTTTGGGGCAGAAACTAGCAGCCAGTGCGTCGCAGTTTCTCTACCAGAATCCGAGATCCCATACCAAAGGCATGGGGGAAAATCTTTTGTGCTCCATAGTTGGGTTGTTGACTGCCTATGCCCCATGCTAGATTTGACACCAGAAATCTGAAAAGCTTGACAGTCTACATGGAGGAGCTGCCTTGGGGCTGCCTAGAAGCCAGTGGCAGACAAACCGCTTTGGTTGGGTGCTGGAGATGACCTCGCATGAGCAAGAGGATGCCTTTAACAGGAGCACAATCTGAGACAGCCTGACCGGAAGCTGCCTGCTCCGGGTCAGCAGAAAGGCTGGCATCACTAGTCCAAAGCATGAGACCCACGACTGCTCTGAAGCAAAAGTGCCCATAATCAACCTAAATCTTTCCATCACTGCTGGGATTCCAGGGTGGGATTGGCCTTTTGTTTGGAAGATAGGCTTCTGTATGGGCTGTAGAAGATCTCCTTGTGATGAATCTGCAGACCACAAGCAGCCTCTTCGCCACCAGTGCTGGCGCGTTCATCCAAGCCAGCCATGATCGCTAGAGGGGGACCGAGGAAATGTCGGGAGGATCTCAGTTGATAGGCTGTGTGAAGACACGTCACCCGGAGCAGCTTGCCTCTGCATGCAGATAAAGACAGCCAAGGACAGAAACGTACAGTGCAAGGGTGTGGCTGCCAGTGAGAGGGGAAACATCACATTGGGACTGAGTTCACGTTAAATCCGGAAAAGGGAAGAACCCAGACGAGTAATCTAAAACTTTACCATCTTATTTCCTCAAGTGGCCAAGCATCTAACTTGCATTGTACAACCATTCAATAGTTGTCAGAGTGGAGCAGCATTGACTGCACCAAAACCACAATACTTGAGATCTGATAACTTTGTGCCAATGGAAATGATCTCTGATGCTTGCATTTAGTATTATGTTGTGTGCTGAAGTAAAAGTATTTTTCTTTTCTATGTAAAGGTACTATCTAGGCCCTGTTTTAATAAGTGTTATTGGATTTTTTATTGAGTTCTGAGTTTCTAACCCCACACCACCTCCTTGAAAGTCCTTGGACTGCTCGATTTCGCTATGCAAGGAGTCAAGTGCCCAAGGGGTGTACTTGGTGATCAGAGCTGGGCTCAAGAGTAGGGTAAAACCCCAACACACCAGTGGTAAAAGGTTCTTATTGTTAGAATCTGAGCTTAGTAACCCTTGTCTGTCCAGGAACATTTGAAACAAAAAATCAGGATGCAATTGTTTCCTTGTAAGTGATAACGCGTCCCTTTATGATATTTTATTACACATCAGGACTCGTTTTAGGCCAATTAATCTTTTGACCCAGTTGAGAGACACCTTAGGACAAGATAGCTAATCAATATGTCAATCAATACGTCAATAATGTCATCAATATTTATCATAATAATACATTTCAAAGTCATTAATCAATTCAAAACTCTACCATGACCTTGCAGCCATGAATAACCACACCAGTTTAGTAGAATTTTATGAGTTTTATTCCCTATTAGTTACAATCTAAGAACAGATGCGTCAATCTCAAAACCAAGAAACATAATAGCATAGTCACGATATGGCAACTTTGATAAGATTTCATTAAAGTGAGAATCACAAACATCAGAACATAACACGGCGTGAACATAGATCAAGTTTAGCAGAGTGTCAATATCGCGTCAGTTCAACAAAGCATAGTTTCATTTGTTTGTCTATTTGCGTCAATTTTGGTGAACACCTGTCCTAACCACTGATTAGCATTAGCATTTTGGGCTTCATGCAAAACAATTTAGAACACCAATTTGGAACACATCTAACTAAGGTCTCTGTCAAAAGTAAGCAGTTGGTACCTAGAAAGGAAAAGCAAACAGACAAATCACAATTGCATTGTCATAGTTACCTTCCAAAGTTTAGGTCAGCGCACAGATTCAGTCTTCGTCCTCAGGACATCAGTCAAATCGCCATCAGTCAGGACTCTGCTCCGGGGCAAAAGGGCACTTCCCTCATAAGGAGGAAAAGTGTGAATGGACAAAACTAAGGGCGAGGATGGTTTTAATAAAGTAACAAGTCACCAAACAGAGTGACTGAGTTTCTGGATAAAATCAATAGCATACCCTAACCCACCTAAATGACTCCCCGTGACATGGGTTTTTATCCCTTTTCCATTTCCCCAAAATTCTATTGGTCATCTGTTATACCCCACTATCTTTAACCTATCAGAAAACGCATTAGGTAATCTAACTCTTCACCCCATATTATTTTACAAATCTTTGATTGGTCTTCATAATTGACGTCTTCCAAGGTGGCACGTCCGGTATGATTTCATCCTTTTGTAATTCTTTGCACATCTTTTGGTCAGCAGTTCCATTGTCTTCACCGGTTTGATTGACCTTGTACATTACATTAATCTACACTGTTTCAATTTACTTTTAACATTCATTCTGCAAAGGCTATGTGAACGGATCTAACATGGTTACATTCGTCTTCTAGTTTGAAGAAAAAGAACACGCAGGGTCATGTCCCTTTGTGAGTCAGCATACTGAAAAATAGAAAAAATGCATTTAATATGAGAGCCAAGTAGCTAAGCTTCGGCTCATGCTAACTTAAGGCCTATGAGGATTTCAGCACAGATTCAATAACGCAATCATTGGTACAAACTTATTTAAACATAACATAAACATTTTATCATTATTATTATTCTACGTATACATTGGTGGCCAATTCAAGTGCACGTCTAAGCAAAAATACTATTATTATAGTTTCTATGCAGCATTATCACACATTGATTAATAAACATTTCATGTTACTATAGATTATATAAGCTACGCTCTCTCAGTCCCTCCTCTGATGAAGTTTGTCATCACACAAACCTTTTCCTTTGACCTTTCACTTTAATTTTTCACTTTAAGCATAATGCGCATTTCGACATTTTGTCCCTTGTGTGAACTTTCCCAAATTTCATTAAACATTTTCTCTCCTTCACTTTCCTCATTTCTCTTGTTTCTCTTTGTCCAATTTCTTTTAATTTTATCATTAATTTTGCATGCTCCCCATAATCCTAATAGACAGGCCAGAACAATTAATAGACCACCTAATATTTTTGCAAGTACCCCACTCCAAATGTGGCTAAACCAGCTCCCTACTCTGGCAATTCCTTTTCCTAATTTTTCCCACACTCCAGGTTCTTTCAAATCCTTCAAATCTGCACTATCTTTAGTTAGGTTAGTAAGCATACCTCTAATCTTTTTACTATTGTCTGGTATATATGAGCAACAATGACACTCGTTGAGCATCTTGCAGACTCCGCCACTTTTTGCTAAAAGAATGTCTAAAGCAAGCCGATTTTGAAGAGTCATAGCTCTTTCCACAGAAAGTTCAGTATCCATCAGGAGTATAGCCCCTGTAAAATTTGTCAGCATGTTATCCACAATAGTAGACAACTTTTGAATCTTTATGGAGTTTAAGATAACCCCTACTGAAGGAATTATGGCTCCAAATATGTCACCAACGACAGCAGCCGCTGTCTCTCGTTTTTGTCTAGCATGTTTTAATTCAGATGTTTTAGGTATTTGCTTTAAAACATCAAGTCCACAAATATAATAGATCCCAGGGATTGCTGGATCCTGTCCATTTAACATGAATGTCCATTTACTCTGAAACAAAAACACATGCCTGGATTCACTCGTTCCCACAAATAAAGTGTCCTGCTCGGATTTCGGCCTATATATACAAAGCCTTCCTACATGTAAAGCATCGATAGCTAATTTGCCTTGGGTCTTTATTGCAGTGTAAGCATAATCATTTGCATATGTGCATTTCTCTAACCCTTTCTCTAATCTTTCCTTCAATGCTTTGCGTCTATCATCAGTGTGGTCTAAAAAGCTTTTCTCTACAGGTGTCAATAAGCAAGTCAGATTATTGAGGTGTGCATAAGCTGTCCCAAATGTAAGTGTTGGTTCAAAGAAACCTCTAACTAGTTTTATACTATGCTCTTTAGCTAATTTGTTCAGAAACTCAATCACAGGCACAAAAGAAAACACTACATCCAAATTTGCACATGCTCTTGATTATAAAATCTTGTTAATAGCAAGCTACAACTTATCCCGTAAGTTAGTGGCAAGCTATGGTAGGTGACCCCTTCTTGCACTGATGAAGGAATCTTTGTGCACACATAACAGTTTTTCACATCCATTGTCTCAACATACTCATTCAGCAAGCGATAGAAGACATTAGTGGAAAGCTCCCCTTTTGAATTAGTTCCCTCATATAAGTGTTTTGCATCCTACTCAGACTTCTCCCACGGTGTTAGCGTTGTAGTCTCAGGTTTTGAAGCATTGTTAGTCACTTTCTTATCCAGCCACGGCATTCCCACAATCACACCTACAATTATTATCGCACACACAACACCTAATATAAGACTCAACCAACCACACACCTTACCCTTTTTGTTACTACCTCTATTATAAGCCATGTATGTAAAGAATCAGATAATAGAACAATAATCAATTGAGGACGATATAAAACTCTTTTTCTTTCTTTTTTTTTTTTTCTTGATGCAAAAGTCTCTTTCTCTCTGCATGTATTTACAGCGTTTCACTCACTCCAGGACCCCTTTGTCAAATCAGGTTAGCAGCTTGTCATAATCGGGTTTTCAAAGTCAATTCAGGTTATCAGTGTCACATCCGGTAATTTATAAGTCTCTTTCTTAGCTTTCCAACATTCAATTTCTTTTCAGTTTTAACACAGTCTCCTTTCCTAATTGATTTCAGGTACCGTAGTATTGGCCTGGTACTTCTCAATCAAAACAGAACGCTAAGAATTCTTATTGCCATTCAGATGTTGTTGCATATGCCCACTCAGGACCTGCGTACCTTCTATTTGCGGTTCTCTTTCTTTTCAATCGGCGTTCGCCTTGAAATTCTCCTTCACTCAAATCCTCTGTCCTTGTGGTATCAGTTTCTTCCGTTATTGTTTCACCTGGTACGATCCTTTCTTTCGCAGCCTGCTTCTCTGGCCAGTTATCTCCCTTATGCGTCTTTTTCCTGCTTGTTCTTTCAGGACGCTGAACAGCACCCTCCTCTTGTGCTATGGTGTTTTCTCTTGATGGACCTGCAACTGGCTCAGGGGATGCCGGTGTACTTTGATCTCTTTCTACTATTTCCCCTTCTTCTTCTTCTGAATCTGTAACGGGTTCAAGCTTAACCCGTATCCGTCTGCTTCTGGGAGAACCTCTCCTTGATTTAGTTCTCCTGCTGCCTCTACTGAGATAGGCACACTGTCACCTCTCTCGAACTCATTTACTGTTTGAGGGACAAGGCTGTTCTCAGTGGGTTCTCCTGCAGTCTCAGTTCCATCTTGGCTATTCTCAGGCCCTGAGACTTCCCTCTCTGGAACTGTTGAGTCAGAAACATCAAGTTCCTCATCAGTTGGACACGTTACCTTCTTTGTGTGACTGGCATGTATCCAGTTTGGAACGCCTGCACATTTCACAGCAGTGGTTGTTGTCAATATTACTTGATATGGCACCTTCCAGCGTGGCTCCAAACACGATTTTCTCACGTGCTTCTTGACAACCACCCAGTCACCGGCTTGCAGAGTGTGACCTGGATCACTGATTGGTGGCAATGTGTTGGCTTCCACCTGGTGAGAAAAAGAGCGAACCACATCAGCCAAACTTTTGCAGTAGTCCAACACCATATCATCCGTGATATTCACAAGAGCATTTGCAGGTACTGCGGGCAGCCTCATAGCTCTATCCATAAGGATCTCGTGGGGTGATAGTCCTGTCTTCTTATCATGGGTGTTCCTCATCAACATCAGTACTAAGGGCAATGCATCTGGCCATTTCATATTGGTAGCTGCGCACATCTTCGCCATTCTCGATTTTAAGGTACCATTCATTTGTTCTACTAGTCCTGATGCTTCAGGGCGGTAACTACAATGCAGTTTCTGTTCAATATCTAATGCAGCACACAAGAGCTTAATCACCTCATTGTCAAAGTGTCTGCCCCTATCTGATTCTATAGAGACCGGAAACCCGAACCTGGGTATTAGTTCCCTAAGCAGCAGCTTTGCAACTGTGAGACTGTCATTTCTACATGTGGGGTAAGCTTCAATCCAGTGACTGAAAACACACACAATCACCAACACGTATTTCAATCCTCCACAAACAGGCATCTCAATGAAATCCATTTGCATCTTGCTAAATGGACCACCAGCTCTCCCTATGTGGCTCAAAGTTACCACAGTCCCTTTTCCGGCATTCATCTGTTGACAGATGATGCACCTGTGACAGGTAACCTCTGCGGCATGTCTGAATTTTTTATTAAACCAGTCAATCTTGAATGACCTGATTATTGCATCTCTCCCAAGATGTGCCTGTCCATGGTAGAGCCTCGCAAATTGTGACAGAAGACTGTTTGGCAAAACCAGTTTCCCCTCCTCTGAGACCCATAAATCGTCAGCTCTTTGTACACATTGCATTCTCTGCCAGGAGCGTTTTTCCTCTTTGCTAGCATGACCCTGTAGTGTTTTCAGCTCATCTAGTGTATCAACCACCCTTAATGCAAGGTTCAAACATGTGTCATTTTCGGTTTGCGGTAACAATTCCCACTGGTCCTTGAACGATATACAGTTCAATACACAAAATCTTGCGACTTGATCTGCATAGCCGTTTCCCATGGACACAAAGTCTTGCGACTTAACATGAGCATTACATTTCACCACGGCAATTTCAAGAGGTAACTGAATCGCATGTAACAAATCTTTAATTTGTTCACCATTTTTCACCGGAGACCCAGAAGAGGTCATGAAACCTCTCTGTGACCACAATTGGCCAAAATCATGTACAATTCCAAATCCGTATCTGCTGTCAGTATAGATAGTGACTCTCAGATTTTCAGCTGCGTGGCATGCCTTAGTAAGGGCAATTAATTCTGACACTTGTGCGGAATACACTCTCTCGAGCCAGGAAGCTTCAATGATACCAGCTATGGTACATACAGAGTAACCAGCTCTCAGCATTCCGACTGAGTCTCTCAAACAGGATCCATCAACAAACATAATGCAGTCATTTTCTTTTAACTGTGTATCTTGAATGTCAGGCCGGGGCTTGGTACATAGTTCTGTTACCTCAAGACAGTCATGCTCCACTTCCCCTTCATTATTAATCTCGGTATTCTCAACAGGAAGCAGAGTTGCCGGGTTTAATACAGTACATCGCTTCAATGAAACATTAGGTGACCCCAATATAATTGTCTCATATCTGGTAAGTCAGGCATTTGTCATGTGCTGAGTTTTGGTTCGAGTTAGCAAAATTTCAAATGAATGAGGAACCATTACTGTCAAAGGATGTCCCATCACTATGCCTTCACACTGCGTGAGGCTTTGACCAACTGCTGCAACTGCGCGCAAACAACCCAGTAAGGCTGCTGCGACTGGGTCCAAGGTAGCTGAAAAATATGCTACAGGGCGGTTTGCACCTCCATGGACCTGTGTTAAGACAGACAAAGAACAAGCATCACGTTCATGACAAAACAGTAGAAAAGGTTTCGTGTAATCAGGCATACCCAAAGCTGGTGCCCTGCACATGCACTCTCTCAATTCCATGAATGACTCAAGCTCTTCTTTGGATAGGGTTATGGTGTACGGTTCATCCTTAATCTCTTTACCTGTCAGCTTTATCAATGGTTTTGAGATAATTGAGAAGTTGGGTATCCACTGGCGACAGTAGCCCACCATTTTCAAAAACATCCTGACATCTCTCTTTGTTGTCGGGGGGTTCATTTGCAAAATGGCTGTCACCCTTTCCTTCAATATTCTCCTGGACCCTCTCTCAATCAAGTGTCCTAAGTACTTCACCTCTTTCTGACAGTACTGCAGCTTCTTTGGCAACACTTTATGTCTGTTCCTACCCAAATGATTCAGTAAGGCAATTGTGTCATATTTACAGTCATCTTTTGTCCTGGATGCAATCAGCAAGTCGTCAATGTACTGTACTAGTGTCTAATTGAAAGGCAGTACTAAGGATTCCAAGTCCTTTTTCAATATCTGGTTGAAGATGGATGGTGATTCAGAAAACCCTTGAGGAATTCTGCACCAACTGTACACCTTGTCCAGGAATTTGAAACTGAATAAAAACTGGCTGTCCTCATGAAGAGGTATCGAAAAGAAAGCTTGTGACAGGTCTACAACGGTGAACCATTCAGCATCGCACGGAACCTGAAACATGATTACTGCTGGATTGGGCACTATGGGGCAACACTTCACCACAATCTCGTTTATTTTTCTCAAGTCCTGCACAATTCGAACCTTCCCACAAGGCTTTTTCAAACCCATTATCGGTGAATTACATGGGCTGCTCAATACTTCCTTTAAGACTCCCTGTTTTACAAAGTCTGCAATTATTTGCGCCACCTGGATAAGAACATCTTGTGCCATATGGTACTGTGGCACCTGGGGAAACACTGCGTTTGGTTTCACTTGATCTTTAACTGGTTCCACTCCTTTTATCAGTCCCACTTCTTTTCCTGTCAAATCCCACACTTTCTCTGTCACTGTTCCCTGTAATTCAGCCGGTAAGTCAGTCACTGTAAGCATCGGGAATAAAGTTATCAAAGGGTAATCTTCATTTGCGGTTTCTGTCTCTAACTCTGAGAACTGACCATCATCCCCTTCATCATCACTGTTTGTCTGCACCTCAATTCCATCATTGGAACAGGTAATGGAGCATTTCGTCTCGCACAGTAAATCTCTTCCCAGTAGGGATACCGGACTTGAATCACAGACTACAAACTTATGCAGTCCCTGGAAGTTGCCAATCTCAACTTGCACTGGATCTGTAATCGGATTTGTCAAGTACTGGTTTGCTACTTTGACCACTCTTATGGTACGCCCTGAAAGTGGTAATTTTGGAACTTCTGCACTTCTGACTGTGGAGCGTGTAGCTCCAGTATCAACCAAGAATGAAACCTTGTGACCCATTACCTTTCCCTCTACATAGGGTCCCCTTTGATCTACCTATAGGGACGCTGCAAGCCTGCACTCTTCACTGTCTGAACTGTCATCCGACCATTCCTCATTCATTCCATCTTCACCATGCAATGGGACTTGCTGTACTGTATTATTTTGGCTCATCACTTGACCTGTGACCTGTTGAGGAAGCATCACCTGCTGCTGTCCCATTGGAGCAATTGGTAGTTGCATTTGCTGTCTAGGTACCATGGGAACCTGCTGTTGTACTTGCTGCATTTGCCCTGGTTGAACATGCGGCATTTGCATTTGCTGCATGGGTTGTAACCCTTGCATCTGGACCATGTTATTTTGAAAGTTCGGGTTTTGATTTCTCAATTTGTGGGGTTAACACCCCTAGCCCTGCCTGTCTCATTGCTTCCAATGGTGCTTCAACTGGGCTAAGGTCTATCAAAGACCTTGGTTTGTCATCCCTTGTGCATCATTTTGAATCACAACAGTATTCAAGTCTGGACCGTGATTCACAAAACCTCGACCTCTTGGTTGTGCCTGAAACACACCATTCCCTTGCGGTTGCTGCTGTATCATCTGCTGAATCCCATTTCCCTGCCTTCTTGCCTGTGCAGCCCTTATCTGCATCACCATCACTTTCTCCTTCAACTTTTTCTGCTTCAGTTCAATCTCATCACTACAGTATTTTGCATACTGCAGCACCTCATCAATCGGCTTCGCTTACCAACAGATCAAATGATTCTTAATCATCTGGCTAACCTCTGGTCTCAACCCTTCAACAGATCTGAACACGAGATGGTTCATGTCTTTTGGCTCAATGGTCTCAGTACCACTGTAATGTTTGAATGCCTTCAACAACCTCTCATAGTAAGCATGTATTGATTCTTTAACCTCCTGTGAGGTCCGGTCTATTTTCTGCCAATCAGTCACTTTCGGCGACACTTTCTGCTTCAAAAACTCAATTACTTTATGATAGTACTTCATCACCTCCTCAGAGGGTGCTCCGGTCACCTTATCCCTTGCCGGCTCCTATGTCGGTCAGTCTTCCCCTCTCTTGCACTCAAGCCATAAGTCGGGCGGAACAATGATCTCAAACAAGGTATTCAGGTCTTCCCAGAGACACTTTGCAAGCTTCACAAACCTATCTGTTTGTTGGTACCACTCGATCGGTTTCTCCCTCAACCTGGGATAATCATTAGTGAAGGATAGGATGTCTCCCCTGGACCATGGTACATGGATTAGAACCCCACCAGCGGTTTCTCTCATTGGTAGTATCTTTACTGATTCCGTATCTGGTGTAATTTTAGCTTTACTCGATCCTGGGCTGTCACCTTTTTCCTTGTCTTTTTTCTTAGCCCATCTGCCTTCCCATTTTTCTAACGCTCCCCAGATTTGAGCACTTTGCAATATTTCCTTTAAATGCGCTTTCATTCCAGCAGACCTCATGTGCTCGAAGTCTTTTGAATCAAAGTCTAATCTGTAACTTCTTTTCAAATGTTTAGTATTCTCAATATCAATGTTGTATTTGTCTGCCAAGGTCGCTAATTTCTGATGTACCTTGCCTACTTCCTTAGTAATCTTAGGGCACAGATATCTCAATTCTGCTTCTGTGTATGACTCTAATCTGTTTACCCCCATTGTTCCGTCCACTAATTCAGCAGCTTCCACGCCCAGCCTCACAAAGTTCAGGTACTCATCTCTCCCCAACCTTTCCGGTTCCACTGCAGTTACTGTAGTCTTTTGCGTAGTAAAGGTCTTCTCTAGCCACTCATTCAACTGTTGTACTGAAAAAACTTGTAAGGAAATGTTCCCTGCATGCATCATCGGCGACTGTGAAGCATTCGTACTTATTGTTTGTGGGGTTAACACCCCCAGCCCTGCCTGTCTCATTGCTTCCAATGGTGCTTCAACTGGGCTAAGGTCTATCAAAGACCTTGGTTTTTCAACCGCTTGCTCTCCTGGGGCCATTAGCTGAGGGGTTCCTATGGACCCTCCTCTTATCACATCTTGGGTCATTACTCCCTGATCACATAAACCAGGCTTACCTTGTGCATACAATGGCACCGATTGACCAACAGTAATTAGCAATGATATTGCAGCTGGTGTCTGACCTGGTCCCAGACCTCGTGGAGCAGCAACTCCAAAGGTCTTATTTTCTGAAGCCGGGGCAGGTATTAATGGAGGACCTGCTGCTGGATTATACCTTGGTATCAGTTGTGGCTGCGGCTGGGGCAGCAATTGCGGAGTTGACTCAATCTGCACTAACCTCGATTTTGTATATATCGGGTCCGGCGGCACTATCAGATTTGTAGTAGTCTCTAGTACTGGGACGTCTGGATAGATTCTCTGTATCTGCGGTGGAGGTTGCAACTGTATCTGCATGTCTGGCGCAGTGGGTACACTGACACCATTCTGTATGAAACCCATATCACTAGTCTGTGCTGTATCAGTAACTCCCTTCTCCTGCGTCTGGTTCCCAGGACCCGCGCTAGTGCTCGGGACATTGTCGCTTACCGCATAAGGTGGCAGGCGATCATGTAATATCTGATTTAGGAATTCTTCATTGTCTGAATCATCTTCTTCTTCCCAAGGTCTCTTAGTTTCTTTAGGCTTTGTCTGTTTTACAGGTGGCTTTCTTTCCCTGCGTCTCGTCTCCCTGTGTTATTGCTGGGAATAATTTGAATCCACCAACCATTCCCTGTCTCCACATTTTGCTTTCATTATCCCACCTAGCTTCCGCATAAGTCTTTTCTGCCCTTTTTATTCTTCTTTGGAATTTCTCTTGTCTCTGTTTAAGAGCCATTAGATCCCAAATTGCTAAAGCCTCATACTGAACTGGCCTCGGAGGTGGCTTTCGTACACTTAACATACACCTTAAATTCTCTAGAATTCTCGTATTGAATGTCCTGTGTTCCGGGAACGCCAAACCTCCTTCTTTTTCTGTCAATTTGCGCCACTGTTTCATCCATGAACAAGGTGCAACACCTTTTTCCTCCATGACAATGTAAGCTGGAGTTTCCTCAGGCGGTGTAGGCTCCCCTTCACTCGCCATAATGTATGCGTCTCCTTTCAGAGCACTCTTAAAAGCTTTGACAAAGTTCATCTTTACGTCTTTTCTTTTGTTGTATTTAATCAGAAAGTGACTTACTTCCCAGGACACTCTTCACCCACCTTTCTCAACCTACTGCCTCTCACGGACGGCAGCCAATCCGTGCGCGACCCCTCTCGACAACTGACCTATCTCAGCGCGGCACCACTGACGTCACACTTACACACTGCAGCTGACAAAGTCTTGCGGCTCGTCCGCCCCCCCCTGGATTCACACCAAACTAATGCAAAAATAATTGCGAGCACCTTTAACAATAACACAAATTTGCTGGTTTACTTCAGGAAGGATAGCACATTCGCTTCAGAACTTTACAGAGATTTCACTTGAAGCCTCGGCCGCAACTCTCTACTTCTCAGTTCCCGCATACGCAAGCAGAATTCGACCCGCAAATCCTACTCTCGACTTGTCAATGGTTCGTTCTAGTGCACTTTAGAACTTGCCAAATCTCCATTGAAGGTTTCATACATACTGTACAATTTGACTCAAACTCGACTTGTCAACCACGTCCGATTGACCTACTTAAACCGCACAAATTACAACATAAACCCAAGTGTCTCCTACACTTGTCAACATACTCCGGAGTCTTAGACCACGACGGGTCCGTACATGAACAACCAACCACGTGGATAATTTTGAGCACAAAGCGCCACAATCAAATGAAGTACGCCAACTTCCCTACTCTCATACTGCGGAGTACGCCCACTCCTACTAAAACAACATTTACCTGGCCTACATACACATAAACTTCGCAAATCACCTGCAAAATGCATAAGCTGAGCAAGCGCAAATCCTACATCACACATACTAGAACGCCGAGAACATCCCCAACTCACTTAGGCAGGCTCCGAGATCCCGGGAAAGTCATGGTGAATTTAGAAACACATCATACCTCCAATTTGCATTATCTCAGAGAAACAGTCTAAACAATGATTCTCCGTCCTAGGGCCCCAAAGGGCCAAACCGTCGCTCTGCTACCAGAACTGATAACGCATCCCTTTATGATATTTTATTACACATCAGGACTCGTTTTAGGCCAATGAATCTTTTGACCCAGTTGAGAGACACCTTAGGACGAGATAGCTAATCAATATATCAATCAATACGTCAATAATGTCATCAATATTTATCATAATAATACATTTCAAAGTAATTAATCAATTCAAAACTCTACCATGTCCTTGCAGCCACGAATAACCACACCAGTTTAGTAGAATTTTATGAGTTTTATTCCCTATTAGTTACAATCTGAGAACAGATGCGTCAATCTCAAAACCAAGAAACATAATAGCATAGTCACGATATGGCAACTTTGATAAGATTTCATTAAAGCGAGAATCACAAACATCAGAACATAACACGGCGTGAACATAGATCAAGTTTAGCAGAGTGTCAATATCGCGTCAGTTCAACAAAGCATAGTTTCGTTCGTTTGTCTATTTGCGTCAATTTTGGTGAACACCTGTCCTAACCACTGATTAGCATTAGCATGTTGGGCTTCATGCAAAACAATTTAGAACACCAATTTGGAACACATCTAACTAAGGTCTCTGTCAAAATTAAGCAGTTGGTACCTAGAAAGGAAAAGCAAACAGACAAATCACAATTGCATTGTCATAGTTACCCTCCAAAGTTTAGGTCAGCGCACAGATTCAGTCTTCGTCCTCAGGACATCAGTCAAATCGCCATCAGTCAGGACTCAGCTCCGGGGCAAAAGGGCACTTCCCTCATAAGGAGGAAAAGTGTGAATGGACAAAACTAAGGGCGAGGATGGTTTTAATAAAGTAACAAGTCACCAAACAGAGTGACAGAGTTTCTGGATAAAATCAATAGCATTCCCTAACCCACCTAAATGACTCCCCGTGACATGGGTTTTTATCCCTTTTCCATTGTACATTCCCCCAAAATTCTGTTGGTCATCTGTTATACCCCACTATCTTTAACCTATCAGAAAACGCATTAGGTAATCTAACTCTTCACCCCATATTATTTTACAAGTCTTTGATTGGTCTTCATAATTGACGTCTTCCAAGGTGGCACGTCCAGTATGATTTCATCCTACTGTAATTCTTTGCACATCTTTTGGTCAGCAGTTCCATTGTCTTCACCGGTTTGAATGACCTTGTACATTACATTAATATACACTGTTTCAATTTACTTTTAACATTTATTCTGCAAAGGCTGTGTGAATGGATCTAACATGGTTACATTTGTCTTCTAGTTTGAAGAAAAAGAACATGCAGGGTCATGTCCCTTTGTGAGTCAGCATACTGAAAAATAGAAAAAATGCATTTAATATGAGAGTCAAGCAGCTAAGCTTCGGCTCATGCTAACTTAAGGCCTATGAGGATTTCAGCACAGATTCAATAACGCAATCATTGGTACAAACGTATTTAAACATAACATAAACATTTTAGTCATTATTATTATTCTACGTATACATTGGTGGCCACTCTCCGTGGTCACAATTCAAGTGCACGTCTAAGCAAAATTACTATTATTATAGTTTATATGCAGCATTATCACACATTGATTCATAAACATTTCATATTACTATAGATTATATAAGCTACGCTCTCTCATAAGGGTCGTGCCCAAATACCCCTCATGGCCCAAATCTACTAACCTTACACATAAACCAATGGAAGGCACAAATGTGTCTCCCATCTATACCACTCTAGTTTCAATCAACAGTTCCTCAGTTACCTTGCACTAAGGCTACCATCCAACTTTCATATTTCAGGCGCACGCTCACCCTTTGGCACCCACCCTCATAACACTCTAAACAACTTCATCATCTTCAGATACATCACTCCATTCCTTTTTCGAAACACTGTTCATGATACAAGCTCCAACATTAATATCTGGAATCACACCCTCCGCATCAGCTTTGAGGGTCTTCCCATCACCACTATCCACCATCAATGTCAATAAACAGCATTCCCTGATGTACTTTCCATTTGGAATGTATTCTACAGTACAGTGAAGTTCCACATGTTTGCTAACTAACCTCATCAACCTTGCAATGGGTTTTCGCCTGCCGACATCACTCAGAATGTTGATGAGAAGCTTGTGGTCCATTAGAATATAAAGTTGTCCTCCACATAGGTAAGATCTGACCACTCTAGGTCAATGCAACACAAGCACCCAAGCTGGCTCAAAACCAAGTAGAGCAAAAAAAGAGAAGTCAAGCCATCTCCCTCTAGGCACCAAGGATTTGGAATATTAACTCTGTACACTTGAGGCTGACACCCTCACTCCTGTGATTAAGCGAGGTGTTAAAGACTGACGTTTTGTAGGAAGAGCCTTTTCAGCCCCTACTAATGACTTTCGCAGCTCCGGCAGCCACTGCCCCTGCTGTAGTAACCCCTCCCTTACAATTGTAACTAGTTTTAGATGTCTTACAATCTTTATCACTTTGTGCATGTCTCTCAAGCTAGGGACACGCCATAGAAGTGCCAATACCCCAGAAGTGCCTGCTCCATGAACACTGATCTCCATGACTTATGCAGAGGGTGGTGGAGTCTATGGGAGGCTGAATATGATGTCTGTGTTAGCAGGACCCTAACATTAAAGTGTGCCCCAAATGTAATCATACTGATGATCTACACTCGTCCTCACAGTCTTGCAGTTTACCTTTCCATTCCTTACTGGTGATCCCACGCTTCCACAAAACCAATTGCTCCTTTTCTTTTGGGGGTCCCACTGAAAATTCTACCCACTCACACTGAACAGTGGCATTAATTAAGGATATCCCCTAAGAACTTGGGGGCATGTTTATGAGGGGCTTGGGCCATGCTTGCATCGCACAATGTGGTACATATGTGTCACAAACCACTAAGCCATATTTTTGAAGCCATTTTGTGTGTCTTTGAATGGCTTCAAAAATATGGGGTAAGGCAGAGCAGCGCAAATCGCTCCGTCGACTTATTCTGCGCTAGGGAGGCATTCCATGGACACTGCGTGGGTGTTCTCACACAACTCCCATGGTTTTTGATGCATTCCCAGATTTTCCACTGTCCCACAATTCTATGGCTCCCAGGTGAAGTGTAACAAGGCAAAACATCTTTATTTCTCCTCGACTTTTTCATTTTCTAGGTGTGCTGCATTCTGCTGCACACATAGAAAGAGGAAAAGACTCTCAGGATTGTTTTTGTGCAGGAAGGTGCGTCTCCCTGCACAAAAACAACCTGCATCCAATGCAGACACCCTTGCATCATGCTGTTGGGACTGCCAAAAGGGCTCCAGAGCAGGGGGAAAGGGCGGGCATGCGCTGTATTGGATAAATATGGCACATTCATGCCCTTTTTCTGTGACGCAGGGCAGTGCAGCAAGGTGACTTGCTGCCCTGCGCCAAAAAGCCCATAAATCTGGGCCTGGGTGCTCACCGAACAGCTGTATCAGAAATGACATTCTGCATCTTGGTATATTGGCTTCCAGAGTCCAACCTGTTGGCATCAAACCTACATCAGTATGAAGCAATACAGCATCTACACCACGTATGGACATCTTGGAAACTGTATGGTATGCAGAATCACAGGGAAAGATAATCTCATGGCAGAAAAGGGACTCCCTTTGCTGCTCAGGACGCACCCACATGACTTTCTTTACCATTCTTTGCTGCTCACTATTAAGCCCTAGACCCTAATGAGACTACAACTAGGATTAGGCTCTGCTCTTCTCAATGCCACTTCTGCTGAGTTTGTCCCATGCATTCACCACCTTGTGGGTAACAAAGAAAGTTTCCTCTTGAGCTGGCCTCTCATCCCAGGTAGAGACTGAGCTGAACATAGGGGAGGCTACACTGCTCACGAGAGATGACTCTTCCAAGGAAACTTATTCACTTTAGGAATGTGACCGTCCCATCCCTGCCCAGCCTGCAAGTTAGTGCATAAGTGTTTACATTCCTTAGATTCCTCAGCCTCTCTTCACATAGGCCCCATGGCTTAAATGTGTTTCCTGTACCAATGATAAACACTTGCATCCTTAGTATCCACTTGATTGCAAACTATAGAAGCCATTAGCACCCATCATTCACTATTGCATTTGTGCAGATGTGCTTAGCACGGGAACTTCCAGAAAATCTATAACCAGAGATGTCAAGCGCTGTATGGTGAATGCTGTTCTTGATCTCATGGTCAGTTTCTGGGTGAGGCACGAGGAGGTGGGGAATGAGGGTGATGGTGGGCGAAGCAGAAGCCAAATCTCCTCCTCGTTGCAAAAAATAAGTATGTGATTCCAGTACCTCCTGTGTTTTCACTATCCTGTCACAGAGATATTATAACTTCGACAACCTATGATCAGATTCACACAGCAAATGGCCATGCACAGCCACTGCTTCTCCTGCGCTGCAGAGCTTTGCACAAATTTACACGTTTCTCAAGTGTACATTGCTGCGCAAATGCACCTTTGGGGGAGCAGAGTGGCCTAAAAATGTCAAGGCTGTTTAGAAACCCCACTTCTGACTTTCATTTGCGCCACATATTTAAAATAGTCACCCCTGTGTGACATACCTCCACCCTTAACACCAACATTCATTCATTGCATGGGCAGTGCTCCACACATTCGTTTTCCCCTTTGAAATGGGTACAAATCGATGCAACTAGCTGCAGGGAAATCCAGAAAACGCCCCAGCGGTGCTCACTAATTGAAAGCAGGTGCATCATTCATGAGACAAATAGCTGAATCAATGTTTGACGGGAGCTGGCATCTTTTTTCTGCCATAGAGGTGAAGAATCCTAGGCATCCAGCATCAGTTTTAGGTGAGTCCTATCCTTTATCCATTATTCCTCATTCATCATACACCCCCCATGTATAGCATCCTTTATGCCACATTCACCACTCCTCATTCTTCATCCTTCACCCCTCATCTCTCATCCATTATTCCTTAGCTACCATTCCTTGTTCATCATCCCTAATTCATCATTCCTCATTCATTACCCATCATAACTTGTCCTTCATGCTCTTCCATCATTATCCATCCCACAACCATCATTCCTTTTTCACCATGCATCATTCCTCATTTCTCATTCCTCATTTGTCATTTCTCATTCATCATTTATGATTCATCATCCATCATCCCTCATTCATCATTTTACTTTCATCATTCCTCATCTATTGTCTATCATAAATGATCCCTTATCTATTATCCTTCATTTCTTACTCATCATACATCATTCTTCATCTACCATCTGTCATCCATCATCACTCATTCCTCTTCCATAATCACTCATAAAACATCCCTCATTCATTAGCTATTATTCTTCATCCATTGTCTCTCATTCATCATTTCTCATACATCATTCCATCAACCTTTATCCATTATCCATCAATCCTCATTCATCAGCCATTATTCGTAATCCATCACCTTCATCCATAATCCCTTAACATACCCTGCATTTCTTATCCACTATTTACCATTCCTCATCCATCATCTATCATTCCTTAGCCATCGTTTCTCACCTGTTATTCCTAATCCAACACACACCATCCATTGTCCTTCCTCTCTATTCTATCTACTCTCATCCATCATTCCTTATCCATCTTCCCTCATCCATCATCCCTCATTCATCATCATTCATCCTTTAGTCCTTATCCACAATTCCTTGTTCATCGTACCTAATTCATCATCCCTAACCCTTAATTTCTCATTCATCATCTACCAAATCTCATCCCTCATTTCTCATCCATCAACTATAATCATCAGTCCCACATCCACCATTCTCTATTCACCATGCATCATTCCTTGTTCATCATTTCTCATCTATTACACATTGTTCACTATTCCTCATTCATCGTCCATCATTCCTCATCCAACATCAATCATCCTCATCCATAATCCTTCAGCATTCATCGCGCATTCAGCATTCTTTATCCACTGTCCATCATTCCTCATCCATAATTTCTCATCCACCCGGCCTCAACTTTCATTTCCCATCCATCATTACACTCCCATCAACCGTCATCCATCCTCTTTCATCTCTTCTCTATTTACCTTTACCCATCATTCTTCAAGTAACAACCTTCACCTATCCTTCCTCAACCATCATTCCTCTTTCATCATCAATCATCCACCTTCCCTCATCCATCATCAATCATTCATCACCCATCATCCATCATCCTTCATACCTTATCCATCACTCCTCATCCATCATTTCTCAAGCATCAACCCTCATCTATCCTTGCTTATTCATCATCCATAATTCCTCTTTCATGATCAACCATCCCTTATCTATTTACCCTCATCCATCATCCTACATTCATCATTAGTCACCAATCATACCTAATCCTTTACCCATCATTCCTCATCCAGCATTCCTCATTCATCCCTTATCGTCCCTCATACTTCCTTTTTTAAACCTCATCTCTCCTCCCTCATCCATTATTCCTCATCCATAGTCCATCATCACCCATCATCATTACTCATCCATCACCATCATTCCTCATCTATCGTTCCTAATCCTTCAACATCATCTCTCATCATCATTCCTCATCTAGCATGTATCCTTTATCATTCCTTATCCATCACCCATCATTCCTCATCTAACATACTTAATTTCTTATCCATCACTCCTCATCCTGCATTGTTAAGCCCTCATTGATGAGCCCTTCTCCTAACTTCAAGAGTGAGGAATAAAATGGATAAATTATAATGACCTAAAGTGAAAAATATATCTTCCCATTCTATGACATCCTCTTCCTCATTCATCATGTTAATATGCCATTCTTGTCACCTCCCCTCATACCTTCTTCCACTAGTAAATGTGCAGAAGTTGTCAGTGCGATGCCCAACACAGACAAGAATTACATAGTGAAAATTATTTGCATAGGCAAGACAAAAGACAAGCTTTACATTATTTACTTTAAGTGATTTCAACACTTGCGTTGAGATAACACAGACACAAAATTGTTTTAGAAATAATGTACCATCTACTGATGAGACCGGATCTGGGATTGTGATGTTTGCAAATCCATAGTACTTTGCTTGATGTCACTTAGGTTCTCATTCCAATATGAATAAACATATAATTGTTAGGTGTGACATTATAACTATGCAGCATTATTGTTGCCTTATAATGATGAGAACACACTTTGGCCCATCATTTTAAGACATTACTCTTAAAATGATGTTGCTGAATTTTACTAATTTATAGATTATACTCAGAAGAAGGGAAAGATTGACTACTTTGGAAACAAAGTAAAGAAAGAAGATGAGGCGAATACAATGAAGGGGCCAGGACTACGGGTCTCAGACAGCCATGCACTTTTGGAGGTGGGGCCTCTATCAGCGCACCGGATGGGTGCAGAAAAGGACTCCTTGTACTTGCAACATCAGGCGCACCCAGGCACTACCCGGGCGAAGACCGGACCAAGAGCAGTCCTGTCTTCGTCGTCATCGGCTGGATGAAACTGGGCCGGACCATCTCTTTTGATCCTTGGACCTAGCTCTCTCAAAGCGGTGAGTCCATATTTACTTCTAGCCTCTGAACTACTCCATATCTGTTAACTATTGAAAGTCCTCAGCTAATTGTCTCAAATAATATTGTAAAGCTGCCTGAAGTAATATGGGGAAACGGAAATTGTCTGGGGCTTAAAACAAGGCTATTGCCAATCCTCCTCATAGCACTACACTGAATTATTTTTTGGTTTGTGCCATCGGAATAAACTCCAAAGAGATTGATCTTGCAGAAAGGCAGCTATTGCTGGATGTTGGGGAGGGCATAGTCTATCCTTCGCTGGGCCAGTGAGGTCATCAATTATGCTCCGGGACTGGGAACTCACCAATCACATGCAGTCTACCATTTAGTGAATCTGTGCTTCAACTTCACCCGCTACCCGGTGAAGTCCATAATGATGCAGTTGTTTCATATGCTAGTGATTGTGGTCCATATATAAAGAGGAAGCGGCAGTCCAAGAGGGTTGGTAATCCTAAGTGTCATGCACAGAGGAACCCAGACCAAAGCACGATGGTTGTTACCCAGCAATCTGGGTTACTCAAACCTCTTGCAAATGAAGGTACAACCCGTGAGTGTGATCTGATCCTGGAAAAGAACAAATCTATTGTTGTAGCCAGTGTGCCCCCATTGGATGACAGATTGTGAAGCCTGGGAAAAGCCATTTTGGAGTTAACTAAGGCACACAACAGCAAAAAGGCCCTTTCTGACACCGCACCCTGCTCGACGGAGGAGAAGGAGCCGCCCGGATCGTGCTTGACCTCTCCACCACCTTCGACACCGTCTCCCACCACACACTGATCAACCGACTACGCCAGACTGGGATCACAGATGATGTGCTCAGATGGATGGCATCCTTCCTCATGAGATGTACCCAGAGAGTCCACCTCCCCCCTTCACCTCACAGGTCAAGCACATCATTTGCGTCAACCCCTAAGCCCAACACTCTTCAACGTCTACATTCAGTTCAACTCAATTCAATTAAAAGGTGTTTGTGTAGCACATGGCTACCCAAACTGGGCTTCACAGCACTAGGACCTACCTACATGACACCACTCGCAGATATTGTGAGATAGCGCAACATCAACATCATCTCCTATGCTGTCAACATGCAGCTTGTTCTCGCGCCACAGACGCCACCAAGACAAAGACCAACTTCCACAACTGTATGAAGAATTTATCCACCTGGATAAAGGACAACTGCCTGAAGCTCAACACAGACAAAACGGAGGTTCTGATCTTCAGAAGACACTAAACCCTCTGAAAGGACTCCTGGTGGCCAGCAGAGCTCGGACCCACGGCCACACAGAAACATCAAGACCACAACCTCTGCACCATTCTCAACAGCAAACTCTCCATGAAATGCCAAGTCAATGCCGTTTCCTCAGCCTCCTTCCACACACTCTGAATGCTCCTCAAAATCTTTAAGTGGCTCCCCATCAGCACGAGGAAGACAGTGACACAGGCCCTCATCACCAGCTGACTGGACTACGGCAACACACTCTAAGCAGGCACCACCACCAAAGTCATGGAAAAACTTCAGACGATCCAGGATGCAGCTGCCAGACTGGCTCTCAACCTGCCCAAGAGAACCCACATCACCCAGCACCTGAAGGACCTCCGTTGGCTCCCGATCCAGAAAAGATGCCACTTCAAGCTCCTGACCCATGCTTAAAAATCCCTCCATACCCAAGGACCTGCCTACCTGAACCACCGCCTTCACTTCCATCAACCGACCAGGAACCTCTGCTCGGCACACATCATCCTCACAAAGATACCACGCATACACCGCTGCCGACCCGGAGGATGCTCCTTCTCCCACTTCGCCACCAAAGCTTGGAACGCTCTCCCCCTCCACTTCTGCACCGCACCCTCAGTGACCCACTTCAGAAAGGGACTGAAAACCTGGCTTTTCGAATAAACACCTGCATCAAGCGCCTGGATACCCACTCAGGTAACAAGCCGTGCTATACAAATAACACTTGATTGATTGATTGATCACACTGTTTGTCCTACTCAAGCAGAGGCTACTGGGCCAATAATTCCCAATGTTACTATCTCCAGTCTGGCTGCACCTTTACCCCAAGCATTTACTAGCCCTGTGGATATGCAGAGGCTTGGTATATTGGCCTGTGGGACCTCAGGACTCCAGAGAGAAAGGAGAGGTACACATAGGGGACCAAAGGGGCGAATGACTCCCATGATCAGATATTGGTGCCTGCACCCAGCAGGAGGAGCCTAGACCCGACCAGCATTGCTTAAACCTTCCTCCAGAAGGTTGTCTGTATGTTGCCATCATGACAGGTGTCCCTCCCCAGCCCCCCTCTACAATGGAATCTACTACTTAACTCAAGAATAATGTGTGCCATTTGTTGACTCATAATTCAAACTTTAAAATAAGGGAATATAAAGACATCATATTTTGAGTAGGATTAGGTGGGTTGACCCTTCTATTAAATACCTTAAGGGAGACTATATAGTGATCAACTATAGGCACCCGAGTTTTGCCAGTTGCCTGATATCAAGCAATTATAGGAATCATCCTTTGAGTGCCAGCATCAATATCCTGCCCTTAGGTACCTCTTATAAACATTTGCAACCTAGCCTGCAGACAGGGTTCCAGAGAACATCATTAATGGCCCATGAGTTGACTAGTTTTCTTGTCCCTACCTCTAACACAATTTCTCCCTCTTTCGGACCAAGAGTGTATAGACTGATGCTCAGAGGATCTAACAATGCCTAGAAGTGTGACCAATTCACCCAAAGGTAGTTTTTCCCACTAGAAACCAGGTATCCGATAAGGCATTGTCCTAAGGTTTGTCTGCTGACATTAGGTCTAAACAGCAGGACCCTACCTGGTTTTATTTCATCACCCAATTTGATATAATCATTTTACAAGAAGTTTAGGTCTTTGAGGATATCACATGGCATGGATATGAGAGTGTTACTTTCCCAGCTATTCCCTCTTTTGGGCAGAGAGTACAGGATGGTCTTGCGTTTATGATACACATCTCTAAACTTCTCAAGATTGTTCCAATTGTCCCCAGTCACAATGGGATCCAGATTCTGTTGATGGCTTACCCAACAAGTTCAATGTTTTTACCACTCTGTATTTGGTTTAGGCTGTCAAATAGAGACACTCTTCCAGGCATTGCCGATCCTGAAATATAGGTCTTTTTTGTCTTTTCAAATATTTTTATGTGATATTAGGTGACGATTTTAATGCTAAATTGGATCCAGTTCTACTGTATAAGACCCCTTTGTGGTGAGTGATCAGCCAAATTGTACCAAACCATTTGATTATAGGGGTTCAAGGCTTTACACTGCCCTCTGCACTTCGGGTCTTTCTAGTTTGATGGATATTGTGGATGATTCTAACAATCAGCCTCCCACTTTTGTCGGCTGTGACCAAGGCTCAACCGTAGATTATGTTTCTATTTCAAAGAATATGGAGCAGCTTGTTTATTCGGGAAGGGGGCTGACTGAAAATTGCTATAGTGACCACAACCCTACTGAGTTGGTTCTCACCTTATCTTATTATCCCCGCTCTGCTGTGTCTCCTGGCATGACTAATTTGTCTCAGAAGGATAATGGCCTTAGAATTAAATGGAGAGCTATCCATGTTCCCACTTTAATGCAATTACTAATTAGGGCAAATTTAAATCCTCTAGTTGACCGCCTTCTAATTATTGGTCCACCACCCATTTATCTCTTAGATGCCCTCCAGATTTTGAATCAATCAACTAGGAATATTATGTTGGACCTCTTTGGGTGTAGAGGGGTCTGTAAACCCGGTTGATTTGATAACATTTGTAGAATAGTCAATCATAGACTTCGTGCTGCTCTCAACGCTCCAGAAATCAGCAAACTATTGATGCAACAAGGCTGGCATACAGGAAGGCTGTCAAATATTAGAAACGAGCAAGTAAAGAGGAAACATGGGAATGATTAGTCTCTATGTGTAAAGCTAGGGATATAAGGGGGATTTGGGAGATTGTAATTTGTAAAAAAGACTCCCTTACCTTTGTCCGATGGGCTAGGGTGCAATATTAGCTTGGCTAAATGGGTGACCCATTTTAAGCAAATGTATTCACTTGGGGACAGTGCCACAATACATTCTTTAGATGAGGCTTTGCAGTTCCCTTTGGAGATCTCCTTTGAGCTCCAAGAGGTCACAGTTGCCATATTGGCAAGCCCATCAAACAAGTCCCCTGGTCCAGACGGGTTGCCCATGGACCTTTATAAGGCTAGCATAGTGCTTTGGTCCCCGGTAATCACTAATGTTTTAAATGCAGCAATATCTGTTAAAATTCCCACCTTGTGGAAGAGTGCAACTATTGTACCTGTGTTAAAAAAGGACAATAGGCATGACCCACGTTGCTACCAACCAATATCTTTGCTGGATTCTGTAGTTAAGATCAGGGTCGGGTTGTCCTACATCGAATCGAGGATTGGGTTCAGACTAATGACATTCTCTGTCAGACACAATACGGCTTCAAGGAAGGTTCGGGGACTCTTGAGCAGTGCTGAAATCTAAACCTCATTATAGGAAAATATGTGACTGCAAAGAAAGATACACTCTATTTTCGCATTTATGGACCTAAGCAGTGCATTTGACCGTGTTTGTCGGTCTAAGCTATGGGGCATGTTTTAATATATTAATGCCTTGAAAGGTTTAGGTTTCTAAATCGAAGAACATGTCCAAAGTGAAATTCACATTCATTCCAGCTCTGCTTTTTGCCGATGATGCAGTTCTGTTGTCCCGCACACCCAATGGTCTTAGGGGCCTTATCGATGCCTTTGTCCAATTTATAGACGACTTAGACCTAGACATAAATATAGCCAAGATGCACTATATGATGTGTGGGAGACAATCCTGCAAGATTAGACCAATGTCCATCAAAGGCAAAATGATTTTACGAGTTAGAGTTTCCCTACTTTGAGACCACTTTTGACTCATGGAATTTCTGGTCACCTTGCCCTGCTAACCGCTGTTCATGTTTTACTCAATCATGTGGGGTATTGCTTAAGTTCCCAGGCGGTGTTGGACGTAACCCTTTTTTGCCCCTGCTGGAAGTACATAAATTGAAGTGTCTCTCTGTATTGACTTTTGGGGATGCTATATGGGAGTATCAATACTGTTTGAAGCTCCAGCAGGAGGAGAACCGCTTCTGTAGGAGGCCGTTAGGCATAGCCCACGTAGTTCTGATTTTCTTGCCCATGAGGAACTAGATTTAGCCTATGTAGGAGATCATATAGAAATTGCCCCCCTGCTTTTATGGATGGCAGTTTGGAGCAACCAGCACACAATCGTGATGAGATTACAGACTGCCTGAATTCTCATTATGGCCATAAAATTCCATGGCTAGCCTAGGTAAGGAGAACCCCAGAGTTGCTGGGTAGGCCTGACTTGCAGACTTCCTTACATGTGATGGGTAAGGGTGACCGAGTGAAGGTAAAGGAACAGTGGGTTAAGCGTGCCTCAGAGGCAAGAGAGAGTGAGTGTGCGGCTTTAGGCAAACCTATTTGAGGGATTATTTCAGCATAAAAAACAACAATGGTACTGAGCCTTATCTTTCACTCGTGAGAAATCCGTGAGAAAGGTCTATTTCAACCAGATTTCGATTAGGCCCAGTTAGAACATTTCTCTGTTTTCTGGCCGGACAGTTTGATTTAAGCACTATATTGATTTGTCCTCTGGTCTGGCCTCTTTACAGACACACGAGCATTTAACCTTTTTTGTAGTTATTATGAGCCCTTTCATCCCAGGCACCTCTTGCCCATTCCTAAAAATCATGTTTTTTTTCCAGTACAGACCGGCCCTTTATTTTCTTCAAATTCTGTCTGAGCTGGGGTGATCTTATAAAATGCTCTGCATTGGAGCAACTCAATGAATTTTCAGTATAGTGTGTCTTTTATGGCAATTGGTCGGAATTTGTAAAACTAATGTTTGATATTGATTGCATTGTCATTCGTTTTTGTTTTAAAAACAATGAGTTATTTATGCACTGGAATATTTATCTTCATGTATTTACTTGTTGATGATCTGAAACTTTTTAAATTAGTGTTTTATGTCCACCGCATTGTTATTTGGATTTCTTTTGTAAGGGCGATGTGTCATCTATGTATTTGGATTTTATTCTTCTGTGCATATGTGTACTTTTTTGTGATATACTTTTATAAATAATTTTCTTAATAATCGAATGAAGATAAATAAAATAAAATAAATTAAAATAAGGAAGAGTATGGGTAAACCTGTGTATCAACACATTGCATCATAAGCAGGTAAGCAAATGGTGGGTGTGCACCTAATCTTTCCAGTGCATCGCCTACAGAAAGTCTACATATCACCCTGCCTGACTGCCCTTTCTGTCCTGTGCCTCTGATCTAGTGCCTGCGTACGCCTGCGAGACATGATTGGCAGAGGAGGCGCTTGTGTTGCATGCATGTACTCGTTCCAGGGCATTGTCTGCAGAAAGATCCAACCTGCCCCTGTTCTGGTGCACACAGTGGAGACCGTAGGTTTTGAACACAAAGCATTAAACTCTTCAGAACAAGCATTGGCAAAGCCTATAGGTTTCGCCTTTGTTTTTAGGTCAAGCATAGCAGCGCTGCTTTTCCGACGTGTTGGTATGCATCTGGGCTTTTAACCACGCCCACCGCATGCCTATCACAATCACTTGCTGTTCAAAAATCCTTGGTTTTTGTTGGTAACTGCTTTACGTTTGTCCCTCCTTAGGGCAGTGTTGTGACCGCCTTGGCCATCGATCCTGTTACATGGATAATTGCACTACTGCTGATAACTTTGACTGCAAGTGAACTTCTTTTTCCTTTTGTCTCTCTCTTCGCTCTCACGGCAGCACTTTGAATCAGCTCGCTTATGTCAGCTGCTTTACCTTTTATTTTCAGTTTGTGTGGTTCCAGTTATAAATTTACAACGCTAATAGCTCTAACTTAAGCAAACGCAAGACCCATTGCATTGCAAAGGCTTGGTTCTTTTGCATTCTATCTTACCACCTGGATAATAAATATTAGAAAAAGGTTATACAAAATGTTTGTTTTAAATTTGATAATAGTTTTTTATGTTATGATTTCTGTTTAATTAATATCCCAGGGTTCCAAACTTGTAATTTTTACCTTATTTATTATGGCATTGTATTAGAGAACAGTAATGTGTAGTTAGTAAAGTGCCACTGCAGCTGCTGCACCATTCAAATCATGCACCTTTTAACTGGAAGGGAAATGCAATTGTGACTGCCTGTTTACTACAAAAATATAGCAATATTTGGTGTTTAGAGAAGCTATGACAAATATTGACCCTGGTGCCACTGTACCTACTGCACCTTTCAAATCATGACCTTAATGCCTGCAAGATAACTGCACTTGTGACTGTCTGTTTAGAAGTAAAATGTAGCAACAATTTGTGTTTAATGGGGTTCCCAGAGCTTTTAGACCCAGGTGCCACTGCACCTGCTGCACCATTCAAATCATGACCCTAATGCCTGCAAGGTAACTGCACGTGTGACTGTCTGTTTAGTAGTAAAATGTAGCAATTATCTGTGTTTAGAGAGGTTCTGACACCTTATGACACTGGTGCCACTGCACCTGCTGTACCATTAAAACTATGCCCCAGTGCCTGCAAGATGACTGCACTTGTGACTGTCTGTTTAGAAGTAAAAGCAAGTGATAATTTGTGTTTAGTGGGGTTTCTAGAGCTTTTGGGCACAGTGCCACTGCACCTGCTGCACTATTCAAATCATGACCCTAATGCATGCAAGGTAACTGCGCTTGTGACTGCCTGCTTAATAGTAAAACATAGCAATATTTGGGCCCATATTTATACTTTTTTAGCGCCGCATTTGCGCCACTTTTTGACGCAAAAGAGGCGCAAACTTACAAAATACAATTGTATTTTGTAAGTTTGCGCCGTTTTTGCGTCAAGAAGCGGCGCAAAATCGGTGTATAAAGTATAAATATGGGCCTTGGTGTTTAGAGAAGTTGTGACAACTTTTGGGCCCGATGCCGCTGCACCTGCTGCACCATTAAAATCATTATCCTAGTGCCTGCAAGATAACTGCATACATGACTGCCTGTTCAGTAGTAAAGTATTGCAATATTTGGTGCCTAGAGGAGTTATGACAATTTTTGGCTCTGATGCACTGCATCTGCTGCACCATTCAAATCATGATCCTACTGCCTGCAAGATAAATGCCTGTTAATGAGTCACTGAGAGAATAACATTTTAGAAAAAAAGTCGCAAAATTATACAAATGATTTTTCTTTAAAAATGAGTGAGTGGTAATTTAAGTAATGAACACACAAATCATTTTAATGTTTAACTGTTATTCAACAGAAATGTAATTATTAAGTAATGAAAAACACAACATAATGAGTCCACTTGCTGCTTGCTTTACATCTGCACTCAATACTCAATTGCAAGATGGCTGACATGTTTACACACATTTCAACGCAAATTGACTGCATTCACTTCATCTTTTCATGTACAAACACAAACAAGTAATCAATCAGCAAAAAACGGAAGGTGTACTTCGGCTACGCTCCAAGCGACAGCAAAAGCAGAACAGAAAGCAGAATCATTCAATCAATCAGGGTTTATACCGTGCAGCTACTCACCCGTTAGGGTCTCAAGGCGCTGGGGGGGGTGGTGTAGTGTGTACCGGAAGTGGATTAAAAAAGTCATGTCTTCAGTTCCTTCGTTAAGCTGGGGAGGGAGGTGGTTTGTCTGATGTGGATGAGTAGGGCGTTCCAGGTGGTGGCGGCGAGGTAGGAGAAGGAGCATCCTCCTGTTCTGGTTTTCCTGATGTGGGGTACTTCTGCGAGAGAGAGCTGGGCTGAGCGTAGGGTCCTGTGGGGTACGTGGAAGTTGAGTCACTGGTTAAGGTAGGCAGGTCCGGTGTTGTAGAGGGCTTTGTTGCGTAGGTGAGGATTTTGAAAGTGATTCTTTTCTCAATGGGGAGCCAGTGCAGTGTGTGTAAGTGTTGTGAGATACAGCAGTGTTGGGGTAGGTCAAGGATCAATCTGGTGGCGGCGTTCTGGATGTTTCGCAATTTGCAAGTGAGTTTTTTGTTGGATCCGGTGTAGAGTGTGTTGCCTTAGTCCAGCCTGCTGGTGATGAGGGCATGTGTGACGGTTTTTCTATGCTCGAGGGGGATCCATTTGAAGGTCTTGCGTAGGATTTAGAGGTGCGGAAGCAGGTGGAGGTGACTGAGTTGATCTGATGATTCATGCTGAGTTCGGGGTCTAGGATGATTCCAAGGTTGCAGGCTTGGCTGGTGGGGGTAGGTGGGTTTCCGAGGGTGGGTGGCAACCAGGAGTCGCTCCATGCATTGGGTTGAGGGCCCAGGATGAGTACCTTGGTCTTGTTTGTGTTGAGTTGAAGGCAGCTATCTCTCATCCAGCTGGTGACTGCTTTCATGCCCTCGTGGAAGTTGTGTATGGCCTTCTCTGGTTCGCTGGAGAGGGAGAGGATGAGTTGGGTGTCGTCGACGTAGAGGATGATGTTTATTCCATAGCTTCTGACGATGGTGGCTAGTGGGGCCATGTAGACGTTGAACAGCATAGGGCTGAGGGAGTATCCTTGGGGCACTCCGCAGGTGGTGGGTGTGGGTTCTGCGAGGAAGGAGGCGAGTCTCACTTGTTGCGTTCTGCCAGAGAGGAAGGATTGGATCCAGTCAAGGGCATTGTCTCTAATGCCAGATTCGTGGAGTCTTCTTATCAGTGTGTGATGGAAGACTGTGTCGAACGCTGCCGAGAGGTCATGTAGGATGAGTGCCACCGTCTCTCTCTTGTTCAGTAGGGAGTGGATGTCGTCTGTTGCGGACAGGAAGGCCGTTTCAGTGCTGTGGTTTGACCTGAATCTGAATTGGGAGATGTTGAGGATGTCGAGGATGTTGTGGCTTTCTAAAAACGTGGTGAGTTTGCTGCTGGCTGTTGAGTCGGAAGTTACCTGCTAGCCAATAAAAAGCAAGTAAATTCAAGTGACATTGTAGCGAAGTTTAAATGAACAAATGGGACATTCAGGTAAGTAAGGGGCAAAGTGGGGTCAGGTTCTAAGTCCCTTTAAAGAATATTTTTTTAGTTACATAAGACTTCGCAAGCACAGCCCAAGCGCTATGCAGATGAAACCTAAACAGTGCACTGCTTGTTGGCAACTCTTAAAAAAAAATAAAAAGGAAAATGAAGGCATTGGTCTTTATATATGATCCTACACACAAGTTTGGCACTCTGTACCTGCTGTGCTTCAACAAAGAGTGAAACGCGTGTGTGTGCGGCTAACAAAACACATTATTCAAAGAAATTAATAGTTAACAAGCTAAGAAAATGAAATATTGGAAGGAACTAGTAGTTATCAAGCTTTGCTTCACTGGAAGAACTGTAGCTTTGCTAGAGATGAGCCATATTGACTACAATGCATTGAAAGGAAGACTGAGTTGTATCTCACTTGAAAACACATTGACGAGTGCCAGTCATGTTTTGAGTACTGCCAAAGTGAGGCTTTTGTTTATTTCACGAAATGGTTCGCAGGACCTATGACTACGCACCAGCAAGAGATTCCCCTTTCAAAAGCATTTTGTTTAATAAACAGTTAAGAAGTCATCGGTCTTTAAATGTTATGCTGCAAACACTTTTGGCACTCAGTACTTGCTATATTCACAGGAGTGCTCATGAAGAGCGAAAGTGTCTGTGGCTACGAAATTGAAATATTGGAAGAAATTAAGTTATCAAGATAAGAAAATGAAATATCGGAAGAAATGCATAATTATCCAGCTTTGCTTCACTGAAAGAACCACAACTTGCAAATATGGATGTGAAGTGTTACTGAGTCATATTTCACTTGAAACACACAGCTGGAGGCTAGAGGCGAGTGCCAGTCCTATGTGCTGACAAATTAAGGTTACTCTGTCTGCTAGAGTGTCCTCTGATGTGAATTGCTTTCAGAGCTCATAGGCAACATACAAGAGACCCACCACACCCAGAGAACTGAAACCAGCGCTCCCTCACATTTTCTATAAGATACTATTACCACATTGTCTGCACTCATCAACACATGAGGATTCGGAATGTGTCATTTGAAGAGTTTGACTGCCCTGAAGACCACAGTTTATTCCCATGTGGAGAAGCAGTGAGCCTCTAAGACTGACCACTGGCCCTGAATTCTGTCTCGGACTGGCTGTACCAGGTACGAGGAGTTTGTGATGGTGGCGAGGCCAGTTTTGTTGTTGTGAGACAGGCCAGCTGTGTTTCTTGGCAGCAGCCCTTCGGTACTTCAGACAACAATGCAACATAAATGCATTTTAAATTTTACCATTGATTGCATTGAGTGATGATTGTTAGAAGTGATTGTATTCATGAACTTAGGGCCATATGTACGAACACTTTTTCCCATAGACAAAGAATGGGTAAAAACCTTTGCTACATCTGGCCCTTAGAAACATCCATGCCCCTCCACTTATGCCTTGTCGACAGTGCTATTTGCGAACCAAGAGAGAAGTCACTTCTTTTTTGCCCCTATATGTGGTCCAGGGGTTCCTATAGGCGAAGTACCATTATAGTATTTTGTTTTCGTGCAGCGCGTGCCTTGAACTTATATACTTAAATGTGTTCTCCTATGACGAGGAAGGAAAAGGGTCACTATGAAAAAAAGTAATTGCCTAGGACCACACAATGTGGTCAAGAGACAGCGGGTGCTGATGCACGGTTTTCTGGTTTCACATTGTGTATTACGACCAGTACATGGTTGTCACTTAGGGCCAGATGTAGCATGCAGTTTTGCCCATTCTGTGTCTATGGGAAAATGTGTTGGTACATATGGCCCTTAATGCTTAATGCTATGTGTTTAATTCTTTGAGGTGCTAAATCAGTGCACTCTGTTAAACACATCAGGGCCACGCATACTCCATAAGAAAAGGAGGTGGCAGTGTTCGGGAAGGGCTATGCTTTAATGCAGGGGCTAAAATGAAAACCAGAGGAGCCACCCTTGGTCAGTGCATTGAGACCATTTGCTCCATGTAGTTAAATGGCTTTATTAATTGCCATCCATTCCTGAATTAATTAATCCACCCATTCTTCACAGTATCCAACTATTCATTCATTCATTGAGCCATGCATGCGCCTTGAATCTGGTTACATCTATTGAATGATTGGAAAGAATCTCTAATTAAAAATGTGTAGTAAAATGCACCATATTTACAACTTTTTTTCACAGATTTCTTGGGGAAGAACCCCCCAACAGTCCCCAAATACCCATTGTAGAGGCCAGGCTCGCTCCCTATTCTCACTCACTATGTGCAGAATGGGGGCTGGTCTGACAAAATTTGCCAGGGTTGCTTTTGGTTCCCAGTCGGACCCTGCCTGAATTGATCTGTCCTCCATGTAACCCCCATCCCAAGGAGCTGGCATCTTTTGTTCTGATTTTCAGAGGATCGTAATGGAAAGGAAAACCCCTACTGAGATTCTTTGGCTGCAACCACTACTCCAGAGAAATGTTACTTTCTCTTGACACAGGAATCAGGGTTTCAAAACTGAGGCACTTGGGGCCAGAACATTCTTATGTGACCCAGCAGTGGCCACAGAGACAGTAATACCCAAGGGACTGTGAATATCCAGGAAGCTATGTGACCCTCCACCTTCAACCACAAACTTGGTAAAGTTTCAATATGTCCAACAGAGAGACCACAAACTGACAGACCTATATTGCTGTGGATTTCAGTAGAAAAACGATGCCCATTTCTGTGCTGAAGCATGCTTCAATACATACCAGACCTTACAATTGCATCTTGTGATATTTGGGAATGTTGAGGAGAAATCCATGTTTCTTCAGACAACTACAGATTGCCCTCATTCCTTCCAAGGTATTTTAAAAAAAGAAGGTAAGAAACCAACCCATACATAGTTACCAAGATCACATATGCCTGAGGATCTGTTTATTTATACGCCATTGACAGTCCTTTCCCGTGATGTGCTCTTCTATCTCCCAAGCCCAGCAGAGAAGGAGATTCTGAGGCGTCTACGGAGGTTCAAGCCTGGCAGGGACCTCTGATGATCCCTTCTTTTGCTCCAAAACAGCAAGAAAACAGGAGGACACTGGCAATGTAAGACTCTTTATAGCACCCATTGAGGCTGGGTGCGCTTTCATCATCAGCATTTTCTGGGATTTCCTGTCTCGTGACTAGGACAAGGATAAGGGATGGAGAGGTAAACTATGTTTTGTTTTCAAACTGTACTGTTAATACTGACACCTACTTTGGTTTCATTGTTTACACTGATTAAAGACTATTTTAATGGTATGGGTAGGGTTGCCACCTCTCCCATTGACAAATAACAGACATTTGTTCATGTTATAAGATTCAGGAAAGACCCGGACATGATACTTAAACAGGACGACTTTCTATGACACAGTATGGGGACCCAGAGATGATATAGACAGAAGGAGCACATTGCGGTCAATGTTTTGAAGGTGATCCCATTGTCCTAGGACCACCACAGACTGGGTTATGAGGAAAAATGATTAGTACAAACAATGCCCTGCAAAGCATTATGTGACAAGTTTCCGTGCCACCAATATTTTAATATGTTGATATGACTGTAATGCTTAGAACAGCTGCTAGAGGACACCACAATTAAAATAGCATTTGTAAGAAACATGGTCATGTAACTATATAGTTAGCCCCTAGAGGGCATAACCACACAAACAAAAAACGGCAATAAATAATTCAGTGAAACTGCACACTTAGCCCTAGACGACATAGTGCATTACATATATTCAGAGACAATAGGCCTATAACAATGATATTACAAACAAGTCCCTTAAAACACAATCAACTCCCAACAGTAAAACAAAATTTCTAACCATAAGAGGACTTAAACAGACACTGAATGGTGGGTGGGGTTATTATTTTGGGGTCCCGCTAACCCAGTGTGGGGACCCAAAGATGATGTAGGCAAAAAAAGCACGTTGTCGTGAAAGTTTTGGTGGTGGTCACATTGTCCTAGGACCCCCATAGGCTGAGTTATGAGCAAAAATGCTTTGTAAAATTAATGCCCTCCAAAGCATTATGGGTTGAGTTTTCCCGAGTGCAGTGAATAGTGTAGTATCAGCTCTCCCACTGTGCCGGGAGAGCCGCTTTCACTTTGAGAATTTCTGTTTTACATAAAGCATTTACCAATGTCAAGTGTTTGAAGGGGAGAGCCACAAGAAATTACTCTGATTACGTAACTGTGAACAATGAGACCAGCGATCCAATACCGCTGATCGAGTTCAAGCTGTTGTGCCTGTTCGCGCTGTAAGCGCCCTGGTTGCCATGCAGCATGAAAGGGAGAGACAAAAGAAATAGTTCATCAACGCTGAATTATAAAGGCAATCGTACAATAATCTATGGAACAGGGGAAGTCTGCAAGGCCTGACAAAAACAGCCTCAAAGCGGGACAAACGTAAAGCATTTACCAATGAAATCAAGTGATTTTTGAAACCCAAGCCCACAAACAAATTAAAGTAATGGGCGTGACATGGGCGTGGTTAAAAGCCCACAATACTTACAACAGGTCAAAGCGCTTGGGCGCTTGACCCAAAAAGCATTGACAAAGCCAAGGAGTTCCGCCTCGACAAAATCTATTGGTTTTGTGAATATATTTTTTGACATGCAACATGGCTTAAAGTTTTTTTTTAAAGCGATATAACGCGGCCCGTGTTGACCACCTCATAGAGCTTTCTTCTTTTAAAATATGCTGCTATGCACGTTGTGTATTTATGTGTAAAAACAGCACAGGAGGAGGGGAACTGTTAATCAACACAAGACAGGGCAAACAACAAGGATGGGAGAGGGGGTAAGAGGGATGGGGAAGGGTACAGAGGACCTGCAAATACATGCACTCTTAAGGAGTGCTAGGTTAAAAATATAAAAAAGTACCTCTGCAAGTGGTGGCCAGTGGAAGGACACAGGCAGTAGAGACAGGAAATTATGCTTTGTCCAAGTTCCATGGATGACCAAACAGCAGGAAGAATTTAAGAGAAAGTGAAAGCAGCAGGAGGTCAAGATCACTGAGAAACAAGGAAGTGGGAGCCAACCAATGGTAAGTAACGGTAGGCATGGGGTGGGCTACAAACCCATTTTTAAGCTTTTGTAAAATTTATAATTGCTTTCGCTGACAGAGCATGCACGCTGTAGGCGAAACCTAACAGGGGAACAGGGCCAAGACTGATTTGCATATGGCTAGGTCCAAGCTAGGGTGACATGGCGAGCAAAGGAACAATGGATTAAACCCAGATCTGTGATTGGGGGTGAGTGTTTGGAAAGTTTCAGCACTTCCGCCATCATCCTTTTGCGTTGCTAAAGAAACCTAAAAATTTTCCCTGTGGCAACCTTAGGCCGGGGTTGTTATTCTAAGTGATTTTGCATGATCCTGTCAGAGATGGTTACAAATGAGAAAATTACTGCGTAGTCTGCAATCTGTCATAAATATTCTTTGAGCATAGAGGCAGTGAACCTAGGGGTGCAGGAGGTGCTGCAGCACACCCTAATTTCATGGAAGTAGATTCAGAAAAATGGTACAGAACTCTGCATTTCATATTTGTTCAAAACCTATCTTGTGAAGTCAAATACCAGGCATATTTAAACCTCAAAAAACTGAGTAAGAATGTTTTATAACTGCTGCTATTTTGTTATGATGCAAATTGTGGGTATTTTGTAATTTGAAACAACAGACATCTGCACAGCAGATGGAAAAAGGAAAGTACAGTTACAGATTTCTTAAATCATCCATATTTGTAAAAACAAGTGTTCTTTTAGAACGTGTGCAAACATTTTAAAAGGTTTTACCCTTACTAGACGTACAAATAAGGCATACTACCTCTTAATATTGAAGTGTGACAGGCTTTGTTTTAGAAGGGTCAAGTGAACCTTTATGTCATACACACAGGATAGAAATACTGGTTTGCATATTTTTCTTTCATAGGTTTTCTTTCTGTGGAAACTGACACAATTACAGATCAACAAATCAGTGTACTTTGTAACATCATATTTCAAGACATCTTAGCAGGTGCAATACGTTACTGTTGTACATTATGTAGCAAATATTTTACTACTTTCAAATATTTCAGTAGACTTTCAACTGTGTTGTTTCTATTTCCCTTTGAGGTCGTGGGCTCTGTGCAGCACGTGCATGAACCCTTTGAGTTCCACTGAACTACAATACCATTTAAAATATTGACTAGCACTTACATGCAGTTTTTTTTATCCTTCTGGTGTGTCTATTAAACCTTAGACAGCACAAGTGATCTGCTATGCACACGGCGTGGGGAGCAAAGTGCCTTTCAAATTTACCGCACGTTTAGGTGCTAGAAAAGCAAAACAAATGGCTGTCTACGATCTGATGTTTAGCAAGAGATCATTTTGGAAATATTTAAAGAGAATACTCTTAGATTACTACATTTTTGCAATTGCATCACAAATGATTAATAAGTATCACCTGCTAAGTACTAAACATTTATCAAAAGATTCTGCGAGTTAAGCAGTTGTCGTTTACGTATTGTGCTGACCACCAAATATGAATCTTGGCAAGGCCAACTCAGCCTTCATACTTCTGGGGTCAATTAACTGAGTAGCAATGTATTTGGTATTATTAACTCATTTGGACAACAATACGGCAAGGCAAAATCACTCTATTGAGACCCGTGTATAAATGATTACACCTTCCTAGTGTTTAACCTGTAGGCTGGGCTGGGGAGATAGGCAGGTTTCCTGGGTGCCTGTGAGACAGGTCAGGTTCTGCTCGTCTTCCAAGTAAGATGGCCTACCAGGGGCCTAACACTATCCCTGGCATTGGCAGGCATCACCTCTGGCTGAGATGCAGTGGTGCAAGCTATCGAGGTCTTTGTTTAGCAAGACCTTTGTGGAGTAGTCAAGGTGAGGCTGGTGCCTGTCTAAAGTATTACCCTGAGCTACAAGTGATGAACAGGAATGCTGCCCCTGAATAATTACCAGTGACCGAGATTAACTCAAGCATTCCACCCTGCGCCTGTCTATATTTCACAATATTTGGAAGGGCATTATACCATGGCACAAAATGAATAAGGGTCATTGTTTTTAAAGGATGCACTGTGTTCCTTGGGGTAGTATTGTTCTTTGCACAGAGATTACGTTTGTTATTATATCTGCTGCTGCTCGGTGTTTCGCTCTAATAACTCTTCTCATGTTAGACAAACATTCACATGCTCATTCCTCAGGGAAGAGGGAGCCTGAATATGAAGTGCAAAGCACTGAGTGAATCTATTATGTGCACCCAGGGTTTCAGTCGGGCACACACATTTCTGTTGAGTCACCTTCAAACCTATCTTTGAAATAAGTGATTAACAGGTGACTTGTAGAGTGGAAATACTTTGAATCAGCCTCCCACTGGTTAGTGCTGCTGATTTTACACTATCAACAGCAATTTAGAAGAACATTGTTGGGATGAAAAAGTCCTCCGCGTGTACCTCTGCCTAAGTGCTCAACTGTGCTGTTGTCAGGATCGCTTATGCCGATTTTTGTTGTCATAGTTGAACACTGATCATGCGTGTGGGCCATGACAGAGGCCTAACTCACAGATTGAGATCTTGTTGGACCAGCAGTAGCACCCAAAGTGCTGCCCTCATAGTGGTGGAAGGCTACCGCCTTAACCAAGACTTAAATAACACAAGCATACCCTGTAATGATCAGTAGGAGTGAACGATCCATTTGCCCCTGTGTCACGAGAGTGAGTGAGGCTGACAGGCTCACTCAACTTTTTAAGGTGCTGGTGCTGTGTGTTTAACTCACCCTTGGCCAACATCAGGTAGATATGGACTGCTGCTCAGAGCAGAAGTAGTGACTCCGGTGGATGTATGTGTGCCTGAGAAAGGGTACAGTACAGAGGTAGAGTACTACTGTGTAGTGCATGTGGGATTAGTGCAAATGCTGAATATACGTATGCCTCCAAGGAATATGTTACATGAGAGATGTAGAGCGGTGCAATGTGTGACAATGATAAGCATGTCATGGCTGTATGTGTGCTTGTGAGAAGTACGATATATGAAGGGTGAAGTATTGTGCAGCACGCACATGCTGAGTGTGTGTGCTGGCACTGTGTGTGTTTTCAGATAGCACACCCTATGCTAAATGTATGTGTCTGTAGTGACACAATGTATGGAGGTAACAGTGCTGGACAGTATGTGTGCTGTGAATGCACATGGAGTTCCGACGCGGAGGTTGCTGCAAATGCGGCTGCCTCCCTGCTGGGGCCATATGAGTTTCCTGCAGGGTCAGCGGGGTGAAACTCAGCTTGCAGAACTGCCCTGGGGGATTAGGACCGCCAGCAGCGCCACACATCCTGTGGAGGAAAAGTGGCGGTGGCGGTGGTCCGAACACGGTGCTACCGCCACGGTCGTAATGTGGTGGTTGGGCAGACGCATTGGCGGCAGTGCTAACGAAACCGTGACCCTAGCAGTCTTAAGACAGCCAGGGTCGTAATGAGGGCCAGAGTGTAAGTGTGCCTGCAATGATACATTACATGGAGGACAATGGGTTGATTCCTGGTGAACACATGAGGAGTAAAGGGAATCCCCCCAGACAAATGTGTGCAATTTGTGCACTGCTGTATTCCTGGAAGCTGGGTGGGACACTCACTGGAGAAAAGTGCTCTTAGATTCAGTGATAGATCACAAAGAAGTTGCTGCAAACATTTCAGTAAGGAGAAGGGGCTGATAAGGGAATCATAAAGAGTAGGGAGGGGAGATCAGGATTAACCTTTTGATGCACATATCACTGTGGCTGACATTCAAGTGTGAACTCTGGTCACTCCCATGACTTGTGTTGTGGGACAATCAGCTTCAGAGCCTTGTCTGCTGTGCAGACAGCCTTTCAAGATGGGAGAAGAGAAGGAAAATGTATACTTAAAAAAAGAAGCAGAACCCCCTAAAACTTCAAAGACTCAACCCCTATATCACATTTGGTGTCTGGAAAAGGAATATAAGAAAGGGGAGATTGAGATCCCACAATTTCTCATCTGCCATGCAGCCAGATGGGCTGTGTGAGAAGGGGAATCTCGGCAAGATGTCTTCATATGACCAGGACTGGTGACCAAGATCTACTCTTCTCCCTACTGGGTGAGAGAGCCTCACCCAGGGAAACCAAAATCTCTTGCCCTGGAGCATCAGCGCTTGCTTTCTTGCCAAGACCAGTGTGCCTTGCGAAAAGTGGAGAGTGCTGGAAGGAGTGAGGTCTAGTGTAGAATCCCTTATGAGAAGACACACTGAGTGAGGTGTCAGGGAACAGCTGTGCACTGATTGAGTCATTGCCCGTGTGCAGTGTTGGCTTGGCAGCTCCCATATGCAAGGAGAGGACTGTCGTGGACTGAGCTGTGTACTAAGTGCCATTGTGGTGACCCCATATGCCAGAGTGGGCCATGCCAAAGTTACTGCTGCAAGAGTGATGAGACTATTAACTGCCGTGATGGAGGCAGCTGCAACGGAGGAGTCTGCGCTCAATGTGTGAAGTACCTCAGCAACCCAGTATGCCAGGAGGGCTTTTGGTAGCAACCTTGCCAAGAAGTTTGAGTCATGGCCTGTGGAAAGACTGAGGCTCCTTTTGGCGGGTTGAGCAAATCGACAGATCAGCCCCTGACTGACCCTCCCTAGGACTGTAGAGGATGTCATTAACAATATCACACCCTCGAAGGGCTATAGTTGGGAGCTGAAGGACCATATTCACTGCCCACACTCCTGTGTTTGGAAAACTATTTCACTGTGTCTTAGCAGGCTGGGAGCATTTCCGATCACTGGGAAGCTGGCAGCACCGCTCGTGAAGAGAACCCATGCCTGCCGAGTATTGTCACGTGTACTGTGAGCAGCCCAACTTCTCTCAAAAAGATCAGAACTCTTGAGTGCCCACGGTCGGGGCACTCAACAGAACGCTGAACTCTTTTGTACTGCTGGAGCAGGGAAGAAATGAACTGGGCCTGTTGGACCCCAGCAGACTCACTGCTGGTGGTGCTGTCACACTAGACACTTTTGAATAATTCTAAAGAGTCAAAGGGGAACTCTTGAGTATGGCCTACTTGTACAAAGTCCCTGGATGCAGGCACCAGCAAATGGGGAATAACCCAGACTATCTTACAAGGAAGAGAATGGGGCAGGAATTTGTCTGACAAACGGTACACCCTTCCTTCAAGGGAATTGTGTCATTGCTAATGAATGTTGTTATCCCTTTTCTGCGTAGAGTTAGAAATAAAATACTTATTTTTCATTTAAAAGCAATTATTTGAATGGACATTGATTTATTGACTATATTGTGTGCACTCTGTCCACTAATCTGTACCTACCCTCCTCCTCCCTGAGGGAGCCTGTCACTGCTCATCCACAGCTACCAGTAAGTCAGGTGCAGAAGGGACACTTGCCCAATTTGCTCAGGATGCATAGTAGGTTAGGCTTTGAGCCAGCTGGAGTAAAAGGCCGCTTCCACTGCGGTTGGATCCAGTAACCCTGTATGCCCAGTGGCCCTCTGAAAGGGGTTCTGACAAATATGCTACATAAAAGTGCATATTATAGCACAGGGAGATCTTGAGAAGTTGGTGGTCATTCTATTAATATGACCGGCAACTAATACAACGCATTCTGGTCTGTGCCTATTATTGTATTCCCTGAATGCTCTGTACTTGGTATTGTTTGCTATCCCTGTTTGTTCCATGCATAAAATCAATAACATTTGATTATAAAAAAGTGCCTATCATGCCATGATGAATTCATGTTATGGGAAGCTGAGCTTTAAGATCCTCTTTAATTGCCTCTATATTTCCAAGGATGTCAAAAGGAAGATGACAAAAGAGTAGCCACTCTCACTTGGACAGGGTTTGGCATTTTCTACTTTGCTTGTGCATAATCCCATAATTGTTTTGCTTGTGCATACTCCCATGATTGTTTGAAATCTTCATTTACAGCACCCCACTCTGAAAATCATTCATGCAGCACTGTTTCAGCATCCTATTTTGTAGTATCTGCATCTTGCATTAAACCCTCTTTTTCCTAGCTCGATCTGAAGCAAATATTAATTGTATTAAAGATTACAGTAGATTGCCCCACAGCCATTACTTGTTAATGGTGCTAACTCCAAAGTAAGGCACTAATGTCAAGCTCATAGGTGTGAGCTGTTCTGTCTACAGGCTTTGACAGGATTCTATAAAGGAGGGCATTTTCTACCAGTATCATCCTGCTTCTTCTTTCCCCAGACATGTCAGACTTTCAATGGTGGTTGAAGTGAGAGGCTGAGCTATTGGACAGGCAGCAGAGAAGAAGAGGTCTTCTGGGACTAGCAGCTGGTTGGATGAGGACTGATTTGTGAGTGGATTCAGGGTGCATTAGTAGTGTAGTTTCTGTGCGATGTTTTCGCTTGTGAGAGTTATTAATGTTGCTGCCAGAAGAAGTTAAGTGGTAACGTATGTGTGAGAGAGGTTGTGCATGAGTGGGATCGTTAATAAGTGCACAGGTGGGAGAGTGTGTGATTGTGCATAAGAGGTAGTGTGTATAAGTGTGTTCATGTGAGTGTGCGTGTGTGTGTGTGAGACAGCAAGAGGCAGACTGCATGTTGTGGGAATGTATGTGCCTCATTTTGCATCTGTGTGTGCATGAGAAAGAGAGTGAGTGACACATGGAGAGACAGCCTGTTTTTTAGGTTTCACCTGCACACTGCTTGCTCCCTGCTTCTGAAATCTCTTGTAAAGAAACAAAAATCCTAAAAATGGCTTTGAGCCCGCCCATTGCTTACTGTTAGACCTGTTAGCCTTAGGGTGGTCTCCCCACAAACCTTTTGCCTGCTATCCTCATGTTTTTGCTGATTTGTTTTGCTGGCCTTAGGACTCTGATCACTTCTAACCAGTGCTAAAGTGCATGTGCTTCTCTCCTAAACATGGTGACATTGATGTATCCACAATTAGCATATTTAATTTACTTGTAAGTGCCTTGTAAAGTGATATACCATATACCCAGGGCCTGTACATTAAATACTACTAGTGGGCCTACAGCACTGCTTGTGCCATCCCACACACGTAGCCCTTTAAACAGCGTGTGATGTTTTACTGCCCGTTTGACTTGGCATTTAAAACCCTATGCCAAGCACTGAACTCCCCTTTTATTACACATACATCACCCCTAAGGTAGGCCCTAAGTAGCCCATAGGGCAGGGTGCTGCGTAAGCAAAAAGTAGGGCATGTACTTTTACGTTTTGTATGTTCTAGTAGTGAAAAACAACCAAATTTGTTTTTCACTACTGTGAGTCCTACTCCTCTCATAGGTTAAAATTGGGAATTTCTTATTACACTTTTAAGCTGTAATTCCTGTTTGAGAAGGAGTAGCTATATTATGTTTCATATCATCAGAATGGTAATGATAAATCCTCTTTACTGGTCAAGTCTCATTAAACATTTCTATTACAGAAATGACTTTCAGAAAGTGTAGATTTCTCTGCTCTTACAGTTCTGCGTGCCTGCAGCCAGTCTCCAAAATACATCTGGGGTGGGTGACAGCGACACTTTGTGCATTCCCTCTAGACAGCCACGAACACAGGAAAGTTAGGTGTGTCTGAGCACTTATCTGCAATCTGAAGGCTCTTCCTGGCCAGGAAGGGAGGGAGGGAGGGGATGACACTTGCACCGAAATGGGCAGTGCCTGTCCCCTCACAAAGGGCTAATTACCCTCTACTGATAGTCTAGAGCCAGGGCTGGGAAGAAAGAGCCTCTGTGCACTTCAAAGACCCTTCTTTGAAGTCACCCCTGCACTACTGGGTGTAAGTACTGGGTCTCTGACCCCACCAAATTAAACACTTCTGGACCTATAACTGGACTCTGTCAGAAGAGCTGCTATGCTGCATCGAAGACTGTTACTCTGCTGGACTACTGACCTGAAAGGACTGCTTTTGTGCTGTGCTGCCCTGCTGCTCTGTGACCATGGTGAGGGAGAGCTGGGCACTGCCTTGCAACTGACGTGATCTTTAAGGGCTTGCTGGTTTGCCTCCTGTTGCTTGAGACTCATGGATATCAAAGTCTCTACCCCTCCTCCTGTGCCTGGTTCACTGCAAGTGGACCCAGATACTTTCACTAGAAAAATTGACGCACCTCCAGTCTGCTTTTAGCATAACCAGTGCATTGACCCTATTGCGGAAGTAGAACCAGAGCATCACTCTTGGAAACAGTGCATCGCCTATAGAGACTGATCTTCGGAACCGTGCATCACTTTTGCAGCAGCTTGGAGAGATCGATGCATTCCCAATTCTGAGCAGAGAAACTTGGCGTATCGCACTTTGCAACCAATGTATCTCAGCGATTCATCTTCAGAATCGACACATCACCACCATTGCATAAAGAAAACTGATGCATCACCTCAACAAATGCCCAACTTCAACGCCTCACTTGATAAATTGCTTGTCTGCATCCCGCATCTCACTGTTGCACTCAGGATCAAGGTGCCCTGTTCACCGGGCCTGTGTGGCTCTTGTCTCCAGCCTATGCTTCATTGCAGTCAGCCTGAACTGTTGGCTTTGCCCCGGTCCAGTGTGACCAGATAACTCCCATTGGCGCCTATAGCTTCTAAGAGCTAGAACAGTTTTTCTTCTTTATAAATTCATAACTCAACTTCTACTTATTGGATTTTGTCTTGTTTATTTTGTTTTGTTTATACAATTATAGTCCATTCTTCTAAACTGTTGTGGAGTTTTTTGTGGTATTTTAACTGTATTACTGTGAGTTGTGTTGCACAAATGCTTTACACATTGCCTCTTAGATTAGCCTGACTCTTCTGTGCCAAACTACCAGAGGTTGAGCACATGTACTGTATTCTTTTCTGACTAGGATTGTCGTTCCTGCTTGTACAAGGTGCATAAGTTGACAACAAGAAACACAATTTCTAACACTTACCTTTACTTACCATTGGTTTTCTCCCTCATTATTCTTTTCTCCTTTCTTCCTGATGGTCAGTGCCTCCACCTGCTTCCTGCTCAGCTTCACCTTACTGTGAAGCACTGAACAAGTACTGTTTCTGGTGGATTCCTTCTGTACATAAAAGGTAAGTAATGTGATATGCTATTTTCATTTCCAGGTTGCATACAGATCATGCTTTTTAAAGTTTTCTTTCCATAGAGGAGGTGGTGTGGCAGCCACAGAATCACCATTTCTAAGAATGTTGGTGAGTGGGGGCTGGGAGAGGCACTTGGATCCCTAAATTGGGTTGATGTGCCTGTATTACAGGTCTTGTAAAGTGCTTTGATGAGTCTGTATGACAGATGTCAGTAAAGTGGTGTGGATCTAGCTTGTGCAAACGGAGCATCAGCACAGACTGAACTCCAAACCACTCAGGAAGTGCCTTGGTGCTTCAATATTGCTTTGTGTACAGTTTGTGTGAAAGGCAGTGTATCAGTGAAGTGCTCTGGAGTTTTACTGCAACATTTATACAGTGCTTCACACCCATATGTGGGACAATAAAGCCCTTGCCTCCATGAATAGCACCCTACAGACGGTAGAGTGTGTCATTGGAAGGGCGTTGTCTTTGTTTTGATACTAGGCAGGAAGTGTTTCCATGTGATGTGTGATGACTACCGTAGTGCAGTTATTGTGTTATGGGATGCAGTGCTAAGCAGTGTGATGGGCGAAGAAATGTGAGAGATAGGTGTGTGGATTATGGTTTTGAAGCTGGTAGGCTGCCAGTGCTGATCAGCTCTCTTAATGGCATGTCTTATGATCTCAATCTACTAAGCAGGTTACTGCAGAGGGTTGTCCAGTCTGAGATTTATGTTTACTGCCCTGAGCAGTTGCAGTGTGTAGGAAGGAGGTCCATATAAGACCAAAATAAACAGGTTTATTCATAACAATGGAAGAGCAGCTTAACATCCACCAAGCTCGGCTCTAACTTCCCATAGCTCAAACCTGCATTCTCATTTCACCCCCGGCATTCTACAGCCTGACATTCTAACCTAACAACTAACACACCTCACCCCTAATAAAAAAACAAAACACAAAACATTTAAATGACTACACTAAACAATGCATATAATTCAACATTATGCATATAACTAATATAAAGATTAACACAATAACAATGCATAATATAACATTTTGCATTCTCCAAATGACAAAATAACTACACTTAATTCAGTACAAAATCATTAAATAAAGATAAATAGGCTTTTCAATTGTTCCAAGCATTCTAAAATGATTTGTGAAAGAGACAAGATGAATTCACCACCTAATCAAGCACTCAAATTTCAGGTAGCTACAGTGTTACAATGTCAATTGAACACCTACTATTTAAATTAATCAGAAAATGTATCAGCATCTAAATGGGAGCCCAATAGTCGATAAAATAAATTCCAAGTTCTTGAAGTTATTGTATAGGTACACGTAGAGTCTGTCACTCAAGAGGAAGGTAATATATTTATATGATGTTAAAAATGTGGATAGGCTTTAGGGAAGAATTCAAAATGAAGGGATCCAATGGGTATAGTGGGCTGATATATTGCCCAAAGCTGTGGTGGGTTGTAACAGGATACAAGTGATATTTTAACACACTGATGGATGATGCTGGTGACCAAAAGCCCCTCTTTGAATGTATCTTGTGTATGATTCTTTTTGAAAAACAATAGCCTGGTAAGACAGCTAAGGTTGTCTCAAAGGCTACGTCTAAAAAAGGATGATACCTAAAAATGCTTTGACAAAATTCTCAAATAAGAGCATGGTAAGCCCCCAAAGGGCATGAAAATATCCTTGAAGTGTAACCACATATGGCCCTCTTATGAATAACATCAAAAAGTGACACAGAACAACTGCTAGGACCAATAGATTGGATTTTACAAAAAGCATTGTTTGCTTTAGAGAAGAGTTAAGATTTAAAAGAGGAATTGGCAAAAACTAAATGGAGGAACAACATTATCACAGACCAGACTGTTACACAACTTTGGAATTTGTTAATCAATATTGTGGAAATTGTACGGTCGGCCAACAGCACATTACAAAAAATACAATACAACAACTGTATGGACATCTTTCTTAAAATTGTCAGAATTTGTAAAACAAAGATATGATCTACAGCATTAAACACCCCTTTAGTCTCCTACACATAGGAAACAAATTACCCAGAAAACTAAGGAATGTAACTCAAATAAAAGATGATATTCCACACACAGAATACACACTTGGTAAAACATTTCCAAGAGTTAAATCATGCAAAAAAACAATTTAAATGGACAAGCCTCCAACCCCCAAAGACAACAAAAACAGTACAGCAAAAGAAGCATATATTCTCTGGGACTCCCCTCCTTTCTCCCTTTTGATATGATGGAATAGTGATGCAGTAGCAATCTCCAAACCAGGAACGTCTCCAAGCACCTGCTGCCTTATCTTTTATCCTTGCCTTTGACCCTGTACAGCGCTCCACTTCCTTTGGCACACTCTGGAAAAGTGCTACTTGCAAATAATCACCGCTGAATGTTAAACTGGTGGCTAGCAAAGACATTACATTAAAGAAGTGCACCAACCTCAATAAATAAGGACGTACCATAGTACATTTAGATGATATGTTTAAATCAGAGGTGTAAGGTTACTCAATCACTAGATAGTTAGGCCCATACTTAAGAAAAAGTGGTGCATCAGCTATGATGCGCCACTTTTTCTGCACCCCTTATTGGCACCTAACAACACCATGGTTGTGCTGTATTTATGATACGGCGCACCATGGCGGTAGTTAGTACAATAGCGTCAACATTTTTTACTCTATTGTGGCACTTTGCTACACTAGCATCAAAATTGTTGATAATAGTGTAGCAAAGCACAAGGAGGCCCATTGGTTTTTATGGGTGCGTCATTTTAACGCCTACTCTGAGCAGACGTTACAAATAATGCCAAAAGTGGCACAGTGAAATCTTAGAAATTTCACTGCACCATTTTCGTGCCTACTAGCGCCGGAACGCCCCTCCCCCTTGCATACATTATGCCTGGTGCAGGCATAATGTGGTGCAAAGGGGTACAAAGTGGTGCAATGCAAGCATTGTGCCACTTTGTAAATGTGACGCAACAGAAAAGCCACTTTAGTGCCGCCTTAGCATCAAAAAAATTACACTATGGCGGCACTAAGGTGGTACTAGGGGCTCTTAAATATACCCCTTAATTTGCTCTTTTTTATGACTTTTTCATAAAAAATGCGGTATACCTTGAAATACAGCACACATGCAGACTTTGAGAAAAGGATGTCTAAGGGTGTGGAAAAAGAAGTCAGATTCATGACAGTGCAAAAATGAACAGTTTTTTTTATTAAGGCATGAGAGGAGACAGAACCTACTACTGTTTCAAATAAAGTTGATCAATAGGCAGGAGGTCAAATAACATTTTTGAGAACTCATTATACTGATAACACACTCATTGCAGTGACATCACCCTTGGACTGACATCACACTGTCAGGTGCCCTCACAACACTGGCATAACACTGGATGGTGCCCTCACAACACTGGCATCACACTGCATCCTCAATAGAAGCTGTAATTACTGTACAGCAGTTCACTGTGAGCTGTGCTTACTGCAGTGACATCACATTGGCAGTGGCGGACAGTAATTTTAGTAGGGAGGGGGCGGGCGGGAAGCACACTAACTCTCACACTTATTCATTCATGCACGCATGCACATCCATTCAACATTCAAACATACATGCACACCCCAAACATTCATTTGAAACACACACACACTTACCTTCAGTTAGGAGGTCCCAGGAGTGTTGGGACTGCTGCCTTCTCTCTTTGGCTGACCTTATGTCAGCCAATGAGGTAAGGCAGCAGTCCCAACTTTGTCACAGAGTGGGATGAGGTCAGTGAGACTTCTGACCACTCCCCACTCTGTGACGAAGTGTCACTGATTGACACTCGCCCTGGGCACTTCAGGGCTTAAACCTGAAGCACCCAGGTCGAAGTCAATCGGTGACACTTCCCCTTGTCACCAAGGGGAAGGGCCTTGAGAAACCTTTGCTGAGCCGATGAGGCCACGCCCATAGGAGCTGTGACCTCTTCAGCCCAGCAAAGTTCAGCTCAGGCAGCCAGGAGTCTGTGCAAATCGCGCATGTCTTGCTCATGGCTGCCTGAGCTGAACATGGAAAGTGTCTGTCAGGCTGACCTTTGCTCAGCCTAACAGACACTCTTCATGAGGGGCAAAAGGTGGGGGGGGGGCGTTGCCCCTCCGCCCTCAAGGATGGGCCGCGGCTGCACATTGGTCCCTTCCCGCACTGCTGTGATCACAGATATTATACAAGCCTGACCAATATACCTCGAAGGACTTGAGTGAATATAGTGTGCGAGGTCTCAGGTATGACTGTGAGTCGAAGCTATCCAAATGAAATACTTTACCTCTTACTACTAGGGTAAATGTATAGATTTACAGTTAATTTGCATAAGCAATCAAAACAAAGGCTTTATAAAAGAAATGATGAATTCTTTTCAGGTAACAAACAGAATTCTGCTTATATAATGCAGATGGCACAGTCCACACAAGGAACAATTGTTCCTTATATCACACTGCAGTGATATCACACTGCAAGCTGCACCCAGTACTACAACATCACACTGGAAGCTGCTCTCACTGTCTCACTGTCTCAGTGACATGAAGTGAGAGCTGTGCTTTTCTGTACTTTCACATTGGGTGCTGCCAGGCCCTCACTTAAGTGACAACACTAGACGTGGGCAAGTAAACAAATTAACAAGGAGAGCCGAGCCAAAGGTTGCCTCTAGTTCTAAGAACAAGCCAAGCCCTGAAAATATTCAGCATAGTAATAATGCAACAAACATTGTGTTGGAGTATGAGAGATATCTTCAAAATGTTGGTACACCAGATTATTTTAAAAAAACATTTATTAAAAGTGAGTGTTTTTAAATGAGAAACATTCCTGACCCTGTCCTGATTGTACAGCAGCTAGTGTACTAAGGCAAGTCTGTTGTCATGTTTACCTGAAATGTAAATTTTTGATGCTATTGTAGCAAAGTGCAAGGAGGCCCATAGGTTTCTGTGAGTGCGTCATTGTAAAGCCTGCTCTGAGCATGCGTTAAAAATGACGCCAAAAATGGCGCAGTGAAATCTTATAAATTGTACTGCCCTATTTTTGCGGGCCTCCTAGTGCCGGAACGCCCCCCTTGCATACATTATGCCTGACACAGGCATAATTTAGCGCAAGGGGTTCAAAAGTGGCACAATGCATGCATTGAGCCACTTTGTAAATATGACGTGGCAGAAAAGCCACTTTAGCACCACCTTAGTGTAGAACAAATGGCGCTATGGTGGTGCTAAGGTGGCGCTAGGGGCTCTTAAATATGCCCCTTAATTTTCTGTTTTTATGACTTTTTAATAAAAAAGCAGTATACCTTGAAATTTATTTATAATAGAAGGTGCTCTCATAAGCCTCGGTAAAATAAAATATTTTCATAGGATTGCACATTTGGGTTAAGCAGGGAAGCTGAGATTGATACCAGATTTTTCAGTTTCACACTGTACAATTCAGCCACTAGATGTGCATTTCTTTCTGACTCAAAGGTTAATTTGGTGCCATTATTTCTCGGAGGATGGGAATATATTGTGGGTGATAGGAAAAACCCACTTTGTATTCCTGGGAGTTTTTACATAGAGCGAACCTTGACCAAGGGCAATAGACCACACAATAAAAGTCCCAGGCTACTTTAATTTTTTTGTTTTTGACAGAGTGTGATTTGCTTGGATTCAAAGAATGCTAAACCGAGGTTGGGATTCAAACCTGGTTCCCCTTGTTACATGATCAGCAGCTGTAGCCACATTGCCTCCGTGAAAGCTCGGCTCGTTTTGCGCTCAAGGTTCCAAGAGCACCTCGAGCTGAGCCAGAGTCAAGCCTCTGGCTCGAGCTTTTAATGGCTCGCCCACCTCTAGACAACACCACTGGTTGCTCTGAAACACCAGCATCATATTCAGGCCCAACAGAAGGTGGGGCTGATGGGTTTTTATTTTCCAGGGCCCACTATTTTTGGGAGCCCTGCGGCAAACATTCATTTATAAATTTTTAGAGTAAGCTTCTCCAACAAGCATCTGGAGAGCTACTTGTAGCTCTCCCGCTACCTGTACGTGGCTCTCCTGTATGCAGTCCAACCCACTAAATTAGAAGCTTTTGTTCTGTTGAAATAATATATGAATAGAATTGAAAAGTGGATGTTTGAGACTAAAATGTGTGTATTTGCAGAACTCTTACGCTGTTGCTTGGTCAAAATGGTTGAATTTCCAAACTATATTTCAAGTTGATATTTAAGTGATTAAATCATGTGGTGTTAGAGAGAGCTATTACTAAAATATTAACTTGGTTTAAGGGGCAGTGCATAAACCAACGTAGAAACATTCAACTTTGACAAATCATTTTTTACATCACTACTGGCAACCATTCCTGATGCACTGAAGTGGGCGCTGCTGGTAATATTGCTTATGATGGTCACTAGTGTCATCTTGTTTTATGTGATCACTGTTACAACTGTGATTAAACAGATATCTCAGTATGATTTTCACTGAACATAAGTAGCACTTATAACAGAAAAGGTTGGAAACCTCTGTCTTGAAGCAAAGTTGTCCTCTATACTAATGAGGAGGCATCTACAATGGTTAATGCAACTGGATGGCACCAGGATATCCAAGATTCTATTTTCTGTACAGAACATGTTGTTTAAAATACAAGGGGTCCTGCTTCAGTTTGTTGAACCTAACCTCACAAAATCTTCTGACATGCCTGATAACACTGGGCGAGGAAACAGTAGAACTCTTGCCTCGGTGGACATTGGGCGGATGGGACCACAGCGCCCTCTCGGCCCGAGGATATCGGAAGAAGTAGGAAACATATTACGTGTTCACTTGGCGGCTGTACGGCTCTCAAAGTTAACAGGTAAAAGAAAGAGAACAAAAGTTAAACTGAGAGGTAGGCTTGGTCCAGGTGCTGCAGGGATGGAACTCATTAGGAAGCATTGAGAGATGAGGTAAGGGTACAGGGGCTGTAAAACAAGGGGTTTGATTCAAGTTCAATACTGATAAGGAACGGGGTGAGTGCTTTAGGGCAGGATTTTTGGACAGGAAGGGTTAGCTATTTTCAGGGTGATTGGGGCTGAGAATGGGCCTAGGCACCAAAATAAAAGTGGCCCTCATTAGTGAATTAGAGAGCTAAAAAAGGGATATGTTTGCAAAGTGGGGCAATTTTGAACTTGTAAAGACACACTTTATAAGTATTTTGCAAGTTATGGAAGACTACATGGATTTGAGCTTCCTGCTGACAATGGCTGTTTTTAAAGCAGGGAAATCAGTAGAAACTAGCCCAGTGGACCACAAAACAGGTCCACAAACAGCCAAAAAAAGGGCCTGGGCACTGCCTCATTGCCCAACATGCCAGTCCAACTATGGGTATTTGTTGTTAGAAGATTGCATTGTTCTTTCTAGAAAGGTCCGGGGGCCACCTGTGGCCCTCTTAACTTTAACATGAGGCCCTCAAGTTAGTTGCAGTACTGGGCTGCTGCTTAATTTAGAGGACACTAACATTCAGAAAGATGTTAAATAAATGGGGAATCTTTTATTTACAAGCTAACTGAAGTAAAGGAAAAGAAGCAAATAAAATATCCTGCACCATTTGATCACCCACAAAGCCCCACTCCCGTCCTCCTAACATCAATGTGGCCCTCGGGCTCACCACAGACCATAGTTTGTGGCCCCCTGGAAAATGTTTGTGAGTATCTATGTTTTAGAGTGTGGCAGAACCGGAGGTTGTAAATGTTAACCTAGCTTGCTCCTGGTTAAAGCGGCCTTTTCCACAATTTCAAGTGTATCTGTGCATTTCACGGTCCTGGGGCGTAGGTTCAGGGGGATGTTTGGGGTGTTACACCACCGCCTAATAAATGTAGTTTCGGATAATTAGTAGGGTACAAGCGCTTCAGTCCGGTAGTATGAGATGTCTGTCAGATTATAGTAGGAATTGTTACATACACACAGACAAAAACGCAGACACACTCTCTGTTTTGAAAGTCCTAACAAATATTGGTTATTTTACAAAATATTGTGTTTCTCCCTTAATACTCCTACCAATTCGTATTCCTCTTTCCACTGCCCCTTGGGCCCCTCTCATGGGCCTTGCTTGTATTTTAATGTATTTAAACATTATAGGCCAGCCTGATTGTCGGAAGATCCGAAGCTCACACACCCCTCCATCCCCCCAATTTTACGAGTTACAACCGAGGCACGTCCCTGATTTCACCCTTCCTACATTACTTGTAATATGAACGCTGCGGACAATGATGTACAAATCGCTGTCCGTTTTATTTCCCCTACAGCTCGTGATTGGGGGCAATTCTTGCCGTAGGAGCCATGGTACTTTCACAGAGGAGCTGCGTTCCTCGAGATCCTGCAGCTGCACCTGCTCCCTGTGGGGGCTCCTGCTGCCTGTGGGGATGTGCTGCATGCCCCCCCCCCCCCCCCCCCCCCCCGTGAATGTCATAAAACCTTACTTAGCAGCCTATGGCTGACTCAATCCCAGCTCTACCAACCTTGCACAGGTACGGTAGCAAAATCCTCAGACTTCCTGATGGGCAGAACCACCTCTCATTCTGACTGGTAATGGCCTTAACTGGCACTGGGGCAGGGGTTCCGGGCCTGCGCGGGGTTGTGCCCTTCTCGCGCTCTGTAGTGCTCTTGGGATCCGGCGATCTCTGAGCCGATGAGCCCGGGGAAGTGCGCGTGCCTCTGAGGTGCAGTCACGCCCACACCAGGGGGCGACTCCACCCGGTTGACGTATATTTTCGAGAAGGCCATCTTCCCCCCTGAAATGTAAGTGGTCACAGCCAATCTTTTAATAGTTTTGTGTTAAGGAAAGGTGTGCAGCTATCATTAGTGCAGCAGGTGCAGTTCCACCGGGGTTCACTGCACCCCAATTATGGCACTCCTTTATTACCCAACCTGGATGTTCAAAGGCCCATAGCACCCTTATTACGTCACTGCTTGCACCACTTAAGAGTCTAACCACAATCAGAGCTTCACTGAGGCGCATAGCTAGCTAGATAGATAGATTATAGATAGATAGACAGATAGACAGATAGGTAGATAGATAGATAGATAGATAGATAGATAGATAGATAGATAGATAGATAGATAGATAGATAGATAGATCTTTCCAAGAGAGAGAGAGAACCCTTCAGTGGAAGACGGTGGCTCGTTGAGGACGTCTCTATATATACTCTTCGCACTGGCAGGCCAGGCCTCCCAGCCCCTGCCCCCGCCCCAAGGAGCAGGGTCGCCTTGGAGTAATGAGACCGAAGGGGGTCTCGCAGGAGGCAGCCTCGGCTGAAGACACTATTTTTAAGACATTGGCTCACTGGATCCTGCCCCGAGCATCTGCTGTGCCCTCGAAGGGAAGGCCTTGGGTTACCGACCGGGGCAGCTGCACCCGCGGGAGCTCGGACCCTGCTATAAATACCCCAAGACCCGAGCAGCGGTGTCCCGCGAAGGGGCTTCTCGCCCCAGGCAGCGAACGCGGGGCTCCTTAAAGCACCGAACAAAACGTTTCCTCTCATCTAGAACAAAGGGAAGAAAACTAAATGCAAAATAAACTAATCAGTGAGAGATGCGCACTTTTATGTTGTAAAACCTCTGTCGGTTATAGCGCTCACTGCAGGTATCGGCGTGTAACCAGAGAGCCACAGAACGGAATTCTGGTTCTTGCACTGGGGAATAGTGACGTGTGCGCTTTTAGTGTTAAGAGGTCCCAGCATGTGGCAGGCAGCACTGGGAACGTGTAGGGCATTACACACAGCATAGGGTAGGCACAAGAGACATAGGTTTAAGATAAAAAAAGTGCTTCCAAAATATAGATCTGAGAAATATGCAGACTGTACCAAGTGCAAATTTTTTTCTAACTGTACATTAAAAGCAGGCACTGCACAGCTGAGGGGGGGGGGGGGGGGGGGGGGGGAGCACCTTACAATACCCCACCAAAAATCCTCTTCAAGTGACTGCATCAATTAAGGCCAACGCCGCTCCCAAGCAGCCTCTACATTTGCAGATTAACCAAGCGTTCACTTTTACATTTCTTTCAGGCAGCAGACACCCTGGTAAGAAGGCTTGTTCTTGTTCAGCTGACTCTGGGCCTGATTTACAACTCGGCGGACGGGTTACTCCAGCACAACGGTGACGGATATTCCGTCTGCCGAAATCTAAATCCTATTATGTTCTATGGGATTTAGATTCCGGCAGATTATATATTCGTCACCTTTGTGATGGAGTAACCGTCAGCAGAGTTCTAAATCCGGCCGTCGGTCCCTTCATTTCAATGAGCCCTCTCGAAGTCGGAATTCATCGTCCCAGGAAGGTTTTCTTTTATCATGAAGTAGGGGAACCTTTTGTAGTCAAATTTAAAAGGTACGATGTGCAGCTCAGATCACTCCCTCTTGGACCTCTGCCTGCAAGTGATTGCTCATCACTAAAGACACAGGTATGATCGTGGTGAATGTTCACCTCCATGCAGCACAGGCTGTTCAACTCCAGGGACAGAGGTACGTTTCTGGTAAGATCATCTCTAAGGCCACTGGTAAGATCCAGGTGATTGTTCACCTCTAGGGATGCAGGTAAGATCCTGCTGACTGTTCACCTCTAGGGACGCAGGTAGATCCTGGTGGTTGTTCACCTTTAGGGACGAAGGTAAAATCCAGGTGACTGTTCACCTCCCGTTTCACAAGTAAGATCCTGGTGGTTGTTCACCTCTAGGGCCTCAGGTAAGAACCTGGTGATTGTTCACCTCTAGGCACACAGGTAAGATTCTGGTGACTGTTCACAGCTACAGAGACAGGTAGGATCTGGTGATTGTTTATCTCTAGGTACACAGGTAAGATCCTGGTAATTGTTCACTTCTAGTTTCACATGTAAGGTCCTGGTGATTGTTCACCTCTAGGCTCACATGTAAGATCCTGGTGACTATTCACCTCTAGTTTCACAAGTAAGATCCCGGTGATTGTTCACCTCTAGGGATGCAGGTAAGATCCTGGTGATTGTTCACCTCTAGGCACACAGGTATGATCCTGATGACTATTCACCTCTAGTTTCACAAGTAAGATCCCGGTGATTGTTCACCTCTAGGGATGCAGGTAAGATCCCTGTGATTGTTCACCTATAGGCACACAGGTATGATCCTGATGACTATTCACCTCTAGTTTCACAAGTAAGACCCTGCTGACTGTTCACCTCTAGGGATGCAGGTAAGATCCCGGTGATTGTTCACCTTTAGGGACGCAGGTAAGATCCTGGAGATTGTTCACCTTTAGATTCACAAGTAAGATCCTGGTGATCGTTCACCTCTAGGGACGCAGGTAAGATCCTGGTGATTGTTCACCTCTCTGGCGCTATGGAGATGGGTAATATCTGGTGATTGTTCGTTTCTATGTACACAGGTAAGATCCTGGTGATTGTGTAGCTCTAGTTTCACAAATAAGATCCCGATGATTGTTCACTTCTAGAGACAAAGGCCTCTTTAGCGCCTTGAGACCCGCACGGGTGAGTAGCGCGCTTTATAAATGTTAATGATTTGATTTGATTTGAAAGGCAAGATCCTAGTGATTGTTCACCTCTACTTTCACAAGTAAGGTCCTGGTGATTGTTCACCTCTAGGCTCACAAGTAAGATCCTGGTGATTGTTCACCTCTAGGACACAGGTTTGATCCTGAACCCTATTGGTGATTACTCACCTTTAAGGACAGAGGTACAATCCTGGTGATTGTTGACCCCCAGTGTGGCAGGTAAGATCCTGGTGATTGTTCACTTCGATGAACACAGGTACTGGTAACTGTTCACATCTATGGAGATGGGTAATATCTGGTGATTGTTCCTCTCTAGGTACGAAGGTAAGATCCTGGTGATTGTTCACCGCTAGTTTCACAAGTAAGAACCTGATGATTGTTCACTTCTAAAGACAAAAGCAAGATCCTAGTGATTGTTCACCTCTAGTTTCACAAGTAAGGTCCTGGTGATTATTCACTTGCCCTTTTCAGCATCACTGGTTCCCATACCACCTCTGTGCCACACCGGCAAGTCATAATATCAGTTTATCAAACCCATGCACTTTCACACCTGTGCTCTCACTGTAAACAGACCTACAGTGCTTTTAGAAACATCCTTCAAGGGATAAAAGTGCTGTTCCAAAATAATATTCCTCGAAGACATTTAACAATCACAGAAATGGAGGTAAAGAAGCTAGAGGATCACATCTGATTGATTCATTGAGATAATCGTAAAAGCGCGCTTTACCCGGGGACCAGGTATCATGTCGCTGACCTTTCGAGTGTGTTACACCGAGGAAAATAAATGCGCCTTTATCAGTTTCAGGAATTGTAGGAGAGAGACAGTAGAGCGTAAAATACCAGAGGGAGTATTGACAGAACGAAGGAATTGTGTTTTTAATATAAGGCGGTCTGGACTGGAGAAAGGTGTGATGTTTGAACAAACTGTGCCCTACAGTGGTCAGGGAAGGGCGGGGCTTGAGGTGGGAGGTGTGTTTTCTCAGGCACAGAATAAGGCCAGAAGCAGAGTTCTGAATGATTTGCAGGTGTTGCAACAGATGTTTGGAGAAATCCAAGAAACAGAGAGGTGTAGTAGTCCAGGCAAGCCATACCCAGGGCCTGAACCTCTGTCAAGCGAAAATCAGGCTGGAGGAAGTGTAGAATCACTTTACCTATACTCAGGGGGAAGAAACAGATCGAGGTACGTTTTGAAATAAGTGTTGTAAAAGTCAGGTCAGAATCAAAGATGATGTCAAGGTTGTGTACAGAGGATGAAGGGGAAGGAGTGGTGCACAAGTCATGACCCCAGGAAGAGGACTGACAACCAACACTTCAGTTCTGAAAGAGTCTAATTGGAGAGAACTGATGACCAACCATTGTGCAGCTGTCCCTAAGCAGACTCTGAACGGTTTCTGGTTGATGGTTCGGGCCTCCATCAATACCCGGAATGAGCTGTGTATCATCTGCACAGGAGAAGAGGCTCAGGTCAGAAGACCGAATGAGAACAGCCAGCAGAGAGGGACTCAAAGCAGGGGCTTGGGGTACTCCCCAACTAGTGGATTTAAAACTGGGCTGCCATGGGGAGGGTAAGGCAGCCTGAGCACGGTCCTTAGCAAGAGAGGTAAGCCTCTCAAAGGCTTGGCACACCTGCCTGTTCCAGTCTACTCAGGAGGAGGGTGTGGGATCCCAGGTCAAAAGCCGTGGACAAGCAAAATTTAGCCAGCATCACCACCGCAGGTGAGGGCATTCTGTTTCATCTGTGGCCTCAATCAGAACGGTCTGCATAAAAAAGAGGGATGGAAGCCCATTGCTGGTGGTCATGGCAGGTGTTAGATTCTTAGAAACAGACAGCTGCAAAACTCTCCACAATCCTAGGCTGAAGGGGCAGCCGGTAGCTCGGCCAATGACTGGTAAAAATGCTAGGATCCACTGAGGACACTTTTAAAAGCAATTCCTTCAGGTTATTCTTCCAAGTAAAAATACTGTGTAGTGGAGTCATGGGAAACACGGTGTGCAAAATTTGCCAGTCGTTTCAAAGGACAAGGATCCAGAGGAGAGCTAGAAGATAAAGAAATACTTTTAATGAGTACCTCTGTTTCTCTAACAGGACAGAAGGATAATAGCACAGGATCAGCAGGTACCATGTGCAGCAAGGCATGACAGTTCAGATGTTTTAGGAGGGATGGGACTAGAAGGTATAAAGGATGTCATTGATTTTGGTATGAAAAAATAGTTCTTTAAGGAAAGACCTCAAGCTTCGATACTACGTTTAGCTTGCTGGCATTAGTTAATATTTTACATGCAAATCGTGTATAAATTATGTCGTCTTAGAAGGCTCAGCTAAATTATTTATGAGGGGTGGAGGGAGTGTGCAATAAAAATGTATGAAGACCATTGATATGAAGGAAAAGCTACATTATTTGCCACAGAATGCAAAGTACTGTTGACTTAGGAACTGATGGGACGTCACCTCATGATCATGTGGCACTACTTGTCAGCGGGCACAACCAGATTTTGAGGAAACCTTACCTACTTGAAGAAGCTGCCTGCCCTGGGCAACGTGAGCAAATCTTTGACTTTCAGAGGTGCACCGAGTCTGAAGCTTGGGAAAGCAAAGAGTGGTGAACGCAAGTTCTGGAGCTTACTTTAGGTGCATGAACTCTAGAGATTGGTTACAAATGCAGACAAAAGCCACTATTTGTCATCCAAATTTCCTGTGACTGGGCAGGTATATCTTTGATGCACCAAAGGTGTCCAAGTCCACCCATAGAGCAGAAGACCGCCTCTGTCAGCCTGATATGTTGATCCAAATGGAGCAAAGCATGCCCGGTTCCTCCCACACTCTCCAGGCAATGGGCAACCCAAAAATGCACCAAGACTTTTTACATAGCTTTCTCCACAGTCTTTGCCCTTCGCCACCAACACTGCTGCATACAACTCGGTCATCACCAACCGGCTCTGTGTTTTTTAGACTTATGCCCAATTCATGCCCTTTTCTTCACAAGGGTGGTTTCTAGGGTCAGGTGGACCTATTGTTGCTTTACTCACTTCCTCCTTCCACTTCCACAAAGGTCAAAGAAAGTTCAAGGTGGCCTGTCTGACCTTTGAAGAGATAGGAGTAAAGAGATCACAAGAAAATAGAACGTGTAGTTTAGCAGGCCAAGATGCTTTGAGTAGCTTTAAAGGGGCCATCCAGTGTAGAGAAACAAAAAACAAATCACTATACCCAACCCAGTATCTCTATCAATGATAAATAAAAGGAATCGTAGGATGTTTGTTTGATGACGTCACCTGGGGTTTTGAGATTATTGTGACATCATTTACCGAATGTCCCCTTTACAATACAAACAATGTTACATAAATACTACATAATTCCTCAGTTCCTGGTCTAGGGAAGCTTGACAATGGGTAGTAATTTTAGAGATCAGGCAAGATATGCTCTGTTCCAGTATGATCCATTAATAAGTCTCAGATCTTTAGATTATGACATTAGCTGTACCAAACCATGGAACAGATGTACTACTCCCAGTTGCAAAGTATGCATGTGCAATTTGCACACTGACTTCTTTGTGACTGACTGCCAAAGCACGAATGGAGGCCTCCAAGGGGCAGTGGATCTCAGTCCAGTGCTTAATTTGAGCCAGTGGTTGCAAGTGGGGCACAACAGCACTCATTTTCTGGGAACTGGCACTTATTATTCATCATCAGACTTTGACCTGGGACAAAAGAGAAAAAAAACCACAAAATTGGAGAAAGAAGGAGGAAGAGAAAGATGGACAACAAGTGACAAAGATAAAAAGTAGGTCTGAAAAAGAACATACAAAGTGGAATAAAGGAGCAGGTTCTGCAAAAGCCTTGAGCATGTTCTCTCTGTTCTGCCCTTTGTATAGTCTGGAGTGGTTGACCTCTTTGTCTATCTTTGGGTCTTAGACATTACTGGGAAGCAGCAAGTGTTGGCAAAAAAGACCCCAACCTTATGGTGGTGTTTGCTGTGACTAAATTCCTCCAAACAGCTTGGTACAAAAGACTAAAATTACTTATACACTGATCAGGAAGTGGCACGTAGGTACTCAGCCTGCATTGGTCATCTCTTTGCTTGATTATTGTTCACCGGCTGCTATTTGCTCCCAAAAGTACCAGGAGCAATTCTCCTCAAAAACACTTTTTTTTGTATTCTTATCTTTCAGGAAAATGCGCTTCTGCTTCAGTATATGCACTCATTTTGCACTGAACTTTTTGATCAATTAATGTTCATCAGCTGCTAAATTTGTTTTTTAAATGTAGAGGTCTGCTTTATTATGCCCTAGTGTAGTAAAGTTACAAGTGCAGAATTTCCACACTTGAGGCAGAATCTCCGCACTGCCAATTGCAGAGTGGAGATTCCGCCCCAAGTGCGGATAGTCCACTTGGAATGAGGAGACTCCGCACTCGTTACTTTACTACATTCAAGTCCCTCTGGCCAATCGGACTGTGAATGTGCAACATAGAGGATGCAATTTCCCATCAAGAGGTCTTGCCTTACCTGCACAAATTAGCTGTTGTCACCACAAATAAACCTGAGGATGAACTGGCAAGTAAGACTACTGAGGAAGGCAAAAGAGATGCAGGGCCTCCAAGCACCGAGGAGTCTGCAGGAGGACATTGCATGTCTTTGGACAAGTGGCCATGTTGGGTAGGGAAACAAACAACAACTTTGATACATGCTAGCATTTGTGGTATTCAATCCTTATTAGGAAATCGAAGAAGAGGTTGCTTCTCAAGTTGCTTTTGTTTCACAGGAGCTGCTATTCCTTGAAGCAGTTATCATCAGCTTACAAAGATTTCTAATTTCTATATTTGCATTTTTTTGGAGCGTCTGTCTCAGGCAAACCAACCATTTGAAACAGTTTTTTCGGCAACTATTCTGGTGTCAATGTTTTATTTTAGGTACAGGATTTATTTGTGAAAAGAGAACAGACTGCTGAGAATGTGTTGATGTTCAGTAGCCTTGGGAGAAAAGAGGATGCATTTAAGAATCAACTCCCATGCACCTTTTTACCTTTCTAAGGGTGCGGCCATTTGGAATAGAACTGAGAGGCTAGCTGTATTAAAACAGGCTGCTGCTTTCTCCATTGGCTTTCCATTTCCCTGCAATTCCTGTTAAAGGGATTCAAGGTAGTGAATTTGGGTGGATGAGGTATGAACCTTCGTGCTCAATCCATACATCCCTGCAGATCTGCTCAACTCCCTGAAACCCCTCTGAACTATGCATTGAAAACGCCAAATGTAGTTCGTGTGTTTTCAGCTGTCATAGACCCAGATTTTCAATTTGTTGTATTATATAATTTATCAAGAGTGACTTTGAACTTTGACTTTGCAGGTCCGAAATGCAGACTAATGTTAATAATTCAGAGAGGAACTCTGTTTTTGAAGGGGTTTAAAACAAGTATAATGAATACGTTTAATGGAGGGTTTACTGTTGCTGCCATCTCTCTGCTTCTGAAAACATGTTCCTTCTTCCAGTAGTTCAGCGAGATTGCTATGTGGGCATGAATGTCCGATTTAAACTGCACCTGTGCTCTACAATTCCACTTAATCTGACACATTCCCGGGGTCACAACATGCATTTGTGTGCCAGGAGGCTGCTGATATTTTTTTCTCCGTGTGAACCTCTGCCATGCTCCAGGTTCCCAACAAGTCAATGTCAACAGTTATTTTTGTGTGTCCGGATAAACACTTGTTTTTCCCATACAAGATGTTGAATAAATATACGTTATTGCCTTTTAATAGGGCTGAATAGTCTTTTTGCTGCAAAGTGGTGTTGCTACCCCCATCCCAGAAGTGGGACGACAGAACAGTGAGTATGTTATGGCTTATTTTAGAGGTGTGACAGATTATTCCATTCAGGATGTGCATTACCATTAGATCTCAGGTGCTCGGTCCGTGAGCAGAACACACCGCACCCCCTCATTGTACTCTAGTTCAGATTAGAGGTAATGTAAGGAGGCGCTGTAATCTCCACCTCATCATCTGTGCAGGAGCACGTGTCCCTAAGGGTTTCACCTCACTTAACAACTGAGGTTGACAAAAATGTATTTCGGGGATAGATGTATCTGCAGATTCTCCAGAGTCAAAGGATGATAGAGCGCCTCCCCATCTCCACCTTATGACAGATTTGGGATATCTGAAGTGAATATCCATGTGCTAAATTTAAGGTCGCATGTTCTTTTGTAAAAAAGGCTATTTTTCTTACATAAAAAGAAAGGCTCCTCAGTCGACTGCTCTATGGTCTGCATGGAGGGGCTTAAAATTTCCTTTTTTTAATGCGAGGCCAGTGTAGAGACTTCGAGTGGTTCGAAACCATGGCTGAACTTTCACACAGTTGCGACCACACAGGCCTAAGCCAGTGGTGTAAAGTAAAATGATGCCCCCCCCCCCCCCAGAATGGGAAGAGGGGCCCCTGTGTCTTTCATATCTAACAGATATCCATTGGCCTTGGGCAGAATGGGCCCCCATTTAAGGGATGGGGGCCCCTGAAGGGCTGGTGGACCCAGTGGCATAACAAAGGCCCCCACAGCCCCTGCGGTGTTGGGGGCAGCTCCAGGGGCCCCCTCAGCACAAGACACTATACACGAGTGGCAGGCCCCTGACTGGGTCGAGGGGAAGGGGGCTCCCTAAAGGTACTTTGCAGGGGGGTCCCTTTAACTTTCGTTACGCCACTGGGTGGATCCCTGGTGCCACATGGGCTGCAGGGGCCTGTGTTACACCCCTGCATTCTACATGAGACACAGTGGGAATGTGACAGCTGATGGTCAATCAAGGCAAGAGAGCTATCTTTCATTAGACTAGATAAGGCAACATTACTGAGAAGGTTATCATAGGAATGTTCTCCATGGTCCACTTCAGCACCATTCCAGGGGGGGAAGTATCACTTTCTGCCTCCCAAAGCGGCCAATCATGTCACAGGCTACGCGCCACACAGTACCGGAGGTTACATCAATGACAAAATATAACAAGCATTTGCAACGCAATGGGTCTCGCATTTGCTCGACTTAGAGCTATTAGGGCTGTAAAGTCCTAACCAGATTTTTCTTGCCACATAAAATGAAAAGTAAAACAATTTCACATAAGCGAGACGATTTAAAGTGCCATGGCATGGGCATGAAGCGCGAAAGAGAGACAGAAAAGGAAACCAAAGTTTGCTCGTAGTCAAACCTATAGGCAGGTATGCAATTATCCATGTAACAGGGTCGATGTCATGCAAAGTGCTTGACTACTGCCCAGCGAGATCACTCTGCATAGGAGGTGAAAAGAAAAAGTAGTACGGAAGCGATGTGGAAAACATGGAGCCTTGTATGTTTTCAGTAGTTGGTCGGTGCGCTCAACGAAGGCTAAACACTGGAAAAGGCATGACGTATGCATGCCTTTCACTAATGAAATCAAGTGAATTTTAAAAGGCAAGCCTACGAACCAACAAAACTGATGGGCGTGTGGTGGGCGTGGTTGAAAGTCCACAGAGAGATTACAGCAGGCTAGACCCTAAAAAGGAAATCAAGAGTCTGAACCTAGCGGACATCTGTAGCTTGTTTGTAACCATCTCTGTGTAGCTCCGGTACACCACTGCACTATACTTTGCCCCATAGATGTGAGGGAAGGCGGCTCACTCACCAGGCACGTGCAAAAAAACAGTTTTCTGTGCGTTATCATAGTTAAGGGAAACTTGCAGAGGCCGTTCCTACTTGAGTTAATGACTCTGGCAACTGGCATGGTTCCTTGGAAAAACTGTGCATTTATTTAATCAACTGCACTCACCATGGAATGCATAAAACACGCACAAAAATGTCCACGACCAGTTCTTCACTATGGAGTGTGAGACGACGCAGGGTAGCTTCCCCTCACTTATTAAAAGGGAGTCTCACGGCTGTGGATATGTGATACCTACTACTTTTCACCCTAGAACCCCTTCTGTTTGTAGGCCTTTGCATTCCATCCCTGTTTCTGCATTTCATCATGCACTGGGACCATCAAGGCTGGTTTATGAGCTCAGCTAAGGTCCAAGGGAGAGGGCACAGGAGAAGAGAAAGTAAAAGCGATGCAGCATTGATACCCCAATAAATCTGCCTTATTTATAGTGAACACAAATGTTTCTGAAGATGTAAGATGTCAGGTGTTGTACGATTGTGTACTTCAAAGGATACTAGTTGGGCGTAGTGATTTGGTTCACTTCCTGGGTTGTAATCCCGGCTTCCTCATTTCCTTGAACAGTTTGATCCTTGGTGAACCCCTGCACTTAATCTCCATGTACATCAGTTCCTCTCAGAAAAGAGATAGGTCGGTCCGCTTTAAAAAGGGAATCGTAAATCTGCAGTAGTTAGGTTCAGAACACAGCAGTAGTCCGCCTCGAAACCTGCGCCAAGCACAGCATTTCGGGCCTACTGCTGAGTGAGTCACGTGACCTTCTGATGCCTTCCCATCTCTTCCCCAGAGGGTAACCACATATTGTACACTTACTGTAGGAAGTTGGCTCTGTATGCACTATTTCAAAGTAAGGAATAGTATGCACAGAGTCCAAGGGTTCCCCTTAGAGGTAAGATAGTGGCAAAAAGAGATAATACTAATGCTCTATTTTGTGGTAGTGTGGTCGAGCAGTAGGCTTATCAAAGGAGTAGTGTTAAGCATTTGTTGTACATACACACAGGCAATAAATGAGGAACACACACTCAGAGACAATTCCAGGCCAATAGGTTTTTGTATAGAAAAATATATTTTCTTAGTTTATTTTAAGAACCACAGGTTCAAATTCTACATGTAATATCTCATTTGAAAGGTATTGCAGGTAAGTACTTTAGGAACTTTGAATAATCACAATAGCATATATACATTTTACATAAAACACATATAGCTATTTCAAAAGTGGACACAGTGCAATTTTCACAGTTCCTGGGAGAGGTAACGTAATGTTAGTTCTTGCAGGTAAGTAAACCACCTACGGGGTTCAAATTGGGGTCCAAGGTAGCCCACCATTGGGGGTTCAAAGCAACCCCAAAGTCATCACACCAGCAGCTCAGGGCCGGTCAGGTGCAGAGTTCAAAGTGGTGCCCAAAACACATAGGCTACAATGGAGAAGGGGGTGCCCCGGTTCCAGTCTGCCAGCAGGTAAGTACCCGCGTCTTCGGAGGGCAGACCAGGGGGGTTTTGTAGGGCACCGCAGGGGACACAAGTCCACACAGAAAGTACACCCTCAGCAGCGCGGGGGCGGCCGGGTGCAGTGTGCAAACAAGCGTCGGGTTTGTAATAGGTTTCAATGGGAGACCAAGGGGTCTCTTCAGCGGTGCAGGCAGGCAAGGGGGGGGCTCCTCGGGGTAGCCACCACCTGGGCAAGGGAGAGGGCCTCCTGGGGGTCACTCCTGCACTGAAGTTCCGATCCTTCAGGTCCTGGGGGCTGCGGGTGCAGGGTCTTTTCCAGGCGTCGGGATCTGGGAACCATACAGTCGCGGTCAGGGGGAGCCTCGGGATTCCCTATGCAGGCGTCGCTGGGGGGCTCAGGGGGGACAACTTTGGTTACTCACAGTCTTGGAGTCGTCTGGGGGTCCTCCCTGTAGCGTTGTTTCTTCACCAGTCGAGTCGGGGTCGCCGGGTGCAGTGTTGCAAGTCTCACGCTTCTTGCGGGGATTGCAGGGGTCTTTAAATCTGCTCCTCTGGAAACAAAGTCGCAGTCTTGGTCTTTTGGAAGCAGGGCAGTCCTCTGAGGATTCAGAGGTCGCTGGTCCTGGGGAAAGCGTCGCTGGAGCAGGTTTCTTCTGAAGGAGGGAGACAGGCCGGTAGGGCTGGGGCCAAAGCAGTTGGTGTCTTCTTCTTCTCTGCAGGGGTTTTTCAGCTCAGCAGTCCTCTTCTTCGTAAGTTGCAGGAATCTAAGTTCCTAGGTTCTGGGGAGCCCCTAAATACTGAATTTAGGGGTGTGTTTAGGTCTGGGAGGGCAGTAGCCAATGGCTACTGTCCTTGAGGGTGGCTACCCCCTCTTTGTGCCTCCTCCCTGAGGGGAGGGGGGCATATCCCTAATCCTATTGGGGGAATCCTCCATCTGCAGGATGGAGGATTTCTAAAAGTCAGAGTCACCTAAGCTCAGGACACCTTAGGGGCTGTCCTGACTGGCCAGTGACTCCTCCTTGTTTTTCTCATTATCTCTCCTGGACTTGCCGCCAAAAGTGGGGGCTGGGTCCAGGGGGCGGGCATCTCCACTAGCTGGAGTGCCCTGGGGCATTGTAACACGAAGCGTGAGCCTTTGAAGCTCACTGCTAGGTGTTACAGTTCCTGCAGGGGGAGGTGGGAAGCACCTCCACCCAGAGCAGGCTTTGTTTCTGTCCTCAGAGAGCACAAAGGCTCTCACCGCATAGGGTCAGAAACTCGTCTCTCAGCAGCAGGCTGGCACAGACCAGTCAGTCCTGCACTGAACAATTGGGTAAAATACAGGGGGTATCTCTAAGATGCCCTCTGTGTGCACTTTTTAATAAATCCTTGTGGGTTTATTATTCTGAGAAGTTTGATACCAAACTTCCCAGTATTCAGTGTAGCCATTATGGAGCTGTGGAGTTCGTTTTTGACAGACTCCCAGACATATATTCTTATGGCTACCCTGCACTTACAATGTCTAAGGTTTTGCTTAGACACTGTAGGGGCATAGTGCTCATGCACCTATGCCCTCACCTGTGGTATAGTGCACCCTGCCTTAGGGCTGTAAGGCCTTCTAGAGGGGTGACTTACCTATGCCACAGGCAGTGTGAAGTTGGCATGGCACCCTGAGGGGAGTGCCATGTCGACTTAGTCATTTTCTCCCCACCAGCACACACAAGCTGGCAAGCAGTGTGTCTGTGCTGAGTGAGGGGTCCCTAGGGTGGCATAAGACATGCTGTAGCCCTTAGAGACCTTTCCTGGCATCAGGGCCCTTGGTACCAGGGGTACCAGTTACAAGGGACTTACCTGGGTGCCAGGGTTGTGCCAATTGTGGAAACAATGGTACATTTTAGGTGAAAGAACACTGGTGCTAGGGGCCTGGTTAGCAGGGTCCCAGCACACTTCTCAGTCAAGTCAGCATCAGTATCAGGCAAAAAGCGGGGGGTAACTACAACAGGGAGCCATTTCTTTACACAAGCCCCCCCCAGCCCACAGGCCAGGAGACTCAGCCAAAGCTGGGAGAGTCTTCCTAGTCTGTCAGGCGAGGAAGAGTAGAGGAAATAGGCTGGTTTGTTGCAGGGCCTACTCTGCCTTACATCCTCCTGTTCAGGTCATTCCCTCTGGGGAACTGATCCACTTCCACAGTGATAGGACCTAATCTGAACTGCCGCTTGTCTGTGCTTTTAATGTCTTCACCCATTCTCTCTATTTTGGGGTTAGAGGTATCCACCTCTGCTAATCTTATCTTAGCCAGGGTCACCCCTAGTTTACCCAAAGAGGTTACCCAGAGCTGGAGTAACCCCACCATGACCAACAGGGTCAGGGGGCCTAACTTGCTATTTGGCATGGGGTCTGACCACCATGCCAAGGATAGTGCAGCCATAAAGGCTAACACCCAGCAGAGGCCACTGACAGCTGTCAGTGCCCAGAACCACACCTTTATCTCTTCACCTACAAGGGAAGGGGCTAAGTTACAGGCTTCTTTGGGTTCAGGGTGCCTGTCTGCTGTATTAGAGTGGGGGGTTACCACATCTTGTAGTAAACACCCTTCTTCCACTCTTTCTTCTGTTAGCTGAGGAGCCACCCACTCAGGCTTAACAGTTGCCTGACTAGCCAGGACTTCTTGTGGGTCAAGTTGGACTGTACCAGTGCCACTTTTGGAGTTCTCCCCTACTGGAGCAGAATCTCCTTGGCTTGCTGGAACCTTGGCTAAAGGTTGTCCACCTTTCCTACTCTGTTTTCTTTTCTTTTTCTTCTGGGGCCTACTTGCAATTACTGCAGGGGTAGCACCTTCGGAATCCTTGGGAGAGGACTGGCACTGGACCAGTTCCTCTCTTGGGCTCTGACTAGCCTCTGGATAGTCATTTCCAAGGAGACAATCAAGGGGGAGGTCTGTACTGACTACCACCCTTCTCCAGCTAAAAGTCCCACCCACTTCTATGGGCACAAAAGCCACAGGCCTATCAGTGGCCCTGTCTGGGCTAACTCTTACTCTGGCCATCTCACCTGGGATGTACTGGTTTGAGAACACCAGCCTGTCATGCACAATAGTGTGACCGGCACAAGTGTCTCTCAGGGCAGTGGCTGGGATTCCATTCACCAGTAGGTGGTGGAAGTGTCTACTTCCCTCTGGAATCTCCAACTCACCTGTTGGGCCCTTTTTCCAGTTGAAGGCTATGAAGACCTCCTCATCTGAGGAGTCATCCCCAATGGCTACACTGGTCACCCCTTGGATTTTGCTAGGGGGTTTGTTTCTGGGACAAGAAGTGTCCTTGGTGTGGTGCCCTGCCTGTCTACAGTTATGGCACCATGCCTTAGTGGCATCCCAGTTTTTACCCTGGTACCCACCTTTGTTCTGGGTTGTGTCTCGGGGCCCACCCACCTGGTCTGGTTTTTGGGGGCCTACAGAGGACTCTTTTTCTTTGTTTCTAGTGCCACCCACTTTCTCCTGAGGAGGTTTTGTAACCCCTTTCTTTTGGTCACCCCCAGTGGAAGTTTTGGTTACTCTAGTCTTGACCCAGTGGTCTGCCTTCTTTCCCAATTCTTGGGGAGAAATCGGACCTAGGTCTACCAGATACTGATGCAACTTTTCATTGAAGCAGTTACTTAAAATGTGTTCTTTCATAAACAAATTATAAAGCCCAACATAGTCATGCACTTCATTTCCAGTTACCCAACCATCCAGTGTTTTCACTGAGTAGTCTACAAAATCAACCCAGGTCTGGCTCGAGGATTTTTGAGCCCCCCTGAACCTAATTCTATACTCCTCAGTGGAGAATCCAAAGCCCTCAATCAGGGTACCCTTCATGAGGTCAAAGGATTCTGCATCTTTTCCAGAGAGTGTGAGGAGTCTATCCCTACACTTTCCAGTGAACATTTCCCAAAGGAGAGCACCCCAGTGAGATCTGTTTACTTTCTGGTTGCACAAGCCCTCTCAAAAGCTGTGAACCATTTGGTGATGTCATCACCATCTTCATATTTAGTCACAATCCCTTTAGGGATTTTCAACATGTCAGGAGAATCTATGACCCTATTTATGTTGCTGTCACCATTGATGGGACCTAGGTCCATCTCTTGTCTTTCCCTTTCTATGGCTAGGAGCTGTCTCTCCAAAGCCAATCTTTTGGCCATCCTGGCTAACAGGAGGTCATCTTCACTGAGGCTATCCTCAGTGATTTCAGAGGTGCTGGCCCCTCCTGTGAGGGAAGCAGCATCTCTGACTAACACAGTTGGAATCAGGGATTGAGGGTCCCTGGGTTCCCTAGTTAGGTCTGGAAGGTGGGAATTCTCCTCCAGTTCACTATCCTCATCCTCTGGGTTGTCATCCTCAGAGGGGTTGGCTTTTTCAAACTCTGCCAAGAGCTCCTGGAGCTGTTGTTTGGAGGGTCTTAAGCCAATTGGGATTTTCTTTATTTTGCAGAGAGACCTTATCTCCCTCATCTTAAGATGGAGGTAAGGTGTGAGGTCGAGTTCCACCACATTCTCATCTGCACCAGGCATTATGTTTCTAAAAGTTGGAATACTTTTTAAGAATCTAAAACTAGTTCTAGAACCTAATTCAAACTTTCACAAAACTTTTAAACTCTAAAAGAAATGCTAACAGGGACTAACACAAGGCCCTAGCAGGACTTTTAAAAATTTCGAAAAACAGTTCAAATTGCAAAAATCAATTTCTAATGACAATTTTTGGAATTTGTCGTGTGATCAGGTATTGGCTGAGTAGTCCAGCAAATGTAAAGTCTTGTACCCCACCGCTGATCCACCAATGTAGGAAGTTGGCTCTGTATGCACTATTTCAAAGTAAGGAATAGTATGCACAGAGTCCAAGGGTTCCCCTTAGAGGTAAGATAGTGGCAAAAAGAGATAATACTAATGCTCTATTTTGTGGTAGTGTGGTCGAGCAGTAGGCTTATCAAAGGAGTAGTGTTAAGCATTTGTTGTACATACACACAGGCAATAAATGAGGAACAAACACTCAGAGACAATTCCAGGCCAATAGGTTTTTGTATAGAAAAATATATTTTCTTAGTTTATTTTAAGAACCACAGGTTCACATTCTACATGTAATATCTCATTTGAAAGGTATTGCAGGTAAGTACTTTAGGAACTTTGAATAATCACAATAGCATATATACATTTTACATAAAACACATATAGCTATTTCAAAAGTGGACACAGTGCAATTTTCACAGTTCCTGGGGGAGGTAACGTAATGTTAGTTCTTGCAGGTAAGTAAACCACCTACGGGGTTCAAATTGGGGTCCAAGGTAGCCCACCGTTGGGGGTTCAGAGCAACCCCAAAGTCACCACACCAGCAGCTCAGGGCCGGTCAGGTGCAGAGTTCAAAGTGGTGCCCAAAACACATAGGCTACAATGGAGAAGGGGGTGCCCCGGTTCCAGTCTGCCAGCAGGTAAGTACCCGCGTCTTCGGAGGGCAGACCAGGGGGGTTTTGTAGGGCACCGGGGGGGACACAAGTCCACACAGAAAGTACACCCTCAGCAGCGCGGGGGCGGCCGGGTGCAGTGTGCAAACAAGCGTTGGGTTTGTAATAGGTTTCAATGGGAGACCAAGGGGTCTCTTCAGCGGTGCAGGCAGGCAAGGGGGGGCTCCTCGGGGTAGCCACCACCTGGGCAAGGGAGAGGGCCTCCTGGGGGTCACTCCTGCACTGAAGTTCCGATCCTTCAGGTCCTGGGGGCTGCGGGTGCAGGGTCTTTTCCAGGCGTCGGGATCTGGGAACCATACAGTCGCGGTCAGGGGGAACCTCGGGATTCCCTCTGCAGGCGTCGCTGTGGGGGCTCAGGGGGGACAACTTTGGTTACTCACAGTCTTGGAGTCGCCTGGGGGTCCTCCCTGTAGCGTTGTTTCTTCACCAGTCGAGTCGGGGTCGCCGGGTGCAGTGTTGCAAGTCTCACGCTTCTTGCGGGGATTGCAGGGGTCTTTAAATCTGCTCCTCTGGAAACAAAGTCGCAGTCTTTGTTGAACAGGGCCGCTATCCTAGGGAGTTTCTTGGTCTTTTGGAAGCAGGGCAGTCCTCTGAGGATTCAGAGGTCGCTGGTCCTGGGGAAAGCGTCGCTGGAGCAGGTTTCTTCTGAAGGAGGGAGACAGGCCGGTAGGGCTGGGGCCAAAGCAGTTGGTGTCTTCTTCTTCTCTGCAGGGGTTTTTCAGCTCAGCAGTCCCCTTCTTCGTAAGTTGCAGGAATCTAAGTTCCTAGGTTCTGGGGAGCCCCTAAATACTGAATTTAGGGGTGTGTTTAGGTCTGGGAGGGCAGTAGCCAATGGCTACTGTCCTTGAGGGTGGCTACACCCTCTTTGTGCCTCCTCCCTGTGGGGAGGGGGGCACATCCCTAATCCTATTGGGGGAATCCTCCATCTGCAAGATGGAGGATTTCTAAAAGTCAGAGTCACCTCAGCTCAGGACACCTTAGGGGCTGTCCTGACTGGCCAGTGACTCCTCCTTGTTTTTCTCATTATCTCTCCTGGACTTGCCGCCAAAAGTGGGGGCTGGGTCCAGGGGGCGGGCATCTCCACTAGCTGGAGTGCCCTGGGGCATTGTAACACGAAGCTTGAGCCTTTGAAGCTCACTGCTAGGTGTTACAGTTCCTGTAGGGGGGAGGTGGGAAGCACCTCCACCCAGAGCAGGCTTTGTTTCTGTCCTCAGAGAGCACAAAGGCTCTCACCGCATGGGGTCAGAAACTCGTCTCTCAGCAGCAGGCTGGCACAGACCAGTCAGTCCTGCACTGAACAATTGGGTAAAATACAGGGGGTATCTCTAAGATTCACAAAGGTAAACATACACTGTTGTGTAAGGTTACTGTTTTTTTGTATTCACAAACAATTTAATAGGAAGTTTACAACTGCAGAGATTCCACAGTCAGGGTGGAGAACTCTTTATAGAAAAAGATAGGCTGTCCCATCTTTTATGCCTGATAGATATCCCTTTGCAAACTGTTGTCAGGCTTAAAGGGATCAATTTTCAGATGTCCTGTCTTTTATTTTTTATAAACCATTTTTATTAGTTTCATATAGCAACATACAACCCAACGGGTCACGATAACACTTTGCGGACCGAAACTGCACAGGTCCAAAGCATATAACACAGGTATACATTCAAGAACCATCATGGTAGTCAAAGACAAGGCACACAACATTCCTGCAATGAAGCAACGCCTGTGGCACAATCTCCCCAGGTCCCCATCCACCTCCTCCACACTTTTCCATGCTTGGCAGGACAGCCCCTTGCTTCATAAACCAATTTCTCTTGCTGGGCACACCAGTCCAGCCCCCGGCGCCACTTCGCAAGCGCAGGGGCAGTTTCCGCTTTCCAACTCGCTGCAATGTCTCTCTTGGCCACCAAGCAGGCCATCCCCACAAATGACCGGTCCGCTCTGCTGGAACCTACCCTCTCAAGAACCCCAATAAAATAGGTAACGAGGCGACCTCCACCTCCACCTGTAAGACTCTGGAGATCTCCTTTACCACCGCCAGCCAGTAGGTGGCTATGTGGGGGCAAGTCCACACCATATGGAAAAAGTCAGCACTTGGGCTTGCACAACGAGGACGATTAGCCTGGGGCCGGAGACCCGCTCTATGCAACCTGTTGGGCGTGAGATATGCCATGAGGAGAAAGTAGGTCTGCACCACCCTTTTTTGGTTCGACCCACTGCTGTCTGCAGATCCTGTTGCAACATGGCCACATCCTCCCTTACTTCACCGACTCTGCACTACACTGCCAACTGCGAGGATTGGATGGCCTGAAGGATCGTATTCACCCCCTCTGCCGTGGAGGTCTCCGGTCCCGAATCTCCTGCCACCCGGGAGGCCGCATGCTTGGCGAATTGATCAATACGCTGCTGCGACGCCGGTGGCTGCTTACTTGCTTTGTCTCTCCCCATGGCGGTCACTAGTCCGGGGCAGCACCGACGTCACCAGGGCCCCCTCCAAAGATCCAGTCACCAAAAGGGTAGGTGGAGGACCCGCGGCAGCCACACTGCAGATGCCTCAGGATCACCCTCCGGTGGGCAAGCGAGGGCCCGGAGTCCAACGGTCCTGTCCGCCACAGAACCCGGGCCTACTCTGGCCCCTCCATGCAATGACACTTTGGCCAGGTCCTGCTACCGCCCACCACTAACCGGATCTCACTGGCTGCCGGCGGGCCCCCCCTTCAGGTGCCTTCTGTTGCGGTCTTCGCTCTCCTCCTGCGGCCGGTTGCCCCACCACATGCCGCTCTGCTCTGTGAAGGCCAGCGCACACTGGCTACCGGTCTCACGCCGCTGGCCACCTCTGAGCCGCCGCCAACCGTACGCGGCCCCAGCACCAGCGGGGGGGCGGAGGACCCTCCCGACCTCCAAAGTTCACTGGCACCCTTCTCAGGGTGTGTCCGGTCACCGCCAGGTGTCACCAGCTGCTCCAACTCCTTCCACCAGGCAGGGCACACTCTCACCGCCAGCCGATGTGGGCCCCACTGGGCCCCGGGCTCAGGCTGCTCCACGTGCCACTGCTCCCTTCACACCTGCTGCATCGGGCCGGCACAGGCCCCCTTCCCTGCCACCGAAATCTCACCCCACACCCTGAGCTGCAGCACGAGCCCCAGGCCGCGGCACAGGGGCGGGGCACCTCTGGCCCTCTTCGCCACCACAAGAACACGGGCCGGGCAGACGAGGCCCCCAGTCTCAGGCGCGTCGCAACTGGTGCAGCGTGCCACCCTCGAAGGCCGCCTCGCTTGACTTGCCCGCAAGCGCCGGCCTAATGTAGCGGAGCCCATCCCAGGCCCTGCAGCGAGTTCAGGAAAAGCCCCGGGCCGCAGCGCGAGCCTCAGGCCGCAGCCCGGAGGGCGGGGCACCTCTTGTCCTCCTCGCCGCTGCCTGCGGCAATAACATGGGCTGGGGCAGGCGACGCCCCCAGTCTCAGGCACGCTGCCACTGGTGCGACGCGCCACCCCTGTAGGCCGCCGCGGCCCGCCCTGCTCGACTGGGCCTCAGGATAGGCACCTAGCGCTGGCCTTGTGCGGTGGTGCCCACACCAGGCTCTGCTGCGAATTCAGGAACAACCAGGCCCCCATGCCGCTTCAACGAAATCCTCCACATTGGAGGGCCCAAGCGAGGGAAAGATGAGCACGGGATCGGCAGAACTCCTCAAGGCGGATGATGGAGGGGTCCAGAGCACTCTTACAGTGCGACCGCCATCTTGTCGCCAATAGCCACGCCCCCCCAATGTCCTGTCTTTTAATGTGTGAAGTTCTCCTCCCCTGACTGTGGAGTGTAAGTTTAGCTTTGTGAATTAGGCCCTGTGGTGTGTCTCCAGTTCCCCTGAGTGTTCAACAACAAACTCCTTGGGTATGTCTAACCATGCTAGCTTCACAATTCAAGTGACGTAAGAAGTGTCTTCTGAAGGCAAATTTAGGTCTTTAGCAAAAAAGACATAATTTGAAATCATTTTAAGTGATGAATAACTAGGATACAACACATTCTAACAATTAGCTTTTGTACGTGTATCTGCTGTAGCAATATTTTCTTTTATTACATGTTATTATTGTATATATTTTTTTTATTGATCGTTGTTATTGGGTAATATATATTATCTTAGGAATGTAAAACTTGGAAAGAGAAATTATCAACAGTCTTGTTTATGGCAAATAACGTTTGTTTGTTATATAAATATCAATAAAATATATTTGGAAAAAATAATAAAGTTGGCAGAAAGCCACTTGAGCAGCAACAATTATAGTCAATACATCACATGCTGTCCATTAACTTCTTGTGAAGGAACAATTAAGTTTGATGTTTTATCTGTGAAAAGTTCTGTAATTCAGCATTTACTAAACTGTGGGTAGTGACCCACTGGGGAGTCATAAGCCATTTTGTGTTTGGTTGGAAAAGTCTGAACAATAAATAAATAAAGATGTCTTTAAATTGTGTGTTTATCTTGTCATATTTGCTGGTGCTTCAAAGACTGATGTGAAATGTCAGGCTATGTCTTCTGACAAACTGCTGTTTATTCTTTTTAACATGGGGATTGATGTTTACTTTTCTCTCTCTGACTGCAAAGTGAGAGGAGTTTTTAAAGTGAATTATGTGATAATATTGCTCTAGTACAGGGTGTATGAAAGGAAAGGCATTTGTTTTTTTTGTAACACACAAATTGTAAATACCTGTAAATGAACTATATGCATTCAGCAATTAGAAAAACACATTGTTTGTAATTCTGAAATAAGCTGGAAACAGAGGGACAGAAATTGTAATAGGATCATAACAAATCAAAACATTTGGAGATGCACAAATAATAAATATTCACAGAAACCCAATTTCCACATATTATCATTTGTGTGCTATGTAGTTTTATCAAAAAAACTATGGGCCTCATTCTGACTTTGGCGGGCGGCGGAGGCCGCCCGCTAAAGTACCGCCGCGGTAATTCTGAGTTTCCCGCTGGGCTGGCGGGCGACCGCCAGAAGGCCGCCCGCCAGCCCAGCGGGAAACCCCCTTCCACGAGGATGCCGGCTCCGAATGGAGCCGGCGGAGTGGAAAGGGTGCGACGGGTGCAGTTGCACCCGTCGCGATTTTCAGTTTCTGCTATGCAGACACTGAAAATCTTGGTGGGGCCCTGTTAGGGGGCCCCTGCAGTGCCCATGCCATTGGCATGGGCACTGCAGGGGCCCCCAGGGGCCCCACGACACCCGTTACCGCCAACCAGGTTCTGGCGGTCAAAACCGCCAGAACCAGGCTGGCGGTAAGGGGGTCGGAATCCCCATGGCGGCACTGCCTGCAGCGCCGCCATGGAGGATTCCTCAGGCCAGGGGAAAACCGGCGGGAAACCGCCGGTTTCCCTTTTCTGACCGCGGCTTTACCGCTGCGGTCAGAATTGGCCTGGATGGGTCGTAATGACCCCCTATATGTGGAAATATAGTGGCCATTTCAATTGAAAATTTGCTGTCTGTAAATGACAGATCACACTACTACATGATGCTTTAGTTACATTAAAAATTGCAGCATCTCATGCCCATGAAATGTAGGTGGGTCGTGAGAGTTTGACGTTCTAAGAATTGTGTCATGGTTCTAAAAAGCTTGCGAAGCAGTGCTATAGATCATTCACATAGAAATGTATTATTCTATACTCTCAATGCTTTCATGAAGGAATGTTGCTGATAAATATTTATCGTTTAGGATATAATGCCTAGTAAAATCATATATACTCTTGTATTTTAAATATAAGATTATTTGTATGGTGGTGTTCTTTTTCACTCCACACCAATTGCTAAACTTATTGGGTGCTACATGGGGAATATTAGCATTTTTTATTCGACAAATGTCCCTGAAACTTTGCTAATTATCACGGTTATGCCTCACTTCTCCCTGTTTTATGTTTAGATTTTTTATTAGATTTTTTCAAAACAGTGGAATCAGAAAAAATGAACACCCACAAACAGCTCCCGTACAACCCTCATTCAAGAGTACAATGATACAGTCTCAGTATGAGACTGAAAATGTCAGCCGATATACTTACTATGTGCTGCGGTGGTTCATCTTAAGTAATCAACATAGCAACACTGCATGATTGCGCCCCGGTGGTTACACTGGCTACCTTGAGTATTGATGAGTGAGATACACCTTTCTGCCAATTAATGCCAGATTTAGCATTACAGCAGGCACAGATAAGCCTTGTTAATCTGCTGGTCCCTGTAGTATGACGTATTGTCTGAGCAGGGACCATATATCCTTTGGCCTTGCTTCTGGAATCTACATAGTAGCAAAGTATGTGCCCATTTCTCCCCCCTATGCAGCATCCTTGAGCCAGTTTGTGATCTTGAGGGACAGGTTTCTCATCCATAATTTTAGGAGGTGGTGCTTCACAAACAAAAGCAGTATGGCTACAATTTACATTTTGACCTAGGGAAATTTTTAACATAGACCTGCAAAAGTACTTTGGGGGTGCAACTGACTGTAAAGGCCACAATATCACCAATGATGCACGCTATCTCACAAGTGGCATTCTCACGTTAGATATAAGAATCCTGCAGGGTCAGCTCGACATCATATACAATAGGAGGGTCTATCTGGATCTATTCTGTGAAGCAGGTCAGTAGAGCAGTACAATCTCTTTAAGAGCTTAAAATGTCGGAGCTTCTCATGGTAGTTGTAAGGAAATGCCTCCTTGGCATGGTTACCCCCTAATATTTTGCCTTTGCTGATGCTAAGTTTTGATTGAAAGTTTGCTGGGACCCTGCTAACCAGGCCCCAGCACCAGTGTTCTTTCCCTAAACTGTACCTTTGCTTCCACAATTGGCACAGCCCTGGCACTCGGATAAGTCTCTTGTAACTGGTACCCCTGATACCAAGGGTACTGATGCCAGGGAAGGTTTCTAAGGGCTGCAGCATGTCTTATGCCACCCTGGGGACCTCTCACACAGTACATGCACTCTGCCTCACAGCTTGTGTGTGCTGGTGGGGAGAAAAAGACTAAGTCGACATGGCACTCCCCTCAGAGTGCCATGCCAACCTCACACTGCCTGTGGCATAGGTAAGTCACCCCTCTAGCAGGCCTTACAGCCCTAAGGCAGGGTGCACTACACCACAGGTGAGGGCCTATGTGCATGAGCACTATGCCCATACATTGTCTAAGCAAAACCTTAGACATTGTAAGTGCAGGGTAGCCATAAGAGTATATGGTCTGGGAGTTTGTCATACACGCCACAGTTCCATAATGGCTACACTGAAAACTGCGAAGTTTGGTTTCAAACTTCTCAGCACAATAAATGCACACTGATGCCAGTGTGCAATTTATTGTAACATACACCCAGAGGGCATCTTAGAGATGTCCCCTGAATACCAATCTAACTTCTAGTGTAGGCTGACCAGTTTCTGCCAGCATTGCCACACACCAGACATGTTGCTGGCCACATGGGGAGAGTGCTTTTGTACAGGAACAAAGCCTGTACTGGGTGGAGGTGCTTCTCACTTCCCCCTGCAGGAACTGTAACACCTGGCGGTGAGCCTCAAAGGCTCACCCCTTTTGTTACAGCGTCCAGGGCATCCCAGCTAGTGGAGATGCCCGCCCCTCTGGCCACTGCTCCCACTTTTGGCAGCAAGGCTGGAGGAGATAATGAGAAAAACAAGGAGGAGTCACCCACCAGTCAGGACAGCCCCTAAGGTGTCCTGAGCTGAGGTGACCCCTACCTTGAGAAATCCTCCATCTTGAGTTTGGAGGATTCCCCCAATAGGATTAGGGATGTGCCCCCCTCCCCTCAGGGAGGAGGCACAAAGAGGGTGTAGCCACCGTCAAGGACAGTAGCAATTGTCTACTGCCCTCCCAGACCTAAACACACCCCTAAATTCAGTATTTAGGGGCACCCCAGAACCTAGGAAATGAGATTCCTGCAACCTGAAGAAACAAGACGGACTGCTGACCTACAAGCCTGCAGAGAAGACGGACGACGAAAACTGCTTTGGCCCCAGCCCCACTGACCTGTCTCCAACTTTGAAAACCTACAACAAACGACGCATCTGACAGGGACCAGTGACCTCTGAAGCCTCAGAGGACTGCCCTGGACTAAAGGACCAAGAAACTCCTGTGAGCAGTGGCCCTGCCCAAAACCAGCTACTTCTTTGCAACAAAGAAGCAACTTTCAAAGACTGCACGTTTCCCGCCGGAAGCGTGAGACTTCACACTCTGCACCTGACGCCCCCGGCTCGAGAGCCAGAGAACAAACACCACAGGGAGGACTCCCCGGCGACTGCGAGCCCGTGAGTAGCCAGGGACAACCCCCCTGAAACCCCACAGTGACACCTGCAGAGAGAATCCGGAGGCTCCCCCTGACCGCGACTGCCTGTAACAAGGGACCCGACGCCTAGATCCAGCACTGCACCCGCAGCCCCCAGGACCTGAAGGAACCGAACTTCAGTGCAGGAATGACCCCCAGGTGACCCTCTGCCTAGCCCAGGTGGTGGCTGTCCGGAGAAGCCCCCCCTGTGCCTGCCTGCACCGCTAGAGTGACCCCCGGGTCCCTCCATTGAAGCCTATACAAAACCCGACGTCTGCTTTGCATACTGCACCCGGCCGCCCCTGTGCCGCTGAGGGTGTGTTTTGTGTGCCTACTTGTGTCCCCCCCAGTGCTCTACAAAAACCCCCGGTCTGCCCCCCAAGGACACAGGTACTTGCCTGCTGACAGACTGGACCCAGAGCACCCCTGTCCTCCATAGGCGCCTATGTGTTTTGGGCACCTCTCTGACCTCTGCACCTGACTTGCCCTGAGCTGCTGGTGTGGTAACTTTGGGGTTGCCGTGAACCCCCAATGGTGGGCTGCCTATGCCCCAAGACTGAGACTTGTAAGTGTTTTACTTACCTCACAAACTAACCTTTACTTACCTCCCCCAGGAACTGTTGATTTTTGCACTGTGTCCACTTTGAAAATAGCTTATTGCCATTTTTACAAAGACTGTATATGATATTGCTTTTTTTCAAAGTTCCTAAAGTATCTAAGTGAAGTACCTTACATTTAAAGTGTTTACTGCAAATCTTGAACCTGTGGTTCTTAAAATAAACTAAGAAAATATATTTTTCTATATAAAAACCTATTGGCCTGGAGTAAGTCTTTAAGTGTGTATTCCTCATTTATTGCCTGTGTGTGTACAACAAATGCTTAACACTACCCTCTGATAAGCCTACTGCCCGACCACACTACCACAAAATAGAGAATTATAATTACCTAATTTTGCCACTATCTTACCTCTAAGGGGAACCCTTGGACTCTGTGCACACTATTTCTTAATTTGAAATAGTATATACAGAGCCAACTTCCTACAGTAGTTGCTAGACATCTCTTTAGTTTGCATACAGCAGTATTTCCAGAACACTGGCCCTAACCTCACCGTCATATCTGTTTCACACTTCTCCAAAGTTCAGATAGGGACTGTGTGTTGACCAAAAACATATTGCTGATGCAGCCTGGAATCCCATCTTCCATCCTAAGGATCTCTGATCATCTGTGTGAGCGTGGTAAATTCAGCTGGTTCATCAGGGTACGACAACCATCTTGAAGTATTAGCATATCTGCTACTGAGATAGTCAGATCTATCCAGGGCAGTCAGTGTCTGCATTTTCTCCAAACTATTCGTAATTCAAGAACTTTTTGGCCACAAACAATTGCCTGCAGTTTTCACCACTTTATCTAGAGAGGAGGTTCATTGGAACTTTCCAGGGGGGGATATCAGGAGAATTCTGGTACAGCCCCCTCCACTTTGGCCATGGTCCATAATAAGCAATTTGTATATGAAACCGTATAGATCTAGTGTGTCAGTATGGGTGTTTGTGACGTGACACTGATGCGTAGGTTTCTGACAGCTATTTGATCTTTTTTTTATAGGCAGGAGGGGTGTCCTACTCTATGACTTACACAAGTACACTGCATTGTGAGACTGGGCTGCATGATAATACCTCTCCAGGTCACGGACCTCAAACTTGCCCTGGTCTTACATGTGCAGGAGACCTTGTCAATTGAGCCAATGACTACGTACCCCCAACACAGGTCTAATGAGCCACAATTTAACCTTACCAAAAAAGGATTGGCTCAGAGGGACTGGAATATTGTTAAATAAATACAAGAACTTGGGCATCTCTATACTTTTAATGAGTGAGTGCCACTCTGCTGGCCATGACAAGTGAAGTGAGATCCAGTGCTCCATCAGGCTGCTATGTCTGTCCAGCAATGAGCTATGGTTGTCCTGCAGTAGCTGCTGTTTGTCTCAATTAATAAAACTACCCAATGCTGGACTGATATCTCTCACCACCTTAAGGGGTAGGCCAGCCATGGTTGAACCAAGGCATCTGTAAGTGGAAACATTTTGGATTTCTCCAATTGATACAAATACCAAATAGTTCTCAAAGAATATTAATTTTGCATCAAAGGGTGGGAGATTAATCTCCAGATTTCTAACAAAGAGCAGGATATCTGCTTCATATAATGATAATAGTACCTGCCTCTCTGGGAACACAATGCCCCAGTGCAAGTGGGTGGACTGCAGCCATGTGGCCAAGGGCTCCATGACAAGAGTAAACAGTAGTGGATGGAGGGGTAGGAGAGGTGAATCAGTCCTGCCTGGCGCCTCTACGAATCGAGAAAGCTTGTGATTTGCACACATTTACTCTAACCCTGCCAGTGGTGTTGGAGTAATAATATTGTGGCTGACCACTAGCCTGCTCGTGAATGTGACATGTAGGGCCATTCTAGAGAATCGAATGCCTTCTCTGTATCTAACAACAGTGAGGTAGGGTGGACCTCAGGGTGGACCCTGTGCAGTAAATCAATGTTTTTAAATCATTAGAGGTAACTCTGCGAGGTACGAACCCAGATTGCTCCAAGAGTACCAGCCTGCACATCAGAGGGTTCAGTTAGTTTTCAGTGATTCGGACAGTATTTTACTGCCCAGATTCATTAGGGCTAGCAGCCAATAAGAGCCACAGTTCTGAGGATCCTTACCAGGTTTTAAAAGTATAGTGATTAGCACCTCTCATTTTGTAGGAGGGAACATCCCTGTGTCCAAGGACTCCTGGTATATATTAGCCAGCTGGAGAGCCTTGTACACCTTGTACATTTCCACAGTAAGCCCGTCCAATCCAGCAGACTTCCCCCCAGCCAGGCCATCTGTGGCAACAAGGATCTTTTGCTTTCCATAGATGTCTAGGAAGGTTCTAGCACCTCCCTCTATTCACGCAAGTGCAATATCCTCAAACTAGTAATCAATATCAGATTGCCTCTTCGTTAGCTTGGAAGCATAGAGATATTCATAGCAGGAGTTGAACTCTTGCAGCGTAGCAGCATTCCTACCACCTCACTAGTTTGCCAGTGTGTTGCCTAAAGAGTAAATAACCATGTTCTGATGAACCTCCTTTAACAACCATGAGCGGGTTTTACTGGGGTGCTCAACCTAACCATAAGTGTGGGCACGCGCATCTTCCTAAGAAACAGTACTCACTGTCTGACCATTCCCTAAAGTTGAGAAGGCCCTCATATTTATCATCTAGGCGCCCAGGTTGTTCCTCGCGCTCATAACTCTTGTCTAGTTCACACAGGTTGCATTTGTCAGCTGCCAGCGTGGTTCAAATAGATCGCAGTACTCCCATCTGCCTCCCAAGGGCGTATCCCCTTATATATACTTTAAAGGTCTCCCATACAAATATCTTTTGGTTACCACTGTAAGGGAGGCCCTATAACTTTAACAAAGTGATTGTTTGCATTGGGACTGTAATTCAGTCAATCACCAAGTGGCTTGAACCCTATTTTGGGTAATACAAAGTAGCATAGTTAACTATGAAACAGGAATGGAGCAAACAGTTGTCACACCACAGTGCCCAATGCACAGGACTTTCTTGCTTCCACTAAAGATTTACCCATCTTTCTCGCTTTCTAGTCTCTTCTCTGATTAGGATAGTGGCATGATATGTTGAATGAGGAGGCTGGTTTAGTACAATGTCTTCTCTCTCTGTTTCTAAGGAACCACTTTCAGCAATGAGAACAAGTAGATGGAAAGCACTTGCTCTCCTTCATCAAATGATGGCATTCAACAGAAGGTAGAGGAGAACACAGAAAGAATGAGAGTGATAAGGTTCAGAGCCAATCATCACACATAGATGCACAGCTGGACACATGTGAACTTAGGGATACAGTTCCCAGCTCTGAAATCCTGGAAGAGACATGCACTACCTCTTTTTAGAGCCAGACTGCTAGAAATATGCAACTTACAGGTTTACTAAATGTCTACTACAAGAAGACAACTTGATTCTTACAGCAAAGAATTGAGTTTTAGAGCTTTCAATACCCTTAATGAGCCTATGACCGGTCAGCGGCTGCACTCAATGCTTTAGGAAAACTTACTACATGTGATCACGTTCCTTCTTATTAGCAACACTAAAGATAAATGGGTTTCTAAAGTTGTGCTGTACCTATACCTTTGGTGCCACATCAACTCTCTCTAAGACTCCCTTGGACGTAGATGCTGATGATTCACAGGCACATCGACACAGCTCGTATTCACGGTGCGTCTGTCTGCATTAGGAGCATCCTGTGAGGACCACTCAGGGTATCCTAAGCCACTGAAGGCATCCAAGTTCCCTGCTTTGTGGGAAAAGTGCTACAGTTACCGTGAGCCAACATAAGTGCAAGCTTAAAACTCCCTGTGGACATTTATACAACGGTAGACCTTCACACGGTCCCGTTATTTTCATCCCCACACATGGGAAGAGATGTGCAGCTGGAGGTCTGAATTGTGCTATTCGGTAGTGGGGCCTGATGTCATAGTGTTTGTTGAATACTATCTTGTAACTGAAATAACACTATTAAAAAGTATGGCTTTGATACTTTATACATCTGTTGGCCAGTCTGTATCCCAGAGGTGGTTCCAGTGGCCACCTTTCTAAGATCTCTTTCTGAAATATATCTTATCTTGGTTACCTAGACTCCTCTTATTCTTCTATAACTGATCCACCTGGCGTGGCTTCAGTTACAAAAGGAATTTCCTTGTAACATGAATGCAATAAAAAAGTAGGTGGTTATTCATGTGTATGTAAACCCAAAGTTAAGCAAAAAGGCCTTGCCCCAATAAGAATGGAATTATGTGAAACCAGTATATGTTGCTGTAGCTTGGAACATGCAATAGATTGTCCAGACTGTGTTTGTGTCCTTTTGTATGTCGTCTACCTGCATCAGTATACGCCTGGTCTGGTGCCATAGTGATGGTTCTGTAAATAATAAGTGTTATGTGGGGTTCTCTTCTAAGAGGGTTTAGTCTGTGACTAAAGCAGATGCTGAGCATTGAGGGCCAGATGTACAAAGCTCTTTTTCTGTGAGCAAACGGCCCGATTCACAGAATCGGGCCGTTTCCGCACAGAAAAAAGCTTTTTTGTATGCACAAATGCTATTTTGCAATTCGGGAGTCTATTTATCGAATTGCCAAATAGGTGTGCGAGTCGCAATTAAGAAGAGGTGTGCCAAGGGTGTCCCTTCCTAATTACGAGTCGCAGAGGTATGTATGATTGTTTTGTGACCTTGAAATGCGGTCACAAAACAATTGCAGTTAACACCAATTTCACCCCTCCCCCTTTGTCAATGGGAGTGCAAAAAAAATTTCAGAACAGGCAGCGGTCTTACGGACCACTGCCTATTCTGAAAAATTGAAACTGAAACGTTTCATTTTTATTTTTGAAATGCATCCCGTTTTCTTTAAGGAAAACGGACTGCATTTTTTTTTAAAACTGCTTTATTTAAAAAGCAGTCACAGACATGATGGTCTACTGACCCCAGCAGGCCACCACCCCTGTGAGTGCAGCTATTCCCAAATGGGTCGCAATTTGTGACCTGCCTCATGAATGTCCCTGTGCGGGAACTGCTAACAGTGTCAGAGACACTGTTGCACATCAGGTTTTGCAACTCGCAAACTGCAAGTCGCTAAGACTCACAAGTTGCGAGTCGCAAAACCTGGCATCTGTACTTGTGGTCCTTAGTAACTATTGTTCCTGATAGAATTCTGTTTGTGAGGATGTCATCTGACAGTCGGTACTCGTCGTATTGGAGCAGAACTAATGCTAATTAAGATTGGCTCCCATCAGTAGTGCAACATTGAGCATAAACGATGGACCACAAAGTGCACTAAGCATTCCATCCTATGTATGGACCGAGAGAATAAAGGAAAGAGAAAAATGCATAATTTTTCACGTGAGGAATGTTTACCATGAAGATCAATTCACCAAAATGTCAGGGGTAGCGGAGGGGATATCACACGCCATTTAACATTACTTGCACTCACACATGCCTGCTTACGCATACACACACATTTACACATACACACACATACGCTCTCACTTGAATACACTCTCAACCACAAGCACGCACGGAACATATATTTAAAATCATTTTTTACTTACGTCAGCAGCCAGGGAGAGTCATATTCCAGCGAACTGTAATTCATTCTTTATTACACTATAAGTGAATATTTATTATTCACTATTAATTTAATTTAGAAAATGAAAGAAAACGTGGAAAGTGGAGGTGCCCTTATGTTTTCTGCACTGATTTTTGAACCTCTGAGGTCAGGGGTCTCAAAGGCAGTTCCAGGGTCGCAACGGCAAGACAGGGGTCGCAGCTGCGATCTGGGTGACCCCCTAGATGACGTCCATGGCGTTTACCCAGCTGGATCACTTTCCACGTTGGTTGTAATATTATTTTCATTATTACTCTTATTTTGAGGGTTCACTAATTCTTCACATATGCCTCTCTCCGTTATTCTCGCAGTACATACACAGGACCTGCTATCATGTGAGTAGGATTGACACTCACCTGTACCTTACGCCGTTTTTTTCTTTTCTTTTTTCTATCTTTACTCTTCTATTCCAGTATAAGTACATCTCAGGCTAAGGCTCAGTGGTGTATGTAAGCGTCCTGATGATGATCCCTCCATTTGGCAGGGTATCGAAACGTCAGCTTGACTCATGGACCCTTCCATATACCTCAGATTTACTGACAACAGGCCGTGCTATTCTTGCTTTTCAGATACGCACCTCTGATCCTTATTTGTTACCTGTGTGCATCAAAAATGTTGGGAGATGTTGGCCTATTAACATGACCAACACTCTGTGACCATGGAGGAAGCCAGAGGCGAACCTGGGTGTGGGTGGGGTCTACACGTTCACCATGTGGGGATCCCAGCTCCTTCTAATAAGATACCTCAAGCCTGCTGAGCACCACCAACATACCCAACATGCTTTGCATTGAGGAAGTCTAAAGGCAGGTCCAGGATCAATGTATCAGGTCTGAGAGCCAGAAGAGGGTTAACATGGATATTTCAACTCGGGAGCTATGACATTTTAAATTTGCCTGGTGTATGGAGGCCGGCAAGAAAATACACCAAAGCCCAGGATGCTTTAAAAAGTTTGACAAAGTACGCCAGGTGTGGACAATATGTTCTGGAGTGGAATTAATACTTTATCATGTATGGAAAGTGTTGCTAATCCCGATGCAGAAAAGTTGTAATTACCCATCGAAGCTGATGTTATGATTCAATGAATGTATAGAGAACTGATATTTCTTATGTGCTCAAGATTAATAGTACATGCAAGTGTCTTGCAATATCCTTTGTATGTGCAGTGTGTGGGTGAGTTTTATAGCCTAATAGTCTACTGCTCAAGGCTATACTGGTTGTTAGAGGCCCTGAACCAAAGTTATAGGGCCGAGTAGCAGGTGAGGGCCAATAACGAGGGAACAGGTCTTTCCCAATCTATAGCCCAAGGAACAAGAGCTAGGCTATCAAAGCACTCAACCCACTGAAAGTAGAATGTTCTAAATTAAAAACAGAAAGACACAAAGGCAACCATTGGAATAGTGGCACATAAGGCTTACAGGAGCCATTATTAGTCCTGAGACACTTCCTTGTCTTCAGTGGGGCTCTGAACATTCTAAAGTTCTAATTTTCCTTGTTATACACTTCCATTCTCCTCCCATTCTTTCATGCTCTCCCTCATCTTCTCGCTTCATACATGAATAATAGATGTGAAAGTATACTGTGAACAAATACATGAAGTTGGGTCTTGACCTGCAAGCCAAGAAAAGTAAACTGTAGTCAGGTAGCTTTGTTTACTTTTGCCTATAAAGTGACTCGTGGTGCTGTCGAGGGAGCTCAGACAACCAAGTGCTGGCGCACAAGTACTCAAGAGGCTGGATATCAGCTGTGAAAAGTTTGTTTCAGGCCGTGGTGAGGGTGGGAGAAGGGGTTAATTAGACTCTTTTCCGCCCTCCTTTCCTGAACTCCAGTGGCAGGGCTCAAGATAAACAAAGCAGGGGTCCATGGGCTGTCCTTATCAGCTAATACTTGTAAACTGTTAGGGAAGGTTCACATGAAAGGAATCTAAAAACCTAACTGAGGCAGTCCTTGCAGTCACTGAGTGGCACATTTACAATGACTTGGCTTAGGGAAGTGCTGCCCTATGCTAATTCGAAAGGGCAGGAATGCACCATATTTATGAGATGCATTCCTGTCCTTTCAGCCATCGCCAGCGCATAATTTGGTGCCTAGCGCCAAAGCAGACCCCATTGACCATGGTGCAAGGGTGACTTCTTTGTTGGCAGGATTATAAGACACCTTCCTGCTCAAAAACAATCCAGACATTTCCTCTTTCTACATGTGCTGCAGAATGCAGCATGCATAGAAAGAGGAAAAAAACAAATAAAAATACAAATATTTCTCCTTGCTACACCTCCTCTGGGGAGGTGCACAGTTTTGACACATTTCAAGGTTTACAGATCCTTGTAAATCTGGCAATGTGCCAAAACCCATGGGTGTTGCATGGGAAAACCTACCGCAAAGCCAATGGAATGCCCCCGACACAGTGAAAGGCAATGCAGCAACTTGTACTGTGTTGCCTTACACCATATCTACGAGGCCATGAAAATCCATTTATAGTGGCTTTGCATAGCCTCGTAGACTTGGATCTGCACTCTGCGCTACTGCAACGTCCTAAAAAGTGACACACCGGCAGCACAAGGGGCTGGTAAATAAGCCCCTGAATATTTTAAATGCCAGCTGCTATTATATTCATGTATGTATATAGTATTTATTTTGGTAATAGCATGCATCTAGCCAAAGGCAGTGGAGTGCTGGACTTGGTCAAGACAAACAGAAAGTGGGAAAGTATTAGGCGAGGAAGCTGGGTTGTGGGTGGTTAATGCATTATGATGTAGTGTTCTTTAAAGAAGTCAGTCATCAGCTGCTGCCTAAATTAAAGCAGCGCTGGGACAGTCCTGATGGATACGGGGATGTTGTTCCATGTCCTGGGTGCATAATTAGAAAAGGTCTGAGGTCTTGTTTATTTTTTTGCACTTCTTAGTTGCAGTCTGATGGGGTCCTAGCTGCTGGTGTGCTGAGAACCACTAGAGATGGTGATCATGGCTGCAAGATAAGCACGGGTGCTGGTTATGCTGGCTTTGTAAATAAGCAAAACTGCTCTAACGATATGCTGTTAACTCTTGCTGTGGATACAGCTCAGGTAGTTACCACTCTGACTTAAGTACGTAACTAGAGGCTATTTCTGATATCACAAAGAACCTGGCTCAAGGAAACAGAATGCTACATTTTATTTAAAGTGCAGCATACCCTGATAAAGGGATGATGTTATCTCACCAATCCAAAAATGCAGTTATGCAACACAAACTGTACAGGGGTTTTGGCACTGCTGTGGAGCATCATCTAGGTTCAGAGACAAACCAGACAGAACCCACTGACAGGACCAGCGTTGAGCTGATGGACAACACTTGTTACGTGCATCTTGGACATCAACCGCATAACATAAACATGGGGCACTGCTAATAGTGCACATCCTGTACATGGGTACATACTACATCTATGTGTATACTTTAGTCTATGGCACATTCTCTACCTATGCTGTATACTGTGCATGCTATAATAATGATACATACTGCACATATGGTGCACATATGGTGCACTTAAGCCATTTGGTGCATGTTGGACACATGGAACACTAGTTGATAGTGTGCATACCATACATATACTGCATGCTGTACATGTGGTGTATTCTGCATTTGGGCATTGCTTTATATGTGGTTTATAAGTAGGGTGCACTATGTGCCCTGGTAATACACTGCACATTGGTGCTTGCTGTACCTATGGTGCATGTAAGTTGCATAATGTACATCGTTGAACTTAGTGCATACTGAACACAATGGATATATGCACATAATCTGCAAATGGTGAAATATGTACACATGGTGCTACCCTACATCTGGTGCATGCTGAACCTATCAGTGCAAACTGTACATCGGGTGCACTTTGTACAAACAGTGCAGGATGTTCATATGGCACAAACTGTGCTTATAGTGCAATCTGTGCTTAGTGGTACAGACTGTACATGACATGGCACATGCAGTACATGCCATACATATTGTGTAAACTGTACATATGGTGCATTTTGTACATGTGATGTACTCGTTATATGTGGTGCTTTCTGTACTTGTGGTGGATAGTGTGCACGTGGTGTACTGCATATGTGATGCTTATTGTACATGTGGTGGATATTGAACATGCGGTGTACTCTGGCTATATGATGCTTAGTGTACATATGGTGGATATATGGTGAACTCTGTATATGTGGTGCTTACTGTATGTATGGTGGATACAGTAAATGCGCTGTACTCTGTAAGTGTAGTGCTTACTGTACATATGGTGGATATAGTAAATGTGATATAATGTTTAAGTGTGGTGCTTACTGCACATATGGTGGATATTGTACATGCAGTGTACTCTGTAAATATGGTGCTTACTGTGCATATAGTGGCTATTGTACATGCAGTGTATGCTGTAAATATGGTGCTTTATGTATATGTGATGGACATTGTACATGTGGAATACTCTGGATGTGTTGTTTCTACTGTACATATATGTGGATAAGGTACATGTGATGTACTTTGTAAGTGTGATGCTCTCTGTACATATGATGGATACTGTACATTTATGGTGTTTACTGTACATGTGGTGGATTTTGTACATGCAGTGTACTCTTTATATGTGGTGTTTACTGTACATATGGTGGATATTTTACATGAGGTGTACTCTGTATATGTGGTGCTTATTGTACGTATGGTGGATATTGTACATGTGGTGTACTTTGTAAGCTTGGTGTTTAGTGTGTGTATGGTGGCTATTGTACATGTGGTATACACTGTAAGTATGGTGGTTACTGTATGTATGGTGGCTATTGTACATGCAGAGTACTCTGTAAGCATTGTGCTTAATGGACATATGGTAGATTGTAAACATGGGAAGTACTCTATAAAGATGGTCCTTATTGTACATATGGTGGATATTGAACATGCAGTGCACTCTGTAAATGTGGTGCTTAATGGACGTAAATGTGGTCCTTACTGTACATATGGTGGATATTGAACATGCAGTATACTCTGTAAATGTGGTGCTTAATGGACGTATGGTGTATATTGTACATGAAGTGTACTTTGTAAATGTGGTGCTTACTGTACACATGGTGAATATTGTACCTGGGGTGTACTCTGTAAGCGTGGTGCTTAATAGACGTATGGTGGATATTGTACCCGAGGTGTACTCTGTAAACGTGGTGTTTAATGGACGTATTGGTGTATATTGTACATGCAGTGTACTTTGCAAATGTGATGCTTACTGTACATATGGTGAATATTGTATATGCAGTGTGCTCTGTAATTGTGGTGCACATGTGGTGGATATTGTACATGAGGTGTACTCTGCAAATATGGTGCAAAATATGGGGGCATTGTCTATGTGGTGGACTGTATATGTGATACTTACTGTACATGTGGTGAATAAAACTATGGTGCTTACTGCACATATGGTGGATATTGTACATGTGGTGCACTCTTTAACTGTGGTGTTTATTGTATATGGTGGCTATTGTACATACTGTCTACTCTGTACATGTTGTGCTTACTGTACATATGGTGAATATAAGAATGGTGCTTACTGTATATGGTGGATATTGTACATTTTGTACTCTGTATATGTATGGTGCTTACTGTACATATGGTGCATGTTGGTTTTGGGGTGTACTCTTTATATGTGTGCTTACTGTATATATGATGGTGGTGCTTAGTGTATGTATGGTGGATATTGTACATGTGGTGTAGGTATGGTGCTTACTATACACTACCAGGCACGGTGGATCCTAGATGGAGAAGGTGACCCCGGACATATCCATTCTGTTGTACATGGGGGTGCTCTTCAGGTTCAGGCGGATGAAGAGGGTGGCGCCTTCCAAACCAGACATTGAACGGGTGATGAACATGGCACTGAATATACTAATGGTTACTGTAATGTGTCTGTATTAATTACCTTGTTATATTTTTAAGCTGGTGGATGTTTACAAACTTTTTTTATAATATATTGTTTATGGTGCCTATAATTTACATAAACTCCAGTATTTTATAGCATAGAATTACAAATGATGTAGTGGATATATAAAAAGAAGCTCTTATTTGTCACACTGTGCTTCCTTTTTTCACTGTGAGAAGTATATTTGAATGAAACTGTTTCTTTCAACAGGTTTACATCCACAAATTGTATGCAAACATTCTCAGCTTGTACTAACCCTTAAAATCCTGCATGAAAAACTGACTTTCCATCACATATGTTATTTAAATCAACCTCTACCTCTTTCTACCTTTTGTCTCCCTCATCTGTGTACAAGTTACACTAAAAATCTCATGCCCAGTATACGCAAGATGCACAGTGTTCACACTGCACATATTGTACACCTGGTGCACTCTGTACATGAGGTGCATGCTGGGCATGTGGTACATACGGCACATGATGTACGTTGGGTGCAGGCTGCTCATATGATGCACAGTATGTGCAAGATGCACAGTGTTCACACTGCACATATTGTACACCTGGTGCACTCTGTACATGAGGTGCATGCCGGGCATGTGGTGCATATGACACATGATGTACGTTGGGTGCAGGCTGCTCATATGATGCACAGTATGTGCAAGATGCACAGTGTTCACTGTGTACACCTGGTGCACTCTGTACATGAGGTGCATACTGTGCATGTGAAGCATGTGGTACATAAGGCACATGATGTACGTTGGGTGCAGGCTGCTCATATGATGCACAGTATACGCAAGAAGCACAGTGTTCACACTGCACATATTGTACACCTAGTGCAGTCTGTGAATGAGGTACACACTGTGCATATGATGATGTGGTACATATGGTACATGCTGTACATGTTATGCAGGCTTAGGCATAGTGTACATAGAATGCACAGTGCTCACATTGCACATAATGTACACCTGGGGTCGTATTATACAGTGTCCCAGGGGCGCAACGGGCATGTGCGCCCGCTTTACACGCCCCTGAGCACTTTGGTATTACAGAAAGGGCCGCAGATGCTTTTGCGACCCTACGTATAATACAAATAGTGCTGGCACACATATAGCTCGAGCGCTATCAACAGAGGGTGTTCCATCATTTGCATGGGGGAGTGGCCCCAAGAAAATTGGGGAATCCCTTTGCCTCTGCACCCTGTTGTATTATAGATGCAGGCACAGAGGCAAAGAAGCAGTCAGGAGTGTCTGTGTGCCCTCTGATGGAAGCCCTCTGGAGGGGGAAAAGAGGGTCCTGTGGATCCCCATGACAGCCCCTTGCAGGGGTGCAGTCACTCAGTGGACCCACTTGCAAGGGGATCTCTAATCACCCTTAAAAGTGCAGGTGGGTTGCCGCCTGCACAGTGAAACACAAAGCAGCTGCTGCAAAGCTGCTCCATTTTTCACTTGAATGCACTACCCCCCCGGGCACCGCAAGTTTGTGGCTGTCCTCGGGCAGTGCATTCAATGTAATAGGGCGCACTTTCTCTGTTTGCACCCGGAGCACCTGTTTTAAGGTGCGCTGTGGTGCAAGAAGAGAAAGTGTGCCCTATGTGTAATAGGGCCCCTGGTGCACTCTGTACACGAGGTGCATACTGTGCATGTGATGATGTGGTACATATGGGACATGCTGTACAGGTTATGCAGGCTGTACCTATGGTGCGCAGTATATGCAGGATGCATAGTGTTCACACTGCACATATTGTACACCTGGTGCACTCTGTACATGAGGTGCATACTGTGCATATGATGATGTGGTACATATGGCACATGCTGTACAGGTTATGCAGACTGTACCTACGGTGCGCAGTTTATGCAGGATGCATAGTGTTCACACTGCACATATTGTACACCTGGTGCACTCTGTACATGAGGTGCAAGCTGTGCATGTGAAACGTGGTACATACGGCACATGATGTACACTGGGTGCAGGCTGTTCATATGATGCACAGTATACGCAAGAAGCACAGTGTTCACCCTGCACATATTGTACACGAGGTACGTACTGTGTATACGGCTCATGCTGTGTTTATGGCGCGTGCCGTGCTTGTGGGGTGGGCTGTGCCTACAGGGTGTAGTATGCACAGGATGCATAGTGTTCATACTGCATGCGTATGACGCCTGCTATGCATATGGTGTATGATGTATCTATACATGTGGTGCACACTTTACATAAGGTACATACTGCACGTATGGATCTTGCTTAACATAGTGCAATCTGTACATAAGATACATATGATGCACTCCTTACATATGCTATGCTTTGCACATATGGGAGCCCCTCGGTGCGCACGGTATGTTGCACTTATGGTGTTCTCTCTACACAAATGCTGCATAGAGTACGCTGACTTACCATCACTTTGCACTTGGCATCTATACGTTGCAGCCCCATGCCCTTTTCGCCCTGAATGCCACGGCCGTGCCCTGGCACTCTGAAGAACGGCTTCATTCACGTGTACGGAGAGGAGGCCCCAGGAATTTCTAATAATTCCCAGAACGGAAGAGATACGCGTTGGGTCACAACTGCCAAGTTTGTTTAAGGAAATTCTGCGTGGAGTAGATTCTGAAAACTCCCAGGAGAGCTCCCGGGATAGCTTGTCCTTGTAAGGAATGCGGCCGCTGCAGCGGAGGGGGGGGTCGCTCTCTGACTGGGGCAATCGGAAATGTAGCCGGAAACAATACGGTCTTGTAGAGGCCTTGTCTGCCTGCAAGGACCTATATCTGGAGCAGCAGTGAAACAGAGGCAAGCATGAAAGCAAAGGAAGCTGGGGAGGGCCTCGGGAAGGCAGTCTTGGCATGCCCGAAGCGAAGAAGCCACCTGGGTGCCAAGCTGGCCAGTTACAAATGGAGGCCTGGATGTCAGTGGGAGGGGAGCAGGAGCAGGGGCTTAGATTGGTCAGGAAGATTGAGGGGGGCACTGACGTCAATTCCCCAAAAAATTCCAGGGGTAGCGGAAGTGACATCACATGTCATTTCATCTTAACTTTCACTCACACACATATGCTTACACACACACACTTTTACAGAAGCACACTCTCACCCGAAGGCATACACACAACATACACTTAAAAGTGTTTTTTACTTACCTCAGCTACCAAGGAGGGGCATATTCCAGCTAACTGTACACCATTTTTTATTACACTAATAGTGAATAACATATTATTCACTATTACTGTAATAAAAAACTGATTGAAAACAAGGACGTGGAGCATCAAACAAGCTGACTCTGCGTTCCTGGCACTGATTTTGCCACCTCTGAGGCCAGGGGTGCAGAGGCTGTGCCAGGGGGGCGCAAGGGGCAAACTGGGGGTCGCAGCTCCGACCCCTGGAGATCCCTAAATGAGGTCCGTGGGGGGGGGGGGGGGAGGAGGAGGAGCTTCATTCTTCCCAACAATCTCTCTGGTCAAAATACATTATTTGAGAAGCAGGCAAGAGGGAGGCTTAAGGGGCAACCGGAAGGGAGAGGAGTGCGAGAAATGAGGGTGGTTTAAAGCTCAATATTTTGTGAAATAACAGTGTGTGTGTGTGTGTGTTTGTGTGTGTGTGTTTGTGTGTGTGTGTGTGTGTGTTTTTCTTCCGAGTGAAATCAAACTCCTCGCCATACCCGACATAAAGCACCTGTACCAATGTATTTATTGCTAAATACAATTTTTAGAGGGGTGTAACACCCCCCTGAAGTTATGCCCCTTGGCAGGAGTGTACATTGCTACAGGTGGTTCAGAAGGTTGAAGCAAGGGCTTTATGTGAGATGCAAAAAGTGAGGGGTCTCTGAAAGGGGCACGGCCTACATAACTAAGGATGTGGCTTAGGCATCTAAATTACATTTCTGTGATCCCTACAGTGTGCTGTACAAGATAAAGTAAATGTGAACTATAACAGGAAATAAATCGCTGATATGGTTCACAATAATGTTTTTACATGAATTGTTCAGAAATCAATCAGTGTTATTTTCCAGTAAGGTTGAGGACATGAGTATAGGGCCCAATAGAGATCCGTTCCAATCCCGGTTTTTATTACTAATGAGACTATCTCCTGGAGGGACCAGGCCCACTTTAAGCCATGTTTAAAGCACTGTTTGGAAATATCTGTGTGTAATCCATGGTCACCAACTTGAAGCTTCATCAAATGACTTAGTTGATTAAAGAGTTTATTACAGAGGTTCTTCTGTAAGTTTCACGTCGTACGTTATGATCATGGTAAAGTACTGTAGCAAGTTAGGCACCAGCTATGTGTAACTGGCAATGCACACATTTTAATCCTTACAGGTGTTATCCTGCCAAGGATAATAAAGTGAGTTTTGGTGACTAGTGATAGTGGAAGAGATAAGGATGGTGTTTGCACCACAAAAACTTAGCACAAACTTGAATCTCCACTATGTCTTCTGGGATGGACCTTTATCTGGAACTGAGGCTAAAATCATAAAATTCAGCAATATATCAATGACAGTGAAGCAGAGTTTGCCCATGAGAATGACCGGGTTGGGTAATTTTTCAAATCATGAAGGTTTATTAATAAATTAGTAAAGCTAAAATCTCACATTGAATCAGTTAAGCATAAATCAGTAATCATCTGAATACAGCCTGTATGAATATAAATCCAGGCAAGTCAATTCGGCAGGTGCGATTACATGTTATTAAAGACAGCAGAGGCAAAGGAAAATAAAACTCCTTCCCATGAAGGGAGACTCCCTAATGCTAAGCTAAGGTTGTGGGCAAACAAAGGGGAATTTTAGAATCATAATGTGTCAGCAAATATAAAGTTTAAATGGAATCAACTGAATGTTCCAATCAAGAAAAGGAGAAATGTTCTTGCTCTAGAAAGTAAGTCTAGGAGCAGAAATATGAGGGGCTTTGGGGATCGAGAGAGGGAATGAAATGTCCATCAGCAAAGGTGGACAGGGGCAAGTCTTCTAACTAACTCAGATTCACCCGGCTAAAATATGAAATTAAGTCAAAGTGAAAGTCTCAATAAGTCCCCACAGAGGACCAATCAAATTGAGTTTTCCAGGTCTCCTTAGTGTCGGACACCTTCTCAAGGTTGAAGCAAGGCCAGATTCTTCCATCATCTTGGCCTTCACGATATCGCACAAAGGAGTATTCACCTCCTCTGCTTCCCATGCAGTGCTGGTGCTGAGAACCATTGCCCAACCAATTAGTTGCAACATGACCTTCAATCAGTAAGCTAACAGAAAATATACATTTATTGAACACAGTAACTCTGGTGCCTGAAACAAAATCAGAGAAATGCACAGCATGCAGAAATGCAACATTTCTATGTGCAAAATAGAGTCTGGCACCTAGGTCCACGTTGACTCTTATATAAAATTCACATATTCTAGCTATAATTAGTAGAAAACCATACAAATCACTAATTTCCCTAAATTTAAATGCAAAGATATATGTGAAGATTAATCATTTTCACAAGTCACTATATCATAAAGCTTAAATAAATGAGAATAACTTTGCATCACCAACAGTAATAACCACTTATTAGTAAGTGCCAAAAACCAATTCAATTTGTGGTGTAAATGACTAAGAATCATTACACACAACTAGCACATATACGGAACACATAGACCTATATATTATACATAAATTCAGAGTAGTAAAAATGGGTTCAGTTTACAATTGATCTTTTGGCACTTTCGGAATCGGCAATCTTGACTGAGAGTGTCATTTTATTCTCTGTGGTGTGGAGCAGGGTGAGGAGATGTGAGCTTCCAGCTTTTCTACGTTTGACCTTAAACACCTGATACCATTCAAAGCACAACTTAGACAACCCATTACTGACTGTCCGTAATATTAGACCCCTGCAGCAGGGTGTGTGCTACAGAGGGAAAGGAGTCTCCTGCTATGCACGTCGCTAGCACTGCAGTGCGTATCACAGTGTGGCACAGTCCACTGTTGGGACAATTGGCTTGGGCACGGGTAGAACCCGGTTATGGCACAGTACAAGCTTCCAGAGACAGAATCTAGCTGGTTCCCACTGGATATTAGCACTGATTATGATCTTGCAGATATTCATCAAAATAAAATCTTCAAGATTAGGGGTGGGATAGTTTCAGAGGAAATCTCATTGTATGCTTTGGAATCTAACTTAAGTATGGTAACCATTAAACGTGACATGTTTCAACCTGTGTCTAAAAACCTTTATTTGAAACTACTGACGATGCCCATCCTTCTGGATCTCCTTCAGACTCTGCTCCATCTCTTGGGATACACTCTTTTAGCATTCATTCAGTAGAAGAATATATACATCTTTACACTATTCGTTCTTATCAGCATGTTTCATAAAGTCTCCAGCCCAGCGGTCGTCACAATCCCACCCTCGGGTTTACAACCCGGCCTACCGCCATGGTTTTCGTGCCAAACTTACCGCCACGAAAACCATGGTGGCAGGCACTATCAGGGCCAGGGAATCCTTTCCCTGGCACTAATGGGGGTCTCCCCTGCCCGCTTCCCCGTCCCCAAAGGCCAACCCAGTAGTGAGATAATATTTTCTTCTTTTCAGCTGTGTTTTTCACCCTGCCCCCATATTCTGTTCCACCCACAGTTTTCAGGATCATAGTTGCCATACTTTCTTATACACTTCAACCGCTGCTTGGGTGTGCAACAGGGTTAGACAGCGACAGAAAATAGGCACACGCACCAAAATAAAAGTGTCCCACATTAGTGGATCAAATAACTAAAAACGTGGCCCGCATTTGCAAATAGGGAAGTTCTGAACTTTTTTATAGGTGTTTTGCAAGGTATTGAAGACTGCATAAATGTGTGCTTGCTACAAGCAAACTTTGTGGTTATATCAGGGAAATCAACAGTAAAAACTGGTGCATCTGACCCTAAAACAGGCTCAGAATCCTCCACAAATCTGGCCCACACAGTGACCTGTCAGACCAGCCCCTCGGGCACTGCCTGATTGCCCTGTGGGCCAGTCCGACACCGGTGCGCAGTCTAATATACTAGTCTGGCCTGTGGAACTCAGAGGCTCCTCTGTCAGCCAGACAGCTTCCCAGCATTCATTGCGTGTGCTGCCGCTCATAGGCTGCCCATCACAGGCCGTTGACAGGCCACTTTCCAAATCAGTAAGCGCTCATTCAAGCACTTAGTGGGCCCAGGGTACTCTGAAAGGCGAGTTCTAGGCTTTGCTACGAAAGCTTTAGCTCACTGCTTCAAAATACTTCAGAGAAAATATCTCAAATTGTGGACAGTTACTATCCCAACACATTCTGAAAACAGCGTGCTGCCATGTCTGCCCGGGACTGTATCAGCCACAGTGCGACACCGGCGTGTCCAGTCGTGCAGAAAAAGAGGAACACGTTCACTTTCACCAAGTGCACCCAGACAGCGACACGCCAGCAGAACTACCTGCACCGTGTGCAGAAAAAGACGACAGTGGCAGTCATTGAGGGCCATATGTACGAAAGCTTTTTCCCATAGGCATAGAATGGGTAAAATCCTTTGATACATCTGGCCTTAGGTGTGCAGAGAGTGTGCGGTAGCAGAACTATCTGGCATGGGCTATGGAGAGATTGCAGCACCAGCAGCTTTACCTGCACTAGGTCTACAGAGAGAGTGCAGCAGCACTACCTGCACAAGGTCTACAGAGAGAGTGCAGCAGCACTGCCTGCACTAGGTCTACAGAGAGAGTGCAGCAGCACTACCTGCACTAGATCTATAGAGAGAGTGCAGCAGCACTACCTGCACTAGATCTATAGAGAGAGTGCAGCAGCACTACCTGCACGAGGGACGAGGTCTACAGAGATAGTGCAGCAGCACTACCTGCACTAGGTGTACAGAGAGAGTGGAGCAGCACTACCTGCACGAGGGACGAGGTCTACAGAGAGAGTGGAACAGCACTACCTGCACTAGGTCTACAGAGAGAGTGCAGCAGCACTGCCTGTACTAGGTCTGCAGAGAGAGTGGAGCAGCACTACCTGCACGAGGGACGAGGTCTACAGAGAGTGTGCAGCAGCACTGCCTGCACTAGGTCTACAGAGAGAGTGCAGCAGCACTGCCTGCACTAGGTCTGCAGAGAGAGCGCAGCAGCACTACCTGCACGAGGTATACAGAGAGAGTGGAGCAGCACTAGTTGCACGAGGCCTACAGAGAGAGTGCAGCACCAGCAGCTTTAACTGCACTAAGTCTTCAGAGAGAGTGCAGCAGCACTACCTGCACGAGGTCTACAGAGAGAGTGCAGTAGTAGTATTACCTGTGAGTGAGTGACATTAGGTAATGGATAGAACAGCACTATGCCCAGTGGGTAGGTAATGTTACCTTAGCATGCCACAGGACTGTGGTCAAGTGGGTGAGTGGCAGTCAGCTAAAAGTATGGGACTGCACTACAGTCAGTGGGTTAGTAACATGAAATAATGCATAGGACAGCACCACGGCCGGCCAATCGATAAGCAACATTATCAGGGTCGGACTGGCCTACAGGGCATTAGACAATGTCTAAAGGGCTAGTCTGACAGATCAGTGTATGGGCTGCGTTTCTGGCCGTTTGTGTGCCTGTTTTATGGTTTGGGATGAAGGATTTTACTGTTGATTTCTCTGATTTTACCAAAAACATTGCATGCAGCAAGCACACATGCATGCAGTCTTCCATCCCTTGCGAAATACCTATACAGCTTATCTGCACAAGTTTAAAACTGCCCTTATTTGCAAATGTTAACCACTATTTTAGCTATTTGTTTCGCCACTTTTAATTTGGTGCCCGAGCCTATGTTGTGCTCCAGTCTGACCCTGGACGTTAGATAGACATGTGTTTACAGAGCCAACAGACCTTTGGCTTTGCCAAAGTAGTCCTATCGGTTTTGCCAATGCTTTTTGGCCAGTGTTGTTCAGCATTGGAAAAAAGTAGTTATCGCTAATACCAAACAGCATCAGTAACAAAAATAAATCATTTAAAAAATCACAATGTCGCATATGCATGCATGCATTATCAAGGATGTCTATGTATTTGTCATGATGTGTGATGGCCCCAGTGCAATCCACCATTTTGTTTTTATTCACCATTTTGGGTTGTTATACTAGATATCTATGAATTCCTGCCCTCATCTTATCACACTTATCTACTCATCACTCTTATGTCATATCTCTATCAAACTATCCTCCATTCTCACTCTGACTCATCCCAAATCACTTCTACCACTTTCACTCCTAAATATCTCTGCCTAATCTCTTCCCTCCACAGCTAACTCACCAAACCTCACTCTACCTCTGTGACCTCCCACACAACCCTACTAAATTCTCCTAAATACGATTACAATTACAATTTCAAGACGGCAGAGACCTATCTTGAAACCATAAGTAAAAAGAAAACATAAAATGTGTGACGAACAGCATTTTTTGTAAAAAGGAGCAGTCTGGGAGCAAATTGGAGATGGTGGGCTGCCCAAAATACTATTTTATTTAATTTAAAAAAGCGTCGAGGCAGGTGGTAGGAGAGATGAGGGAAGGAAAAATAAAGGCCAATAGGTGGGACAACTTAGGACCTTAGTGGTGGGTGAAAAATAAATAGAGAAATTAGCGGGACAATGAGAGCAGAGTGAAGCAACATGGGAAGTCGCAGGAGAAGCAACACACACTGTGCAGAACAAAAAAGAGCACCACTGAGAGGATGGAGGTGGGGGATTCAGCAGGAAAGCAGAATGTGAGACACCATTCTGCATCCGTTTTTGCGACTTGCAAATTGCGAGTCGCTCAGACTCGCAATTTGCAAGTCGCAAAAACGGATTTTGCTACATCTGGCCCCATGTTGTTTGTATCTACAAGCTTAAGAGGGGTAGAAAGGAACTATTCAGTTATTGATAAGGAAGCGCTGTTAATATTTTGGGCAGTGAGGAATCTGCTGAACTTTTTATGGGGAAGCACATTTCTGATTAAGACTGATCATAAATCTTTGAGAGAGATATTTATGTCTAAAGGCACCAATGCAGTATCTACCAGAATTTGCATGTGGGCAATTGCGTTGCATAAAGTTGATTTTAGAGTAGTGTATGTGCCAGGCATTAAAATTAATTAGTGGACTGCATATCTTGCATTTGTGGGGAAGAACTTACAGTTGAGGAAAACAATGAAATCCTGGAGGGGGGAGCTATGTGAGGATGAAATCAAAATTTGTGAGGTCACTGGGCGTTCTATACTCGAAAAAGAATGGGTTGAGAAGATGGAAAATTATCAGGATCTGCAGATGGTGAAACAGTGGATATTGTCAGGATGGTCAAGAAGGGAAGGTGGTAAACGTGAGGTGAAAGGTTTTTGGCAAGTGACAGAGGAGCTGTCCGTTCGTGGTGACTTGCGTTTAAGAGGTAAGAAGTTGATTCCTCTCATCTCGTTATCGAATCAAATCATTTCATTGGGACATGAAAGTTACCTTGGGATGTCAAAGACAAAAATGAGGATTAGAACTGACTATTTGTGGCCTGGAATGGATATGATGATTGAAAGAAAAGTGAGTGATTGTCTGTTTATCTGACTACTGATAGAATTTTGAAGTGCAGAACCCAAACAATGGTGGTGTGGATGTTGCCTTCTGTGCCTTAGGAGGGGATTTCCCTTGACATTGTTAGGTTGGGGAGTGTTAACCAGTATATTTGAGTTCCGTCGATCGGTACTCGCGTTGGCCAGAAGTGGCAGTTGTAAATTCAGTGGAGACAAGGACTGTAATAAAATTCCAGGAAAATGATTTGATCAAGAGGGTTGTCCTTCTGTGCTGCTGACTGACAACAGGGTACAACTGACTTGAATAGAAATGGAAGATTTTCTAAGAGACAAAGGCATAATTCATTAAAAAAACTGCCATTTAGCATCCAGAATGCAACAGCATCATTGAGAGATTGAACAAAGTGATGAAAGAAACATAAAGCTTTCAAATATGACCAGTATGTCATGGATGAAGGAGATTTAGGGTAAAGTAAGAGTCTATATGCTTACACCTCATTCTACTACAGGTATGACACCGTTTTAGCTTTTCAGGGGAAGGAAGCCCAATATCATGATGTGTCTTAGTTGAGTAAATAAGAGGAGAGATATTTGTGAAAGGAGGTGTTGATGAGGCAATATAGAAGAGTAGAGTGGAAGAAAGAATGGGGAAAATGAAGGTAGAGTTTGACAATTGAAAAAAAGTGAAGGTGACTTATTAAGGTTGGAGACTGGGTAAGGATCAAACTTCCTTAGTTTAGTGGTGGAATTTCTAAATCTGGCAAGTCCATAAAAGTTATCAAATTGTTTACCAAATGCTATAAAAACAGATGACCATAAACTATGGAATGTGAACAGAGTTGCTAAATTCAACATGGTGGAATTAGAAGGAATGGAGAAAAAAAGCTCAGAGTGCCACAATGGTGGAGAAAATCAGGAGGGTCCGAGAAGAAGTGCAAGATCCATCGTCAAGTTATCATACTTAGAGGATTTTGCATCCTGACTTTCACAGAAGGCTTGATGGATAGGCCTGTATATGGATGGGAGGACAGAATGGTGAAGCCACTCTCTCTCACACACACGCACACATACAGAATCTTTGGGCTACAGACTCACACATGCATCCATAATATCTGTTTGCTACAGTCACACACAGTGGGTTTGACTATGAGTTTGGCGGACGGAAAATTCTGTCCTCCAAACTCTCATCAGGGTGGCCACCATCTACACGGTGATCTCTCCGCTGGAGCTATTATGAGTTTCCTGCAAGGTTGGCAGCTGGAAACCTACGCTTTGTGCCCGCTAGCCCTAGCGGGAAACAGGCTACAGCATTGTCTCAAGTTCGTAATCGAGCCGGCAGCAATACTGTTACCTGCAGGGTGCACCAGCATCCTCACAATGTTCGCTGTCTGCAAAGCCAAGTGCATGGGCAGTGCAGGGGGCCCCCTGTAGTCCCCTGCACCTGTTCTCTGCCAGTCTTTTCATGGCAGTGTTACTGCCATGAAACTGCTGGCAGAGAACGAGGTCGTACTCCCTAGGATCTCCACCACCACCAGACCACCAGGATCCAAAATCATGGTGGACCTGGCGGTCTGACCACCAGGGTTGTGATGTGTCTTTATTTGGGCTCATCACAAAAACATTTCACTTGATTGTCCTAGTACTCCTCCTAGCTCGGTGTTGAAGTCAAAATCCAGTAAACCTCCTTTCATCTGACCTTTCAGAGAGATAGTTCTGCTGTCACTGCTGCCTTTTTTAGGTTCTAGTAGGGCTTTCCTGTCACTCAGAAAGCAGGCCTCAGTCGACCATTAAACAGGCAGCAGGTCAGACTTTCTCACTGACCAAGGCATCATTTATTCAGACGCCACTATCCTGACTGCAGTGCTTCATCATCATTCTTTTATTTAATTTTTTTTTTTTACTGCTTTCCTCTTCTTGTCTGTCTTTTCCATGGAGCATGGCTTCTTTACTATCCTTTTTAATGGATGACTTGTAGCCTCTACTATGTGCATTTATAGCACTCAGGGGGTCATTACGACCTCGGCGGTCTTGCAAAAAGACTGCCGAGGCCGCGGGAGACAGAATACCACTATTGCCGGCGGTATTCCTGGCTCCCTATTATGACATTTCTGCTGGGCCAGCGGGCGGTAACAGTGTTACCGTCCGCTGGCCCAGCAGAAATGTCACATCAACATTGCTGCCTGCTCGTAATTGAGCCGGCGGCAATGCTGATGTGCAGCGGGTGCAGTAGCACCCGTTGCGCATTTCACTGCCCGAAATTCGGGCAGTGAAATGCGCGACGGGGCTATGCCTGGGGGCAGGGGCCCCCAGGGGCACCCCAAGTCCCCTTACCGCCAGCCTTTCAATGGCGGTGTGTACCGCCACGGACAGGCTGGCGGTCGGGGACTCATAATCCCCAGGGATGCCTTCCTATTTGCGAGTCGCATTCCCAAATTGCGAGTCGGTACCGCGTTAGGCTGTTTGCATGGCGCAAACTGCGATTTTCGCAGTTTGCACCATGCAAACAGCTACCTACATCTGGCCCATGGTTCTTTCTTCACTATTAACTGCTTGTAGCAGACTGGCGCCCAAACCCTTCGAACTGGCATCCATCATCAGCACTGTTTCCTGCCATGGTTCAAAGTCTGAAAGACTGGGAGCATCCTTAATCTTATTCTTTATTGTCACACATTCTTTTCAGCAATCCTCAATCTATCTGAATTCCGTACCTTACTTCAGCAATTCTCTTGTTTAATACTCTTTTCTGCAAATTCTGCTACAAATTTACCATAGTAATTGGCCATTCCAAGAAATGTCATCAACTCTTCAATGTTCTCAGGTGTTGGCATACTACTAATAGCAGTTTGCAGTTCCACCATCCATTCACCCTTCTTTCATTCATCCATCCATTCACTTATCCTTCCATCCTTTCATCCACCTTCACTCATTCATCCTTATGTGCATCCTCTATCTATCCATCTACCCATCCACCCTTTTACTTAGCCACCCATCCACCCTTTCACTCGCACACTCATCCATCCATTCTTTCACTCGCTCATTCACCCACTCACCCTTTCACGTTATTTATGAGCCTTTGTCAAGTTGTGGATAGAAGAGGCCCATCAAGTAGCCCACCCCTGCAGTAGCTGCTAAAGTGGGGGGGGGGGGTCTGGGGTTCACAATGCCACCTGCTGCTGTGCAGTATGAAAAGCAAACTCTGATGTGAAGTTTGGGAGCTTGATAGAGGGTTCAGGCTACAATGCTCTGAATCCAGCACCTTCTGCGTGCTCTCTCTCAGCTGTTACCGCCCCAGCCCACAGGCCCTTCGTAAGCACTGGACTTTTGGAAAGTCTCCTGCTGCCCCCTTTTGGCTTTCATTTAAGAGCTAGATAGGGCGGGCATGGTCGTCAGTTGCCTCAGTTACTCCTCCATTTTAAAGGCAACCGACTGCTGTCATATCTGCCAGTGCCCCCAACTAGCAAACTTTACAGGGTGAGAACAAACATCTGCCCTTTCTTAGCTGAGATGGCTCAGTGATTTGAGAAGTTGTGGCACAGATGTATGGAAAATGTAGGTCATAGTGTCAATTTCCAGAAGCCAAAATCTCAAAACATTCTTTGTCGCTGCTATTTCCTGCCCTGAGACAGTGTTTTATGTAACCACCTCTTACTACTGTACCATAAGTGGGTGTGTCAAAACAGAGAAGAATGTCTACATATTTAAGCATGCTTAAGCAGATGGAATGTACTTAATTAGCAACAAAACACATCAACACAATACACAACACACAATGTTACATTAATGCAAAACCACAAGTCCTGAAAAACAATTTGACTCAATTCAACCCAATAACATACCAATACATCAACAAAATGCAACAGCAGTACACAACAGCAATGCAAAACACAGTAAACACGACAGCACTACGATTGAGACAGTGTTTTTGTAACCACCTCTTACTACTGTATCATAAAAGTGGGTGTGTCAAAACAGACAAAAGTGTCTCTACGTATTTAAGCATGCTTAAGCAGATGGAATGTACTTAATAAGCAACAAAATACCAACAGAATACCACAAAAACATGTAACAATAAGCAAAACCACAAGTACTGAAAAGCAATATGACTCAATTCAACCCAATAACAAACCAACACATATGCAAAATGCAACAACAATACACAATAGCAAAACACAATAAACACAACAGCACTACAAAACAACACACAAACAGAACAAACAATAAAACGCAAAACATTAGCACAACAAGCCAATACAAATCAAAAATGCAAAACAACAACATACAAGACACCAACATAACACAATAACAAAACAAGATAACAACCCCTCACACACACAGCCAAACAATAAAATAAAAAAATGAAAACACAATACCTCAACAAAACAACATACCAATACAACAGTAGAACCACACAACACAGTACAACATAACACACAATACAACAAAGCACAACACAACAATTCAACACTACACAGCTATGCTTTACAATTCAAAGTTTTTTCTGTCAGGAGACACGGGAATCAGGAAAGAAAAATTAAATCTGTCATCATTTTGGGAAAAAAGTGAAATATTGTAGCACAACTTGGACCAGCCCCAAAAAATGCAAAAATACTATTTAAGAAAATATTATTCATCCAAAACAACCAAATAAAATCCACGGAAACCACTCAAACCCCAAAAAACATTAAAAGACAAAAAACATTCCAAGAAAACTGCAAAAAAACAAAGAAAAATAATATAAAAAGATGGTTTAAAAATTCCAATTATTTTTCTTTGTATAAAAAAGACAAAAGCATATCCACCATCCTAAAACACAATCAGGACTTCTAACACAAACCCTGAAAAAAAGACATAAAAACCCACCCTAAAAACAAGCAAACACTAAGAAATAAATCAGAACACTTACAAATAGTTGAAATATAACATACTAACATTAACAATACATACACATAAAATCAAAATTAGGCATAATGGACCCACTGCAAACTAAGACAGAAACCCACACTAACAATAACCTAAGAAACACATACATATACAAATACTGACCTAACAGTAACCTCCTACTCGGACATATAAAGTACAGAAAATAGATAAAAAATAAACTTACCTTTATAGAACAGCAATGATAAACTGCCAACCTGCACAGCTACCAACATACAAAACTGACAAAAAAAAGTCTACAACATAAAGAAAGTGGTAACAAAAGGCATATTAATGGATATGAATAAAATATATTCTTACTATGCAAACCAATGGAGTAAATGAATACAAATAATGTCTTTATTTTTATAAAATGTACAAAATATATGAAACATTTTAATATATACGTAACAATTGTGTAAACAATGCTATAACAATATAAATATTTATGACAAATTCTTTAAAAATTAAATATAATATATTTATAATATTTCAATATACATGAAATAAAAATGTAAATGGAAAAATTGAACGCCTTTTTGTTAAAAAAATGATCACAACAATATGCACACAAATGTCTGTAAAAGAACTTGCAAAAATGTAGATGTAAAAATTATATAGCATTTTTTATTACAATAAAAAAAATGCCCTTAAAAATGAAACAAGTATGAACATCAATAAGTACTGTTACAATAAGCCATTTTTTTATTTAAGAATCTTTAAAAGTACTAAACGTGAAAAAATACTACTAAAAGTTAATGGGCCTCCTTACGAGTGTGGCAGTCCAAGGACCGCCACAATCGTGTTGATGGTCGGAACGCCCAATTAAAACTTTGGCGGGCGGACCCACCTTAAGACTACCACCCCCGCCAGGCTCATGGATCCCGACGGGGTGACGGTGGTCTGGCTTGTAACCAGCCATGGCGGCGCTGAACTCAGCGGCGCCTGACTGATTACAACCCTACTATCCGCCAGTCTTTTTGTGTGCAAGGATGCTGCCATGAAAAGGCTGGCGGAAAGCCAGTGCCTGGGGCTTTGCAGACAGTGCGTATTGCGAGGTTCTGGAGTGCTAGGATATTGGCCTCAGCTCCTTTAAAAGAGCCAAGGCCAATATCCTAGCACTGTTCCTGCCGGTCAGCCTGACAAGAATGCGGTCAGCCCGGTGAGAACATTGTAATATGCTCAGGGGTGATGCACCGCCATGGTGGTAGCCTCCTCCTTGCGGCTTTGGCGGTTCCGTGGTGGGACCGCCAAATTCATAATGAGGCCCTATATCATGACAAAATTAAATAAAGCTATATTAACTCCAAACTAACCAACATAATCAAACTAAACACTGTAGCGTCCTCCCAAACATGGTACCCGCTGAATGACTAGGCCACACACAGAGTTGTAAATTGCATGTCTTTATTCCTCTGCTTGTACCTGTGAACTCCAGCATTCTAAACCAAACTTTCATGACATTGTGTTCTAGCGATTACATCATACTGTTACAGAGTCCTCGGGGAGCCAGAAAGGTTCCATTCTAAATCATGCAAGACACTACAAACACCATTTAAGTGATGTATATAAACCATTTCTACTCCAACCTTAACAGCACTGACAAAAGTATTTGACTTTAAAGGGGAAGAGATCAGATTTACTATTTCTCCTACTAACGTAACCAGCCTGGGAAAAGAGTTGCACATACGGAAAGTCTGATTAACCATTGCCATTACAAACTTAACAACCCAGGGGAAGTTGTCCGGCTTTGGTGGTGGTGTGCGGTTTGTCAAATTTATTATTTCCTCTCCAAACTTAACCACTTTGGGGAAGGCGTTAGACTTTGGGAGAGTCAGATTTACTATTCCTAATCCGAACTAAAGCCCTCATTACGAGGCTGGCCTCGCTGTGGCGGTCCTACTGCCGCGGAGCCTGAGGTAAAGACCACCACATTAAGAGTTGTGACATTTGGCAGACGCCAAGCCTCCACAACCCCGCCAGGCCTGCCAGTGCAGTTACACCGCTGCGGCTGGCGTGCCGCACCTCCAACCCAGAGGCAGGCCTCAGCCTGCCGTCCGGATTATGAGGCTGCAAACCACCAGGCTTCCTGTGGCGGTCATGCACCTGGCGACAGGAATCTTCATTCCTGTCACCAGCACACACATGTCCCCACACATGCACACATCCCACCCCCACCCGTCCACACACTCACACACACCCCTTCATGTACGCATGCATACACATACACACCCATTCAGCATACATGCACTCAGACACACCCACTCACTCACATTCATCGCGCACACAAACGCACACACACATTCACTTGCATACAGGCACACTTTCACCACCTCCTCTTCAAACATGCACACACACACCCAAACACACAGACCCCCCCTGGGGCACGCATTTACCTCCTCTGTCTAGGGGGACATCTGGGAGGGGATGGGTCCTGGCGGTCTTTCCTTGCTGCCACCACCACGCCAGCAGGATCCGGCAAGCTGTATTACGGCTTGTAATATGTAATATGGCAGGCGGAGTCCTGCTGGCATGGCTGTGCCTGTGAGGAACCCGCCTCTGCAGCGCAGACCACCAGCACGACTGGTGGCTGTTTTCCACCTCAATAATGGTGGAATGCAGCCAGCACTCATAATACGGCGGTCTGCTGACCACCAACACTGACGGTTGCCTGGCGGGTTGGGCTTTCTGAAATTGAAATTGACTGCCAAAGTCCAAATGAGGGCTAAATCATATTGGGAAACAGTATAGGCCTTGAGGGGGTAAGATTTAACATTCCCACTCTAAACTGTTGCACATTGTGGAAAATTGTGGTCCTGGGGGAGAAGAGTTAGTTTTACTATTCCCACTCCCAGCTTAACCACATTGGAAAAGGTGTTGAACTTTAGGGGATGGGGGGTGAGATTTACTAGTCCCACTCAAAATGAAGCACATTGTTAAAAATGTTGGTCTTTTGTGGGTGACAGGCAGATTTACTATTCCTTCTCCAAATGTAACCACAGTGGGGGGGGGGGTTGGATTGGGAGCTGTCACATTTACTGATTCCACTCCAAACTTAACCACATTGAGGAAAGTAATAAACTTCGGGCGGTTCAGTTTATCATTCCTACTTAAACACTTTGAGGAAAGCGTTTTACTATGGGTGAGTCAGAGTTATTCTTCCCACTCCAAACTGAAGCACATTGTTGAAAATGCTGGCCTTTGGTGGGATCAGATTTACTATTCTTACTCCAAATGTAACAATATTGGGGAATATCATTAAAGAGAACCGAAGCACACTGAAATAGTGTTAAATCCAATAACCACAAAGTAGTCATTCTTCAAAGTGATGCTTTATTTTCCCAATTGCCAGAAGAAATGTTCAAGACCTGTTGTACGTGTTTGTCTCCACACACAAAAGCTGCTGACACGTGTTTCACCCCTTAGACGTTTTCAAGGCTGAGAAGGCTTATTAGGTAGGAAACTGCTTGACATGGGACACAGTGTTGCTGCTACACACTATGTGTATTATGGCCAGTTTCCTTATGATAGAATCCTGCTCATGAAATCAAATTTACTATTCCCACTCCAACATACTAAGGATTTAATCCATTTTGTTGCAATTGATGATTGAATGTGCTGCCCCATTTCTATTCTAACTGCAGTTTTTTGAAGAATGACTACTTTGTGATTATTGGATTCAACGTTATTTCAATGTGCTTTAGTACCCTTTAATGTTCGTCTTCCGTTCTGGTAGTTCCAGGATGGGTATCTTTCACCCACGGTAACACTGTGATTTGTACCAAGTGAGCACCTCCCTTCTTACTATGGACATTACATGAGTCCAGGTGTGAATTTCTATCTCCCATCCCGTATTGTTTTACTATATTCGTATGAACGGACATTATAGCATTCTTACCTTTTTGCATTATTAATATGTATTTCAAAATATTGGGGAATATGTTGGACTTTGGGGCGGGCAGAATAACTATTTCCACTCCAAACTAAACAACACTGGGGAAAGTGTTAGACATCAAGAGGGCCAGATTTACTATGTCCACTCCAAACTTAACCACATTTGAGAAAGGTTGGAGTTCAGGAAATCAAACTTACTATTCCCACTCCAAACTTAACAGAATTATGGAAAGTGTTTGACCTTCGGGGGGCAAATTTACTATTCCCACTGCAAACTTAACATTGGGAAAAGAGTTAGGCTGAGGAGGTGCACATTACTGTTCCTCCTCCAAACATAACAATATTGTGGAAAGTGTTTGTGTGGGGGGCGGGTGGGGGTCAAATTCTCTAATCCCACTCCAAATTCAACCACACTATGGAAAACGTTGGACTTTGGGGGAGAGGGGTTCCACTGAACAATCAAATTGCAATCTTTATCACAACCTACTTAAAAATAAAATATATTTTTAAAAACACTAAAACAAGCCAACTGTATTAAAATAAATAATCTTAAAAACACTTATACCTATTAACACATTACATAAAAAAATATTTAAAACATAAATGCAATGTGTTAATAGGTTAAAAAAAAAATGATATTTAAAAAAAAAAATTCTGACTTAATTGCGGAAAAATAATAAAGTAACTGATTTTTAATTTTGAGTTTGTTTTGTAATTATAGTTTGTTTTTATTGTTTTTTATTATTCATCTCTTTAAATGTTGAAATTAATTTTAAATATATGTATATATACATATATATATAATTATATATTAACAAAAATTAAATACACATAAAAATATAAAAAAACAAACATAATTTCAACATTGTATATTCATACAAAATAGAGAATAATTAAAAAATTATATAAAAGAACACTTCCCACCCGATCCCCCCTACAAACCCTATGCCCTGCTCCTTAATTAAAATTACAAAAATGATAAAAAATATTTTTAAAACATACACAGTAAATAACTTAAAACATAACAAAATAACCAATATTACATATATTGGTATGTAACAAATCATTACTCAATATATTATTTTTAAAAATATATTCTTACATACAATATAAGATACCACAATATAAAAGACATCACGCTATTACTGCAATGATATTAATGACTGCTGATATTTTTTTCAAACAATATTAAGGTCGTGCACTGCTGTATGACTTCCATTCTCAGGGTCCAACTGTAGGACTCATTTTGGAGGATGTTAGTATAGTACTCACATTCTGGGGACTTTTAGATAAAATTCTTTATTCTTCTATAATCATTTCAAGACTCCAGTTTTCTGGGCATTGTTCAACAATCCCGAGCAAGGTATAAATGTAAGACCTTATTCTCAGGCTGCAGTTTATGAGTACTGGTTTCCGTGTGTTTGAATAGCACAATTTCAGAACACTGTAAGGTCCTGCATCCTCCAGGTGATGTAACTCAGTGTATTGTAAGGCTAATTCTCAGGGACTTATTTAGCGAACTCTGGTGTGACTGCTTTAAAATACTCCATCCTTTGAGTTTGTAAGTGTTCCTCCCTGTGCTCATCCTGGCTGCAAGGTGTGAAAGACTGCCTTCACCCCCTCTGAGTGGTGCAGGACTCCAACCTTGGAGTGACTGAATGTGCCCTCCACTCTGGGCATTGTAACACTTGTTAGCAGTATATTATTTAAAGAATGTTATTACCACTCTATTGGAATACTCCATCCTTGCCATTTTGTAAGTGTCCACACTTTGGCACGAATGGGTAAAAGACCTTCCCCTTATGCCTGAAAGTGCTGCAAGGTCAACTTTCCGGTTGATGTGATCCATACTCTCGGGTACCTTGTGTGTCACCTCAGGGTTTGGCACATCCTGGCCTCTGGGTGCTCCGAGGCCCCTGCCTCAGAGTGTTGCAAGCCCTCCATCCTGAAACCGCTATAGGTCTCATTATCATGGTGCTGTAAAACTGGTTCTTGTTGAGTAGTAAGGTCCCGCTTTATCGGGGTGATAAAAGCACCCGAGTCTCAGGGCGTTGTAAAACCAACTCCCTTCATAATTATGCAGGGTCTCTGTTGTTGATATTATTCCAAAACCCTCGGGATGCTGCAAGATCTCATCCTATAGGTGAAAAATGTGTGTAACACACTCAGAGTACGGTAAGAGCTCAGCACTTGGGTTTTACAGTACGACAGCTGAAAATCTTATTCTCAGAGTATGTGCTTTAAATGGGCCGGTTCTGTCAGGTACGGAGAGGAAGAGTACCTGCGCGTGTCAGCAACTGATGATTAGCGGCACTCCTCAGAAGCAGGTAGGTACTGTGGTATAGGGTATCTGCACATCTATATTTTCATTGCAAGCCCTGGGTACGTTTTACAATTTGCATCGTCACTATTTGGCAGAGTCCATCCATAATGAGCTGCAAATTAGCACAACGCGCCTCCCCACCCTGCTAGAGAGCCCCGCCCCCACTGAGCTGCAAGGCACATTCTCGGGTTATTATTCAAAACTCCAGATCGCATTGTGTTTAAAGTCTAAAGTCTTAAGGGTAGAAAGCCCTTTCTCTGATGTAGACCTGCCCCTATGCTCTCTGTGAGTGCAATTTCCACTCGGGGTGATGTAGAACTACTGACTTAGAGATGCTGTGCGCGTCACTCTAAGGACCCTGCCAGCCCCGTTCTCAGGGCACTGTATGAGCCGCACCTTCAGGGCACTATAGGCACCATTCTCAGGACACAGTAACTTCCCTACCCCCGTCCGTAGGGGGGCCTTATATCCCCATCGCACCCTGTAAGGTGAGACCCGCCCCCGGGGTACGACAGCCAGATTCTCAGGGTGCTTAAACTCCATTTCCACGGTGACGTAAATGCCACGTTCGTGGTGTTGTAAACTCATCCACAGGGGACCTCGGGGGGGTGTAACTCTCACTCTAGGAACCCACATTTATTCCCAACGTGTACTAAGCCCCAATAGTTTATGCATTTTCCTAAGACCCACTCAGGTACCCTCAGGGTATGTAAGTCCCACCCTACAGGTCTGTGCGACACCCTGGGCTCCCCCCAAGTCCCACCCTCAGGGGCAGCTCTAGCAGAAGCACCACACACCACCCCCATCCCCCTCCAACCCGTCCCGACCGAAGTTTAGAAATAGCGGCCCCGGCCCCCTCCACTAGCCCTCGGCCCCATATATAGTCACATCCTCGGTCCAATGTTTGACGGCAGCGAATGGGCGTCGGGGGCCGACGGGCGGGGGGCGGCGGGTGCCTGGGCCAGGCCGGCGCTTCCAAAAAAGTCTAGCGCCCGCGGAATGCGCCTGCCCCCCCCCTGCCGCCGTACTTATAGTGAGGGAGGCCTGCCTGGCAGCCGCACTCCGCTCCCGCCTCCGCCGCAGCACCAGCCGCCACACCGCGCTCCGTTCACCGCTCACAGCCGCCCGCCCGGCCCGCACTCCCGCCGCCATGGACGCCATCAAGAAGAAGATGCAGATGCTCAAGCTCGACAAGGAAAATGCCATGGACCGGGCAGAGCAGGCGGAGGCCGACAAGAAGGGGGCAGAGGACAAGAGCAAGCAGGTCTGCACCCGCGTATCCCTCCGCCGCGGGCTGGAAGGGGCCGCTAGCCGGACCCAAGGAGAAATAGTGCGCCGGGCAGGGGGTCGCGGGGGAAACCCTGGGGGAGCCTGGCCGGGGCTGACAGACCACTTAAGGAAAAGTTAGGGGGCTCGCAGCCTCCGCCGGCTCGATCCAGTCACGAAGCATCCTTACTGCAGTTAAGCGCCCTAGCACCATGGTCAGGTCCCAAGACTTCTCTACGGGCTGCTTTTGTGGTCTGAACGGAGCCCAGCACCCAGGTTCTAAATAGTGGATTTTTGTCACTTTCCTGGTTCGATTTCTTCTTTTTTAATTATAAGTGGATCTAGGCACGTAGAATATTCTTTTTTGTCATTGTTTCCACGTGGTGCGTTTCTGGCGAGTTCTAAGAAGCGCAAAATATTGGGACACTCCAAAAGCCTTCGGTTTATGATTGAAGGGTAAAACAAAGTGTATATTCTGACATGCACTGCTCCAGTTTCTGGCTGTGCTTAGCTCCAGGAATGGAGAAGATACTCCAGTATGTTGATGTCGTGCCATCTGCGAGTAGTTATAGCAGTGGGCGGTGCGGATTGGGGATTCGTACACTTTAACGTGCCTGTGGTTAGCTGTGGAATCTATTAATTCGATATATTGGAATGTATCTGACTCACCCTGTGGAATGCAGACTGGTCAGTGAGATGTAGCCATCTCATCTTGTCTGTGGGAAGCTCTTATGGCGAAATATATTTCAGTTTGAGTGTAGTCTCCCTTTCAGGTCTCTGACTATCAGGGCCTAGCAGACATTCATCCTCCAAGAGTCCCCCACCGGCTTCCCCTCTTAAGGTAGAAAGGTGCCCCGTACATGAACGTGCCACCTTACATGGTTGTGCCCCTCCCTGTTCAGCTCCGGAGTGAGCGCCCGGGGTGAAACCATTAATTTCCCATAGAAGGCGTTATTCCGAGGGGCCCGTAGCAGAAAGGATATCGCAATACTGGTGTGTTACAGGGGCCCCCCGCCGCCTCAACAGAGTGCACTCTTTCTGAAAGTACATCTATTTTACAAGGGCCTGGGGTGGGACCTGGTTCTTGCCGCAAAAGAAAAGAAAGTTATCGAAATAGGACCCCGTTGTAGGAACTTTCGGTGTTCTTTGGGGGCTCCGCCCCCTCGTTTGTCGCTTTAGCTTAACCTTTTTGGGCACTTAAGGAGTTGTTGTTCGGCAGTAAAAGTATAATATCTATAGGGGAAGAAGGTATTCCCATGATCCAGATGTTAGGCTTGAGGAGTAGGGGGGGCGGCATCCCTGTGCGGGAAGCCCCAGCTGGGAGGAGGGGGGTCAAATGTGGGGAGAGCCGATGTATTTGAGGTAACGGGGAACCTGTGTATGCGAAGAAGGGGAACCCTCAGTGTGCTTGATGGTCTGTAGTGTCTAAGGAGAGTTCTTTGTGAGGAGGAAGATGAGCCATATGTGAGGAAGATGGGGGTCTGTGTTTGTGTCTGAAGAGGGTCCCGTGTGTGAGGGGAGAGTAGCCCTGTGTGGGAACTTCCGGATGGAGCGGGGGCGCTGCGAGGAACCGGCTGGACCTGTGATTGCGAGGTGTAGGGAGGGGGCAATGGCTTTGTGTTTGGGGTGAAGTGACTAATAAGAGAGGGGTCTTCTGTGTGGAGAGGGAGCCGCGTGTGAAAAAAGAGAAGGCGTGTCCATGAGTTCACCACGAGGTATGTGTAAGACATCGCCATATGGCACATACCCCTGTGATATGTATAACAGACAACACCTCAGAGCGGTTACTCTTGTGTTTGTGTAGGGGTGACTATAGTGTATAGTAACTATGGGTATGTGTAAGGGATCACCATAGTGTACAGCAGCTATAGGGTATGTGTAGGGGATCACCATGGGGTACTGTACCTATGGGATATGCGTAGGGGTCATTGTAGTGTACTATAACTATGGGGTATGTGTAGGAGAACACTAGGGGTATGTTTAAGGGATCGCCATAGTGTACTGTAACTATGGGGAATGTGTAGGGGGCGCCATAGTGTACTGTAACTATGGAGTATATGTAGGAGATCACTATAGGTATGTTTAAGGGGTTACCATATAGTACAGTAACTATAGGGGGTAGTTATTATCATAGAGTATAGTACCTATGGCGAGGTAGTAATTACCATAGAGTACAGTAACTATGGTGGTAGCTATAGATTGCAGTAACTATGAGGGACGTATGATCATAGAGTTCATGGACTCTTTGTGATATCATCACTATATCGCTATAGAGCATATTAACTCTATGGGGTTAGGTATAGCAAAATCATACATAGAGACTCTAGGGGGCAATTAGAGAGATTAATCATAGAGTAAAGTAACTGGGGTGACTGTTAGGCATATGTAGAGGAACGGCCTAGAGTATAGCGATTCTATAAGAATTATATAGGAACAATCAGAGAGTAAAGGAACTGTCTGGGCATGTGGAGGGAATCACCATAGAATGCAGTGGGTCTGTACGTGCTGCTTAGGGGACTCACCATTGAGGACAGCAGGTCCATGGCTTCATTCACCATCTGAGCCTACAGGCTCCGTGTAGAAAAACTCAATTGAGTTCAATGAGTCTATAGGTTCTGTACAGGAAAACTCAATTGAGACAGTGAGTCAGTAGGTTCTATAGAGGAAAGCTCCATCGAGGACAGCGAGTCCACGGGCTCGGTAGATACATTCTCTTTTGGGTGAGTAAATCCACAGACTGTGGCTAGGATAACTGCATTAATTAGAAGCATTCCCTGAGGGTTAGGCTGCATAAAGCTGGTATGTTTGAGTAAAGTTCTGCATCAGAGAGATGGCTTTGTCCTCATTCCGGTAGGCATCTTGTTTGTGAGACTGTGTGTTGTCCCTGGGCAGGGTTTCCCTCCACCCCTCACTTCTTTTTCTTGCGATACTATACAGTATGAGAGTGTGGGGGGTCTCACTGGTCATTGTGTGCCTGCAGACCATCCCTCGTTTGGCAGTGGTGATATGTGGCATGTGAGATTGGCCGTCTGGTTGCTTGTTTGCCTGTAGCTCTCACCTTTATAACTGTGATGATATGTAGTGTGTGAGGTTGCGCAGTGTGCACCTGTAGCAGTCACCACATTCTCCGGGCCTGTATTGTTATGCAGTACGTGAAATTGTGTTCTACCGATGCATTGTGCACCGTGGTTCTCCCCTCGTTCACCTGTGATGATGTGTACTGTGTGAGGATTGGGGATCTCCCTGTACAGGGTGTGCCTGCAGTTTTCCCCACATTCGCCAGGCCTAGTGAATTGTGGATTCTCTCTGTGCAGTGTTTGCCTGTAGCTCTCCATTCATTCACATTCACCTGTGATATAATGCAGTATGTGAAACTGTGATCTGACCATGCAATGCGGCCTGTACTTCACCCCTCATTCTCATGGCCTATGATGTTATGCAGTGTGCCAGGTCTGGGATGTGTCTGTGCTTTGCCGCCTGTAACCCCCCATTCGCCTGTGATGAGGTGTAGTGTGTGAGACTGGGGGTCCCTCTGTGCAGGGTCTGCCTGTAGTTGTCCCCACATTCTCATGGCCTGTGATGTTATGCAGTGTGTGAGGTCTGGGCTGTGTCTGTGCTTTGCAGCCTGTAACCCCCATTCGCCTGTGATGACGTGTAGTGTGTGAGACCGGGGGGCCTCTGTGCTGGGTCTGCCTGTAGTTCTCGCTCTTCGCCTGGCCTATGACGTTGTGCAGTGTGTCAGGTCTGGCCCGTGTCTGTGCACCGCAGTTCATGCTGAGCTCTCCTTTGCCTGTGATCCCATGTGATTGTAGTTAGAGGAGGAGATTGTGCAGCTGGAGAAGCAGCTGCGTGTCGCGGAGGACGAGCGGGACAGGGTGCTGGAAGAGCTGCACCAGTCCGAGGAGAGACTGCTCACCGCCGATGAGACGGCGTCTAAGGTATCCTTCCGCCAGTGCCACTCTCTAATGCTCTTCTTTTCTGTCTTTCTCTCCCTTCCTCTCTGTCTGTCCACCCTCTCCCTGTCTGTCTGCCTTTTTCTTCTGTCTCTGCACCCCACGCTGCCTCTGCTGCACCCCCCACCACCTTGCACCCCTCACCCGCCCCCAGCTGGATGACGAGCTGGTAGCCCTGCAGAAGAAGCTGAAGGGCACTGAAGATGAGCTGGACAAGTACTCTGAAGCCCTGAAGGACGCCCAGGAGAAGTTGGAACTGGCAGAGAAGAAGGCCGCAGACGTAAGTAGAGCACCCCATCCCCTGACACCCACCGCGAACACCGCTACTGCATGACCCCCGTAAGGGGGACTTGCACCTTTGCATGCCTCACATAGACACCAACATAGAACCCTTTACATGCATTGATAACCAACCTCTGTTTCAGGTATATGAAAAAAATGGCCAATTCTGGCTGGGAATGTATTATATTGGCATCGGATACCCATTCATCCAACACACACACAAACAGCTATGCATCAGTTGGTACAAACTACGGTAGCTTAGTGAGGACAATACTTGTCAGGTGATAACACACAGACAGCTATGCATCAGCTGGATCAAACTATGGTGGCTTAGTGAGGACAGTACTTGTCAGGTGATAACACACAGACAGCTATGCATCAGCTGGATCAAGCTACGGTGGCTTAGTGAGGACAATACTTGTCAGGTGATAACACACATACAGCAATGCTACAATGCTGGATCAAACTACGGTGGCTTAGTGAGGACAATACTTGTCAGATGATAGCACACATACATCTATGCATCAGCTGGATCAAACTACTGTGGCTTAGTGAGGGCAATACTTGTCAGGTGGTAACAGACACACAGGTCGTAACACACACATACAGCTATGCATCATGTAGTACAAATGACGGTAGCTTAGTGAGGACAATACTCTTCAGGTAGTAACACACACATACAGCTATGCATCGGGTAGTACAAACTATGGTGTCTTAGTGAGAGCAATACTTGTCAGGCGACATCCATGTCAGTTGTGTTGGCCTTAAATATGAGACTCCAGAGCCCTTCTTCATGACGTTGCCTCTTGGAGGCCAGAAGTCCATGCCTATAAAATGTGTGCTTGCCTCTGAGGCCTCTTTGCACTATATTAGCACACATCCAATAACATAATCGTCAATGGATAGCAGTGGTCACTTTATGCCCAATGAACTCGTGTCATTTTCAGTTGTAGTTAGCAACATAGCATCCCTTGTGCTGCCGACATCCCAGTGCCAGCCAACTGTCTGTCCTAGGGTTAATGTAGCGAAACGTGCAGTTAACACAGTCAATTGACTTATCAGAAAATTTCTATGGGCAGAATTGGGCCAGCATCCAACCCCAGCTCCAATGCATGCTTCTTCCTGTGGTCTGGGATGCCCACGACACTTAATTTGACGTAAAGTTCCATAATGCCCCTGATTGCAACAGACTCTGTTAGGGTGGAAGGAGGAATGGCTTAGTGGAGGAAGACTCCTAGCGTGATCCAGTGGCAGTCCCAAGGGTAGTATCTGAAAAAAGAGAGTGCAGAAACATACTGTGCAAGAATATAGCATTCAAAAGATAAACTACTAAAATGTCGGCCTTATACAAACATCTCCCTACAAAAATGGCCACCTGCCCTCAATCCACCATTAGGTATTTTCCCAAAATATACCAGGGCAGAACTTAAAATACAAAATTAGAATGGTGTAAACTCAGCATTTTGGCAGTTTATATATATATATATATATATATTTTAATATATATTTTTGCAATAGGTGTTTTATAGTCTGTTTTCGCATAGAATCGTAGCTGGTTTAGATTGGCACACTTTGTGATTTTACACACATCAACTAAGCCCCTGATCTCCCTGTCATACAAGTGCCAGTTTATACCCTGACCTGCAATGCCCTCCTTACCACACACCAGGTTACCTCTTCGCCCAAAAGGAGCTAGCTACACTCCTGTTTCTCCAAACACTGGAGGCGGCCAGGATGTGCAGGCTTGGGTCTGGCCACCACAGCGCCCCTCAGTGCTCAGCAGCTGATGCTGCTGGGGCACATGGTGGGTCAGACACACGCAGCAGGCCCCTGCAGACGGAGGGTGGCAGCTGTCATTCCATTGTGTATCTTGAGATGAGAGCTCGCCCCTGGCATCTGCCAAGGAGAAGAAAATAGAGCGACACTCAGAGCAAGGCGGAAGGTGACACCTGCTGGCTCTGCAGTCTGAGGAGACAGGCGAGGAGGCCGGGGATATATATAGTCTATAGCTTTATATGGTGCAGTCTGAGAGCTCCTTCCCTCCCGCATCACCCGGAGCACGACTTAAGTAAGAACTTTATTTCATCTTACGCAGAAATAGCTCTCACATTTTAGTCTCTAGGCCTCAATAAGAAACACGGGCCGCAAACACTGTCGTTCAGCCCTGAAATAAAATGACATTTCTGGTTATTTTATTTATCCCTGAATTTCAGCATCTGACGAATGTATGCGTTTTCTTAATGTTGGCAACTATAGAAAGCAGGAATCGGACAAACTAAATAGGCCCAAGATCAACGTTGTCAGTTGGAGAAGCTGAGTCGGGATTAAAACCCATGACTATTGGCTGCAGACAGCGAATGCGCCCCAGGCCCATATTCTGCACTTTCAGCTGCCATCTATCATACTTGTGTTGGAAGGCATCTGTTGACGGTGCTCCAAATGACCTGCTAAAAGACATAATGGGGAAAAAAGTATGCAAAACCTGTAATTGTAGGAAATCCTGCAGCGAAATGGAGACCGGCTCCTTGATGTCGGCTCCAAAAGGCAGTGGTGGTGTTTTGTTGAAATGGAATTCTTGAGCGCATGGCTGGCCTAAAAAAAAAACACCGGCTTCTTGGAATGCCCGGCCCATGTGTGTGCTGTGGGCAGGCTGCCCTCGGAGGTTTGTTTAACTTGATTAAGACGCTGCATATAGATCCTGGCCTAGATATTCCTTATAAGGAAATGTATGCGGCCTACTTAGACAGGGCCTCCCCGGTGGAAGGCAGGCGGCCCAAGACACGCAGGGCCTGGGCCCGTGTTGTGTTCTTCTGCGGGGTTTTGCAGCATGTCCGTATTTTAAATGAAGCGACATCGGGGATTGGCGGTCTGTATGCGCCAGTAAAAGGTGGCGATTGTTCTGAACCCACATTTCTCCCATAAAATCGTTTGCCTTTTTTGTGACTTTTCATGGCCTCCTTGCCGTTCCTGTTCTGCCATTGTGCCTGACTCTGCCCTGAAGGGGAGGGGGGCATGAATGAGCCATTGTATTGTCCCAACGCACAGTTTGTTCTGCTGGGGGGAATATTTGTAGGACGGAGGAATGCAGGGCCACCCATGCCAGGGAGCTCTCCCCCTTTAACCCAGGATCACATTACACCCCCCACCCCTTCCTGGATGGTGAAACCTGGCCAGAGCCGACTTCCTTTCCAGCTGGAAAGAGTGAGACATCCCAACCGAGGCAGGCTCTGGCGTCTCATGTGAACAAAGAGAAATAATATTGTGTGTCCTTAGCGTGCACTTTAACCCAAATACCTTTAATTGATTCGATTTAGATTCGGTTGTTGCCCAATCAAAATCGGCCTCGATGTTATCGACCCTATTAGAATGAAAGACTGGAAATTGAAAACAAGTATAAGCATTGTCTTTCAAAGTATTAAAGTTATATTGCGGACTGACGCAGGACAATCTAATAATTGTATGGCTACTTGTACTTGCATTATTAGTCCCTACGATAAGCCGTAGACTGGTGTACCTTTCAAGCCATAACGTCTGTGCGTCCTTGTTGCAAATACCGAGATCATGGCCTTCCTCGAGTGCCTGCGGCTCGTGTACTTTCAAGGGCCTGTACTGGCACTTCTCACCAGGATTATGATACTTTGTAGGTGACAGTACAGGCACTTTTCCTCCTGGTTGTGGCAGCACTTTCCATCAGGGTGATTATCGTTTTAAGTGATGGCACTGGCACTTTTTATCAGCCTTGTGATAATGTTCAGGAGACAACGCCGGCACTTCTCGTGAGAGGTAGGATCGCTGTATGCGACAGTACTGGCACTTTTCATCCTGGTTGTGATAATGTGTAGATGACAATACCAACACTTCTTATGAGAGCTAGGGTCGTTGTATGTGACAGTACTGGCACTTTTCATCATGGCTGTGCTTCGATAGGGGACAGTGCCGTGACTACTCAGCACTGTTACTCTTATGTTAATGGAACAAACAACACTCGCGGGTGTTTACACGACTGCTGTATGGTGAATGGACATAAACAACACTTCTCGTAGGCTGTATTTTAATAAGACAGTGCAGGCTCTATTCAGGCCTATATACGCCCAATATGGCAGTGCGTTCAGCTTTCGCTCGCATTGCTACACGTGAAACGGGACAGGACTGGCAAGGCTCAACAATCTTATGTTCTTTATTGTGACCCTACTCCCGAGCCACAGCAGCCACATTCCTTAGGCCATGTCAGCACATCTCAAATGCGGCTTTAAACTTCGATGTGGCAGAGCCGGGACTTCGTAGTAAAACTGTTATATGCTGATGGGACAGCGCCGACACCCCATAGCACCGCTCTTGTATTTAAGGTACTGCCATTTTTCGGACAAGCAGGCATCCGACTTTTTACTCAGAGGTGTGGCTTCAATAACAAGTAGCGTTCGTGACGCATCGCCTTAAAAAACCAGACGGCGATGATGTATTCCATTCAGAGGCTTATATTCACTCAGTTTTACTCCCTCCTCCCTAAACTCTAAATGGATTGCAATAAACCTTCGGTGACCTTTATTCAAACACGCGTGGTCAGCAGGTGGCGCTGCAACTCCTCCATTGCCGCTTCGAGGAACGCAATACTTCAAAGGGACAGTTCCCTTTTTTTAATTCTGTTTCTCTCGAGGCACCCCATAACAGTTGCCAAATAGTCCGGCTATCTTCGCTCTTTCAATTTTTGCCGTTTTATAATTTTTTAGACCTCTGGAATGTTTTTAAAATATTGTGTTCAAGTCCCCACAGATTAAAAATGTATCATTTTGCATTGTGTCGCAAACTGTTAGGATGCAAGACCCTAATGGGTGAGACGCACTCACACCCTGTGATGGAGACTTCTCAAAGGTTCGAACACAGTTGGTTTGCTCCTAGATGCAAAACTCACCTGCAAGTAATCTAATTCCTGACGCCCATTCTCATAATGAGGCTGTTCCCCAAGCAAAAAGCAAACTCTGCCTTTCTCTGCGTCCCAAAGTATGTGTCACGCTCCGTGAGTGAGACGTTAACCGAAGCTGCGAGACACCACACATTGATTGAGACCTTAAGTGTTTTTTGTAGGCAGGTGTCTCCTTCACAAATATGTTATTTCGGGATAGGATGAACATCACAGGATCAGGTCTTTGAAAAGGCGTTGTGTCACTTTCAAAAAGAACGTGAAAATATGCTGCGCACTTTAATTACAAAATATGATGTCCTTTAATAATACTGTGCAGTGGAGTCCAGGCACTCCACGTCATACTTTAAAGCTAAATAAATAAATCAAAACTTAAAGAAAGTATCTTGTAGGTCTCCACAAGGAAATGTTCACTTACAGAGTCCACTCAGCATTTTATTAAGTGGGTTCACGGGGCGTTGAGTCTTAGTGAGGTTCCTGATAACCTCAGGAGATATGGAGATCAGACAGGTGACTCACCTGGGGCCAAGGACATTCCAGTCCCACGTCTAGCTAGTGCTCACCAGTCTCAGCCCACGGGTACGAGTGGCGGCCATCTTGGAAGTGGAGATATTCATTCCAAGGCAAACCACACTATCCAGCTAATGTGAGGGAACTGCAACTTCCCCTTATGGCAGATAGTCACTGCTGGTCACTGGTATTTTAACCATTCATCTCCCCTAGCTGTTCGATGTCTGCAACAGCTTGCCAGAGCTGTGTGCATTTAAAGAATACACTAAGATTAAAGGGAAAAATGTATGGTCAACGTGGCTTCTCGACTTTACCAAAAAGCAAACCATGTTCAAGTGGCCGCCTTGTTTCTTGTTTGGTGAAGAGTGTACAGAGAAATCCACATCTTGTCAAATTTGTACTTTCTAAAAGCGTATTTTAATTTGGAGAAAACAGCACAGCTTTAGGTAGTCACTATTCACCAAAGATTATAAACCATTTCATTTTTTTTAATTCGGGTTTTGTATATTATACTCATTTAATAAAAAAAACGGATACTACTTTGTTGCTTTTAGAAACTTTTATCAGATTTCCTTGTACACCTTTAAGCATCAGGATGCCACCATACCATACCTAGCACCATTCCAACATGGCAGCCTGGCTCGAGCTATCGCGGCGCTGAGCCGCGGGCCTGGCTTTGCTGAGGTGAGTGGGCGCGCTAGTCTTTCTTCTCTGTCGCGACCCCGCCTACTCCAGGAATGCACATCCGTGTTACTCTGGGCAGCTAGGCGTGGCGCCCCATAAAGTGCCCGTAGCGTAGCCTCCCTGGGTTGGCTGTTCAGACGTCCGTGAGGTCAGAGGGCAGTGCGGATACCGTAGCGCGAGCGCGTCGAGATACCCGGAACCGCGCGTTACCTAGGTGCAACTCTTGCTGCTCGTCCCTTCTGTAACCCCTTGAAGCACGGTTTTCCGTGCCCCCTCTTCCTGCGCGAAGGTAGCTTGCCCGTTTTTCGTGCGGACCTGTCCAGGACGTTTCGTCTCTCGCCTCCCCTGGTGCAGACGCGGCCGGTGCATCCCCTTTACCTGCCCAGCTGAGCCCCCCTCGCTCCCCGGCCCGTAGCATGTCGGGGGGCACTTCCCTGGACGCGGTGCGCCGGAAGATCCGCGCCCTGCAGGAGCAGGCGGACAGCGCCGAGGAGAGGGCCGGCAGCCTTCAGCGGGAGCGGGACACCGAGAGGCAGCTGCGGGAGGCGGTAAGGCGCTAGGAAGCGGCGGGGGTTAAGGATGGGCACGAGAGGGTGGAGAGGATTTGGGTGGTGGTGTCGGGGTGCCATTCAAAGAGGGAGCTTCATCCTTGACATATGGTAATCTAGTGGGTATAAGGATAGGTCGTAGGGTGCACGCAAGCCCTGCTTGTTATCGGGTGTCTGCAAGGGTCAGAATGTAAGTCATTATGTATGAGGGAGTCATTGAGCCCATTTAATATTGGTAAGTGACCTCTCCCAAGTGCACAGTGAGGTGTAAACTAACGATTAGGTGACGTGCCTTCGGAGACAATTACTTGAGCAATTATATTTTTGCAAAGGCTTTAATTTATTAGATGGAGACGGTAACTTGGCGTGGTGGCAGGGCAGGCGTGAATATAATCGAAACTAGCCTGTGGCAGGACTTGTCACAGCTTTTCGTTGGGGCCGTTTAGAATGGCCATGGTGGGTTGTGCAGTGGCCACAAGGTTATTGGACCTGCTGCATTCTTTCGCCGACTTCTGTTTGCTCTGTTCGTGGACACTGGGTAGGCAGGATCAGAAAGTGACTACCACACAGGGTTGTGTGAGTTCGTTTGGGGTTCTTATAGCTCACACAAGGCTTATGTCATCTTTAGAACTTTTCCCCCAATAAGTGCATCTTGTGAATTCTATCTGGTGACTATGTAATGGTGGGCGTTTTCATAAGGCTTCACCTAAAGATGTGGTTTCACTGGAGTGAAGCAGTTGTGGACCTACTCACGTGAGTGTACCAGGTGTGCATTTGTAGCGGCCAGGCTAATTGTCGGAGTTCTTGTCACCAGTTTGTTAGGCAGTAAACCTGTTAATGTTTCTTGAACGTCCTCTCATTTATGGCCGTGTCTGATGCTTATGGTCGTGATTTTTAATAACCTCTTATCCTTTGCAGGGTATGCCTTCTGGTAGTGTTTTGTTTACCTAGCCGTTTTACCCTGTTCTCTTTTCACGTCCTTATTTAAGATTATTTTTTTTTTTTATTTATTTTTTTTAAATGTGGGTGGGAGTGGCCTTGACCTGAAATTCTTAGATGACGTGAGTTAACCAAAAGCAACAGTCCCACTGTTAAGAATGGGCCCCCAGCAGGATTCTCTTAACCGGAATCAGCTACCTTGTTTAGCCTAACGTTTGTAACAACTTAAGCGGGGGCAGACACCGCACCACTTGGTTAGTTGAAAATCCATTTTTATAGTACTTACGACCTCAGACAAGGCGTTGTGTAGCTGACGCTTCTTATCCGCGACGGTGGTCGTCGAATACCTGAGCATCGAAGGCCGGCACTTATCCCTGGGCAGGGTAGGGTACAAGCTCTGGTTGTTTGCACTAAGGGGGCGGCCGTAAGCTTCCGCCCTTCCCCCATCCAATCTCCTTGCCTTCTAGAAAGCCTCGAACAGGTTTACGTGCCGGCCCTCATGGAATGAACGTGACCTAAGCTACTTTTACACTTTTTTTTTTACTTTATTTTTTTATCCCTTCATAATGCATTTTCAGGCTCTCGGCAGTGCTTACCTTTTGGCGTCGGTTTTATCCCTGCTCCAGGCCGGTTGTGTATTGCACTAAAGACCCCCCTCTCACCAAAAAGATTTCCATACAGTTTTTGTTTCAGTTTTTTTTTTTTTATCACTTCGCCGCCGACCACTTTTGTAATATTTCTGGGTAAGGCACCTGTGGCATGTTTTTAATTCCCCGAGCGTTTGGCGTTTGTTTGGTTTAGCCTTCCACGCATTCACTGCCGAGTACCAGGCCCAGTTTGCTTCATAATAACTTTGACCCACTTTCTCTCATACACTGCAAGGTGTGCGTGTACTAGAATTATGGGACGTTCATTCCGGAATAACCATTGGGTGTCTCTGGTTTAGTGCACCAATTAATGCTGCTTATTTACCTGAGTTGTGCGCAGGCAGCACAAGTTGGCAGCTTCTAAGCATCAATCATCTGTGTAGGTATTAACAGTTGAACATGCCACAGCTGCACCTAGAAGGAAGGGAAACAAACCGCATACTGAAGCGGCAAGAAAACCATATGTGCATTATACATAAAGCATGCTTTGCATAGTTTATTTGAAGGCCATGTTCTGGAAGAATGTAAACTAAACAGTAGGTTTATACAAACTACAGTACCCTTTAGCTCTCTGTCTATACTTTTAGAGCCTGGTTATTCGTACAAGCAAAGCAACTGCTTTCTTGTACATAGGCTTTAATGGTGTGGGAGTGAATCTTTTTCAGTGTAACAGGAATTTGTTATCCACCAAGGATCCAATTAACGTCGCAGTAAAAGTGATAGGACGCTCATGATTTGGACTCAATTAAAACTTTTATGGTGCACGATTTTTCTATGTCGCACAGCTAGTGCGGACTTCAGTTGTGTGCAATGCATTACTCTGCAGTTCATGCTCATTGTGCGCAGTTCTGGTGGGGGAAGGGACATGTAAGGTTGCTAGTGCAGTGCCCTGAGTGTCGGGTGTCTTTAGTAGATGTATTTGTCCCCACTGTGCCAGTCCAGCTTTGTAGTCCATAGCAAACTCCAGTTGAGAGCCTTCCAGCTAAAGAACTACGCACAGCGTATTGGGGAATTGAATGCTTGCCACATTGACCACGAGGTTGAGAAATCTGGTACTCAGTTTAAGTTGCTAGATCCCTGGCATGCATTGCCAGTCAATAGATTGCCTCAGACTCTTCGAATCCTCCACCCTCCCCCGGGGGGGGGGGGCATGGTTTCTATTTGACGTTTTCAGGGTTGGTATGGTGCTCACTGAGCAGTCTACTGTTCAACGAGGGTCCTTGGTTTGTTTGCAGGGGCTGTTTTATGTTGAATAGCACTGATTCAGATGAGCTCTTATGTTGCAATAGGAACACTGTCTCCGTGATCTACCCTAACCCCATCGCACAGGGAAATGCCTCGTTTTTACCCTACATGTGGTTTTATTTTGTCAAGTATTCGTCAATGAGCGAAAGTCCTCGCATAGCGCACCCACTATCCACGTGTTTGCAGGTAGAGCCCCGTAAGCCCAGTCCCTGCGCCTGGAAGCGGAGTTATGAACGGCCGTTCACGAGAAGCCTGGTAGGGGCCGGGCAGTGCCATTCAATGTCAACACCTTTTCCTTCTCCTTGCCTTATAAGGCTGGAGGCTTGCTGCCGACTTCCCTCTCTGAGGGCAGCTGAGTAAGTTCCTGGTCATAAAACAGGAAATTATAACTTGACAAGTCGCCCTTCTGGTTTTTAGGTGTGCATCTCCTGCACCAGACATCTCTCCGCTCAAGTCCTATTGGGTCACTCAGCTAACATTACCTTCTTTGAAGGATGGAGCATGTCGGAATTGGTTTTGCCGAAAGCCATTTTTTTCTTCTTTAAAGGCAGCACGCTGTGATTAAAATGAATCGAGTTTTCTTTCCCCAAAGCAGTTTAGTTCAGCTAAACATCTGGCCTCAATCAAGCTCCAGAACCCTCAAATTCCATTCCTGCCCTTCTATTTATAAAGAAATGTGGCTGAACGCCTGAGAATTCCGTGCAGCGCATAATGTTTAATCTGCCCGAGATGTAGGGAGGCCTCTCGGGGTAAATTGGCTTTTTTTCGCTTATCACTTCAGTACACGTGCTCCCACATTTAGATTTTTCTGCTCCACGTAAACTAATGATACACCAGTAACCCAGCACTTTATTACAAATCGCTTTTATCTTCGCCAGGGTCTGAGTTGGGAGCTATTGAGTAAATTGCATGGGTTTTGTAACACAGATAAGCCGGACACTGTAGGAGCACGCTGGAGACTACAGGTTCTCTGCAGCCTCTTAATGAGAAACGGGTAGCACTGTTTACTAGTAGTTGAGGGTATAAAGCCCCACCAGGAGCGGGGGGGGGGGGCACACATCATGCTGGGCCACAACATTCACCGCCTCTTACCTGTCCTAGCCACCTAGCACCTAACATTGACTGCATTGTCAATGCAGTGTGTGCGCCTCTGGAACGGAGATCAGCCACCCTAATGTCAGTCTATGAGGAGTGTTTTATATATTGGGGCACGTAGAAGGGTGCGTTTATCACAAACTTTTCATACACATTTCGCTACTTAAAGAGCTATAACGGCCTATTGACTGTCACTTTTTATTTTCTCCAGAAAAACAAATATTTTTGTTGAGGAACTAATTTCCTTAACTCCAAAATGGCAGAGTCCTTTGGTGCACTTCTGAGGGTTGTCCGTGATAACATTGTGTATGAAAACGATCTGTAGTCTGCTACCCTGGTGCACCCTTTTGTGTAGCAAGTTTTAGCAGTCCCTCAAGACGTCAAAGCAGATGAGATGCATCAGCGGGCACACTGCAGTACGTGGTCGTGTACGAGGTACAGACCTTGATTTGTGCACTCTGAATTGTAGTGCCAGGGCTGGCCTGTTCATGAACAGCCCTGAATGAGAACTAATCATCTGCATGATGATGGGCTGAGGAATCCCCACACAGTGTAGGCTCCAAGCTCAAGAGTGTATTGTACCACAGTTTTAGTCGTTATGACCTTGACCAGCAGTCTCACATTTGTGAGCTCCCCTTTAATTTCAATGCTTTTAATTGTCTATTTCTGTATTTATGCTGTTGGTGACCATTCATGGCCTTGAATCCTTCCTGAAAACTGAAACTGTTGGTTGGGAACCTGTGTGAACTGTTGGGACATGCTCGTTGTTGCACCACACACTTGCTTTATCAGTTTTGAGTGTTTGTCTCTAACCACATTTCTGGTCCTTCGCTAGGCTGAGAGCGATGTCGCCTCCCTTAACAGGCGTATCCAGCTGGTTGAGGAAGAGTTGGACAGGGCTCAGGAACGTCTGGCCACAGCACTTCAGAAGCTGGAGGAGGCTGAAAAGGCAGCTGATGAGAGCGAAAGGTGAGACTTTCTGGCAGATTACCGAGGGGATGTGGTTAAGTCTATCTGGACAAGGTGCAAAAGACAACTCTAATGCTTTCTTTTATTAACTCTCAGAGGAATGAAGGTCATTGAGAACAGAGCCTTAAAAGATGAAGAAAAGATGGAGCTGCAAGAAATCCAACTCAAAGAAGCAAAACACATTGCTGAAGAGGCTGACCGCAAATATGAAGAGGTGAGACGGCAAAAGAAGCCTGTCCAGGGTGGGCCTCCTGCAGCCTCCTCATGCCTGAGTACAGTGATTCTGTGATTGTTCTTCCTGTATCACCCCTTGGCTCACTTTCGCCGACACTGCTATGGCTTGTCCATCTTTGTCTCGATTTCACTTGTAAATCGGTTCCCCACCCTCCAGACAATGCTATTCATCTCTGCCCACTGCTTACATATCCTCCCTGGAAGGTCACCGGGCAGCTTTCTTGTCCTGAAGTTCCTTGATCACTGTCCTTGCTTCTAGCACACGTGTTCGACACCAGTGCACACCTGGTTTTCTGTGGAGGCCAGCAACCTTGACAGTTGTATTTACCTTGGGTCCCCTTTTCATTCTCAAGCCATGCCTGCTTTGTTCCCCTCGCAGTTTTGTATGCTAAAACGTCCTGATTATTTCTTCCCTATAGGTTGCCCGTAAACTGGTCATTATTGAAGGTGACCTGGAGCGTGCAGAGGAACGGGCAGAACTCTCTGAAGGGTAAGTAATCCATCCTTTTGCCGGCTTATGCATCAGAAAGGTAACCAATTGCATGGCAGTGCCGCAGGCCTTTGTTTGAACACAGCCCCCATAGTTGACTCCCATTTTGTAGTAAGTAGTCGCATAAGTAAATGTTTTGAGTTTCCCACTGCATGCCGTGCCCCACACTGATTTTATGAATGGCCTTGTGCATTTCATGTGTTCACTAACAGCGAATGCAGAAAGATGGAGGAACAGTTAAGAATAATGGATCAAACGTTGAAAACCTTAATGGCTTCTGAATCTAAGGTACTGGTACCGAGCAGCAAGCCTGCACCTCTTACTCTCTACACATTCTGGTGTTTACTCACTTAAGCCCAATCCATTGGCCTCACTGCATCTCTTCTGCTTTCCTTGCATCTGGCTGATTGCTTCCTTTTTAATACCTGTACGATAATCTTGTGCATTCATACTGTAGCTGCAGCATTGCATTAGAAAGCAAGGCGTGAGACTTCTGGCGCCTGCATTGTGTGCAGGCTCTGTTCCACGTTTGTTTTCCCTGCAACGGTGTTGGCTCTTTTTGCTCTGTAAATGGTTTTCATTCTCCCTATCTTTTCTCTCTATTTTTTTCCTGTCCTTGATTGTATCTTCCACCCTTCCCTTTCCTCGTTCTCCTGGGGGCAAATTAACAGCAAATGTGCTGAGCTTGAAGAAGAGTTGAAAACTGTGACCAACAACCTGAAGTCACTGGAGGCTCAGGCTGAGAAGGTAAGGTCCGAGTGGTCTTCCGCTTGCAGTGCAGGAATACGAATCGATGTACCTGGTGCTGTGGACTGGATCCCTTGCTAGGAGAACTGGCTTTCGAATGAGCCATCTCTGCTCTCCAGCCTTCCTAGGAAAATGGCTCTGGTGCTTTAATGGCACATGCAAGCTCTTAAGACTAATTCTTCTGAGCAGGCCCTAAGCACTTTTTAATCTCTCTGGCTTCGTGTGTGCAGTGTTAACACTGAACAGGAGGGTTGGTGTCACGTTTTGAAAGGCCTAGTCCATGAGTAATCTCTAGAGTGATGACGAGTTCACACGAGCTTGGCATTTAGATGCTTTTATGATCATCCCTGTGCTCCTCAAGTATAGCCTTCCCCCTCCAGTCCAGTTGCTCTTTAACTGCATATTGTGCACCAGTCGGCTGGGTTGTCTCGCTTCCTCGGTAGTCTGCCCTCAGATATAGGCCGGTTATCAGTGTATGAGCATCACTGGCATTTGGGGTTCAGTAGTTTCTAACTTTCATCATCTTGTGTGCCTGCAGTACTCCCAGAAGGAAGACAAGTATGAGGAGGAGATCAAGGTCCTGACTGACAAGCTGAAGGAGGTGAGTGATATGTCTTTGTCCTGGAGTCAAATGCACAAAAACAGTGTGTGGTGATACTTTTTGTTTTTCCCTTCCCCGTGGTGGGAGGGAGGTATAATCGAGATGCTTGTTTCAGTAGAAGGGGTGAAGATCTGTAGCCTGCCCATTTGTTAATCGGAATCCATCCAGGTGCATTGGCACTTGCCAAATACTCGGGTAAATGGGCCCCGGGGTTTGTTCCCGCCCTCTCCACGCAGGTGATCGTTTAATTGGGTCCCCCTCCTTCTGGAAGGGATAATTTGACTGTGTGCCTTCGGTAAAACGTTAGTGGTGCATGTGTTTGGAGCTTTGTTGCAGGCAGGCAAACCTTCTTAACGTTTGTCTGGCATCTTCTCCCAAGGCTGAGACCCGTGCAGAGTTTGCTGAGAGGACGGTAGCCAAACTGGAAAAGAGCATTGATGACTTGGAAGGTATGTGTTTTTTCCCATTTTTATTCTATGGTTCGGGTCTTCGTGGGTTAGCAAGCAGTTTAATCATCCATGCCCTTAGTATGTGGTTCAAATTTTGCATCTTTAAAAATTGGGCCCCCTAGTTTTTTAAAGTTTCCAGCTCTTCTGTCCATAGAAGTCAGACTACTAGAAATGGAAGATGTCCGTAGGAACAAGGAAGTTATTTTCAATTAAAAATGACATGACGTTAAGGGTTCTCTTTTGCTAACTTGTTGCATCCTTAGAATTGGTATTTCTGTGTATAGCCGCCCTAAAGTCCTTTAGCCATGGGTGTTCTTGATACTTGAGTAGACTGTATGCAACGTATGAACTTCAGAAAGGACACAGCCTGTGTAACCCCCAACGGTGCAAACTTCGGCCTTCAGGTGGGACACAGATGCTGGTGCTCCTGCATTATTTCCCTGAGCTCTTGTCACCTTAGAGCCCCAGTCGTCCTGCATACGTGTTCACTTCCGTTGCACAGACGTCTAACAAATTAAGTACATATTGCCCATTATTAATACAGGTGAAAAGCCCAATAACTAATTCAGGCTAATTGCCAGCGTCCTGCATAGGGCTTTTTCTGCCCCATAGAGAAGTACATTGGTTATGTAATCTAGCCTCTTTAATGCCAGTTGCAGCAATGATCTTTTGTTTTGCCCTATAGTATTCTTCTTTTAGCCAATCATGCATTATAGCGGGTTTTAATGCGCAATCACCTGAAGTTTAGTTGGGGCGGACTTCTTACCTGTAGAAGTGGTCATTTATACAATGGAAAGTCTAAGCACCTGTCAATCCTTCGTCCTTTAGTCTTAATTACGCTTTATTTGGTAGGCAAATGCAGTTGTCGATCAGCTGGAATGTGCTACATGTAGGGCAGAAGTGATGTAAGGGGGTTTATGATTGATGGAGGATAACTTTCCTCTAGCTAATGGATAGCATCTAAATGTGCAACAAAGGTTCTCTATATATATATATATATATATATATATATATATATATATATATATATATATATATATATATATATTCTTAATTGCATACTCTAGTGATGTCACGTATGCAGCTTATGTTCTTTATGGTAGTCTTTTCGTGATCCATCAATACTGTTGCTTGATTCGCTGCTAGTTCCTTTTTTAACCAATTCGGTTCTAGCAGAACTGTTTCACTGCCTTGCCATGACCTTTTTACACCACGCGTGCCCTTTGTAGTCTTGTAGTCTGCGAGATTGCGTAGGAGTGCAAGTGAGGCGTGTGCTGAAGAGCAACTCTTTGCTTCTGCGCGCTGTTTTCAATGGAATCGTAGATTCGTTCTTCCACGCCTTTCCTAAGGAGCCAACTGTATTTTCTGTTCCATGCTTTACGTTTCTTAAAAGGGGCTTTCTGTTTCTTTCTGATTGTTCATATTTTGTTTTCTCCCCTTGCTAATTTATATTTTCTCTACTTCTGTTTCTCACCTTGTTGTCCTGGTTGACTGCCTCACCGCTCCATTTTGTGCACTTTCCTTTTCTGCTGCCTTTCTCGATGGCCTCCCTCACTGCCACCTCCATCCCATCACCTGGCCTTCCCTCTGCATCCTCCTGCTTTCCTCCATCCTCCGTCTCTGTAGACGAGTTGTATGCCCAGAAACTGAAGTACAAAGCAATCAGCGAGGAGCTGGACCATGCTCTCAACGATATGACTTCAATGTAAATGTTTTCCTACTGTGCTTGCCTGCTTCTGTACACTCATACTTGCCTAATAAACTCACTTCTTTCCTTTTACCTCTAATTTGTTTCCATATACATCCGCTTTGTCCTGGTTTCACTCATGATTTTATTACTTTAGTTCACTTCTGTTTTGGCAACTAAAATGTGCAAGTGCCTTTTTTTGACTCAAGATCTGACCAAGTGCAGCTGGATTTATGAGCGAATGGCCTCCGAGCAGCGTCTGAGGGAATGACATCCTGGGCCTAACCCCCTTAATGTCGGAAGCTAAGTTAAGGTTGAGTGAACTGTGTTGTCTTCCACATTAGAAGCAGAAGTATCTATTCAGTTCTGTTAGTATCTCTAGAGCTATTTAGCCCCGAAGTAAACCCGGGGCTTTCCGAATTTTTGACGACTGTATCCTAGAAAGTTGAATGGAAGAGCAGAAAGCAATTTGCAATGTAGCTTGTGGGTTAATGTCTGCAGTGGCAGGCTGTAGTAGGAAGCGTATCTGTTGGGGAAGGCAGGGCGAGTTGAGCAGAAATCCCTCGGTGTTTCTTGTTGGAGGAGAATGTCATGGCTGTGGATTAGTTGGCACTTGGGTTTTATTTCATACTGCTCGTCAAATGCTGAACAGAAGTCAACTAAACGTTCTCCATTTATGCAAAACTTCTATCTATGCAAAACTTGATTTTTGCTCACATGCACTAATTTTGTAAAAAAATAAATGCGAAACCCTAAACATGTGGCTCTCACCAAATGTTGCTGTTTATTTTTGTGATTCGTCCTATTTGGATAGATGAATATTGGTATTAAGAATTTGGTTGGAGCCTGTGTACGTGGTGTGAAGATTTTGCATTTCATTTTTTTAACTCACATTTTTGTTTTTAGCCGAAATTAAAATTTGACTAATCAAAAGGCGCCTTTTCATTGCCCTCAGTTCTAACATTTCCTTTCTTTTTATTCAAACTGTCCGTTTGAGCCAAAGAGTACTCTTTCCTTTTAATTATTGCACTAACACGCTGTTGACCTAGAAGTGGACTTTTCCTATTGATATCGAACACTACTGAATCTTGCTACCCTGATTTTGCTTTGGCAAAGTGAATGGTCTCTGCTTCACACCTGGACAGCCTCATTTGGCTTTTTGAACTGTGCACTCACATTGGACTTCGCATCTACTCATATTAATTCAACAACGGCCAGTACAACTTACTGTCTTTAGGAGGGATTATTCATATAAACATGTTTGCTTAGCAGCTGGGCAAATCCACTGAAATGGGTTTAAACTGCATTTGAATTGTATATTTAAAAACTTAACGTTTTCAAAATTATAGTGCTTACCTACAGCTCGTGTTTTGTGGGGGTCCCTCCAGTAATCCTCCTGAATTTCCTGCTGTGATAATTTCACATCTTCAGGTGTGCTGTGACGCTCACTAATTTGAAACCCACAGGCATGATTTTCCCTAGATTTTTAACCTCTTCCCTGGCTAAACGGTCTCTGTGGGTCATGACATTTTTTTTGTCCACCTTTATCTTCATCCAGATAATCTCCTTCAAAGACTTCCTCACATGGACTGGACAACCATCTTTTATGGGCTCTTTGCTCCTCTCCTGCTCTGTTGCACTAGCCGGTCTTCTCTGGGTTGTCTTATTTTTCAGCATTGGCTCTCACCTGGGGCCTTGCTGTGCCTTCCATTGTACAGTAGCAGAATATCATTCACTGTAAAATAAACCACCCCTTGTATAAACTGTATTGGTTTGCTATTTATTGATCATTATTTATTAGTACGATTCACATTTAATAAACCAAAAGCTTGATCTTCAGCTGTAAGTTATTGTTTCTTTGTTCTTTTTGTTTTTTTGTTTCTTTTATTTTTTAAAGCAAATTGGTATTGGCTTAATCACTGCAGTGTTGACCAGTTACTAGTCGCCATGCACACAACATCGTGTATCAACAGCCGTGTTGAAGTGATCCTGCACTTCCCCCTCGATGGGTGGGAGGCCCAACATTTTGAAGCGTACCTCCCATTCTTTCATATTCTGTCCCAGTGCATCCATTGTCAGCCCTACATATACCAGCCTCCATGGCAGTGTTGTTTGTTGCTGTAACCTTCCTTGCTGTTAATCTTGCATTCATTTAAACGAGTAGTACATTCCTAGGAAGCATGCTGTACGCCTGATCATTGTGGGTTTTTGTTCACTTTTTGAGGTGTTCAAGAGTTAGGATGTGCTTCATCTGACTCATTTAAATCTGGTGACTTTTTGTTTTATAGAGTAGCTCTAAAATCTCACTGGGGCATTAAGTGGAATGCAATGTAGTTCTGAAACTTATCATTGCTCCTAACGACGCACGGTTTTGGTCTCTTCAGCTGCAATGCCTACTGGTGCTTCTCATAGAGCATAAAGTTCAGTTTTGTCACTTTTCATACTGTAGCCCTAGATAATGGCGCTCCATTCCGACAAATCGATTCTCTGGCGCTCTTAATTTGAGCTCTAGTCCTTACCAATCTCAGACTCCTTACCTCTGGCTCCTGGACAGTCATGCATCCAGGTCGTGCCACACTTCTTGAACACTAGTGCAGTCAGTTGGTCATTTTTATGGAATAAAGCCCTTAGAGTCCACTTTCAGTCACTTGTCTTTTGATAAATGTAGCCCATGTTGTAGTAAACTGGTTTGGTGTTGCACAGCTATTGTTATGCAGTGTTCATGCAACAATATCCAGTCCTGATTCTGTATGAACTATATTCTCTCCTGTTTTTCTGTCGCTCTCATATCTCCAGTTTGTGGTGCTTTTTGGGGGGTATTTTCTAATTTGAGTTGCTCATGCAGCACAGTTTGAGACGGCTTCAGCAACAGCTACTCCCCACCTTTGCCAGCTAATAGCTTATATGCTGCAGATTCCAGTTTCATGTCCCACACACATCATTCACAACCTCCAAGTCCCTATTCCAGTAGATGCTGGATGTTTAATGCTTCTGGTGTGAATTATGAACACCTTCCAGCAATTGCTCCTACATACAGAAAAGTATTGCCAAGGGATTAGTATTTCAATAACAGTCCATGGCTTTGTGCTCACTAATGCAGAAAAATAACCACACGTGACACTAGAACAAGTTGACACTACTTTAGGTATAGCTTTGCTTTGTCTACTTCTAGGACACCAAGGGGAAGTCTGCTAGTAACATGGAAGCTATTGCTAATGGGGGATCTTTAAAGTTTTAGAGGTGTTTTAATCTTTCATCACATCCATATCAAAAGCAAAAGTAGAATCCATCTCTACCGAAGACAGATATGGTTCAATGTGGAGGAGGAGGCAGGCTTGAGACTCCCGCAAACAAAACTGGAAATCTTTGCTAGATACAATAGTCCACACAATCCCAGCAGCTGCTCTACAGGCACTGTATACATACATATATATGGTGGGCTTTAATGCCCCAAAAGATGATGCAATATACTGCACAGTATATTACTTCTATTTGATATTTCGGTGCTGGAAAGAATCCATTAACCTCCAGTAACAAAGCTAGTAAGATAGACCAGGTGGCCCACGAAGGAAGGAAATAAAACCTACTCCTGCATCAGTTACTTTTTAGGTTGAGCGTGCAAGCACTCTGGCGTGTATAATCTCAGTGTGCTTTTAACCACAGCCACCCCATGCCCATCACAATCACTCGTTCATGGGCTTGCCTTTCAAAAATCCTTTTATCGATGGTAAATGCTTTACGTTTGTCCCTCCTTGGGGCAGTTTTGTTACTGCCTAGGCAATCGACCTTGTTACACGGATAATTGTATTTTGACTTTATCCTTCACGCTTATAGCGGCCGTGGCGCTTTGAATTGGCTCGTGATGTCACCTGTTTTACTTTTCAATTTATGTGGCAAAAGTCCAGTTAGGAACTAATAGCTCCAACTCCAGCAAACACGAGACCCATTGCATTGCAAATGCTTGTTTCTACATTCCGGTTGGACAGCTTGTAGAGCTGCACTCGAGGAATATACTTAATCTCTAACGGGTGAAAGCACCAGTCATGTGTTTTGACCATGCCAGGTACTGCTCAACACAGATTTTGTCCTCAAGACTAAAATTGCTTGACTACCCGAAAGGAGTCCCAGATGTAACACGTTTTCTGAGCTAGAATTACCTTGGGACGTCAGGTGAAAACATTGTCCCCATCCTTCTTGCATGTAAATGGAACTCCTAAGTACAGAAACCTCTTCCTTTGGGGAAACTGAGGATCGCTCAACTTGAAGATCTTTCCAGTGCTGTCACTCTGCTTATCGGTGACTGCTCCCCAGAATTCTGCCCATAAAGTCTGGTCCTTCCTACGGGCAGGTTGGAAAACAAGAATACCAACACTGCTTCTTTGGCCGCAACTTTGAAGTAGTCAGCAGAGCAACGTGTTGGAGACGTGCTGACCTAATTTATCACTGCATCAGTGAAATCTTCTCACTGGCCACAAACTCTAGCACCAGACAAGTATTTACTAGTAGTGGGGTCACTATATCCTTATTCTCTATTCTAGTACTTGTCCCGTTTGTTTAATGGACACCTATTTTAGGTTGTAGGCCTAGATATTTTTTAAACTTTGTATTGTTATTATTTATATATTTTTTTTAATCACCTGTGCAGAATTGGCCATTTGTGAATTCCGAACCCCAAGTGTTTGGTTTTCCTACAACTGTCCCAGAGACTACTAGTCCGAGCTGTGACTAAAGTCTTCCTTGGGGCCATTCTGAAAAGGACCAAGACTTTGGCTGCCTAAATGCATCTGCGTTGTTTGCTGGAGCAGGTTTGCCTGTTAAAGTGTAAACGTGTCTATGGAGCAGCTGGAATGTAAAGATGCTTGATCTGACCTTTGCCAGATAGCTCTGCTGTTTCTGACTTCCTTCTGCAGTCTTGAGAGTTGGAGGCTAGAGTGAGCATGATAAAGAGGCAGACTATTACAAAAAGCGTTCAGTGTATTTTAGCCTTTTACACAGTGTTTCTATATAGTATCTGGGTTTTTTGTTGAACAGTTGTGTACATTATCCCCAACCTTTTCTTTACCTTGAGAACCTTTGGAAAATAATTTGTTCACATCTGGTTTTGTTTTTTGCGATCAGTCCTCTCGCTGGGTATTTTACTGCTTTCCAGTACTATGCTGAGGTAGGGCTTACATGCCTCTGAGGTGGGCTGCATTATTATATATGGGGTTTTGAATTGGAGGGTGGGAGGTTAATTTACTTTGAAGTTTTCTACTCAGGTGTTTGAGCGCCCCTGCCCCGCTTGGTTGGTGGGGTGGGGGGAGGAGAGAGAGAGAGAGAGAGAGTGTTGTTGTATGCAACCTTAACAAAGGTTGTTGGCCCTGTAGCATCCTATCTAGAAACCAGTCTTAAGCCCTTTAGGATGGATCTGCAAAGAGCTTTGACCCAAATTCTCAGATCTTTGTTCCTCGTCCTTCAGGCAGCGTTCCCGTTTGTTCATACGTGCACAAGGGGAACATTTACATTAATGGAGCTCTAAAACGGTGCGTGTTGGGATTGGGGGGTGGGGGATCTGCTCTCTGCAGATGTTTTCTTAGACACTGCATGAGTCCCTGGTTCGGATATATAAAATATTGGCTTGCACATACAAGTCACACACCCCTCCCTTAACCCATAATCTCTCCTCGGAGCCCAGCATTTCAGGCTTTAATTGACACATTACTCTCCTTTAGTCAAACCACGCTTCTCTTATGATGCTATGCCATGTCTGGCCTTGGCATGGTCTGTCTAATCATTAATGCCTTTGTTATTGGGGGAGGGCATTGCCTTGTCCCCTCCAATGCGTATATTTCAAATCGACAACTTTCTGGATTTAATACACACAGACCACTCCATTCTAAGTCTTACACCAATGATATCTGGCCACACTTCCAACTTCGGCCATGATGCATCTGAGGCCTAAAACCTGGCCAGTGGCATTCCCAGACAATGATGGGCACAAGTGGATACAGGAACGATAGATGTTTCTGTCTTAAAATATATGCTCTGTGCCCTCTCTTTAGCAGTTAAAGTAACGTCTGCATGGCGCAATATGCCAAACTTAAAATATGGAGCACAGATTTGAAGAATATGCTTCAGTTGTAGATTTTAATTTAAAATCCCTATTTACCTTCTTTTAAGTGTTATGAATTGTATTAATCTGTGTTTCTCGTTAGAGCTCGCACTTGGTTTTATTTAAAAAAAAAAAAAAAAAAAAATTGAATTTGTATCTTGGCTGGTTGAGGTGGCGATTTTACGAGTACATGTACCATTGTCCTAGCACTTTTGTAAAGAGCGAGTGGGTGTAGCAGTAACTTAAGGTATGTCACTGCCATCCACTAACTATCAATAAAATTAGTTCCAATACATTTTGTACAGAAATATAGCACACTTATCACGTAAAAAAATTAAAAACCATAAAATTATCAATACATAAGAGTATTAATGCAATATCCTATTACTTTGATGAAAGTCACCGAGGAGTTCCCTTACCAAATAGAGGAATGAGGCTGAAGGCCAAGTTACTTTAAGGTTATTGAACTCCGAGGTGACTTGCAATACTATCCTTCTCATGCACGGCATGGGATACTTTTATCCCTTCAAGTTACATGGTCCCACTGTTCCCTTTCTCACAAACCATTAAATCCTTATCGCGTAGGTCTTTCATATAATAAAGAGCATGCTTGCAGTCATGAAGAATAGAAGTAGACTACTGCAAAACAAAATGCTTCCGCTGCCTTTTTTTGATAGAAAAAAATACTCTAATCAGTGTAACACAAGTTAGTGTTTTCTGGGGGCAGAGGGGTTCTTCTCCCCTTAACGCAGTAGCTTAGAACGTGCTGAAAGATTTTAATTTTCCTATAATGAACTAAGGAATCCAAAAATAAACATGTAGTCTTGTCACTAGTAACCAGAGTGCTTTTGCTGGGGCTTTGTAATGCACATAAATGCCACATCCTTCAAGAAGTGGCCATAGATGGTAATTCTCCTGCAGCAGTATTGATGTTCGAAGATTCATTTGGAGATGTCCATTTTGTTTTCAGTGGGTGTGAGAACAGCTCTGTAGTGGATTCTGGTTTGGGCCACATGCCGCCCACCTTTGAAGTGGTTTCAATTTGAACCCCCCCCCAAATCCAAAAGTGTAATTTTCACCTTTGCAAACGATGAAGGAAAATACCCAACAAAAGATGGGGGAAGCAAAGGCTAGGTGGTGTTGATGAAAGAGTATAGTCTAGTGGAATGTCTTTTGTCCAGATCTTCATGGTAGAATCTGCTTTTTTTTTTAATTATATAACCATTCCTCGCTGCCTTGTTCTTATTCAGTGCTCTTGAAGCTCTGCAACTGTCTTCTGACTTATGTCTTGGCAGATACAACCAAAGGCATCATTCGTGAAAGGTGGCTTCTGGAGAGTAACTTCTAATGCTTTAGTTGTCTCATTAGGTGGTTGGTGGCTTAAACCCAGATCTTTGACTGGAGGTGAATGTTTGATTGGTTCTATGTTCCATCCATCATTTGTTTGCTTTTGTTGCCATAAGTGCGCCGGGTATGTCCAGATGTGGGTCCTGGGATCACTATGCCACTGGAATCAAGCTAGCCTGGCTGATGAAGGGTGATACCCTGAAACCGGTCCCAGGATGCTTCTTTCCGGTCCAAAGAGGACCTGGCCTTGGAGTTCAGGCTGGACTGTTTCCGTGGGGAGCAGGGTCAAGACTGATTTGCATATGGCTGGGTCCAAACTGGGGGTGAGATGGTGAGCAAAATAATTGATGGATTAAATTCAGGTCTGTGATTGGGGTGAATGTTTGGTTCTGCAGTACATCCATCATTTGTGTTTCGCAAGCAGTTCAAGTTTATAGTACATTGAGGTCTCCTGGAGAGTTCCTCGAAGTAGTAAGTATATTGCATTCTATTCGTGCTCATCATTTTTGGTCCTGCCACTTCCTTTGCTTCTGTGTTATGGTGTAACTTAGACTATCGAGCGGAGTTAATAGAACCTAACATTATTTCCTACTTGTAATTAGCTTATCGAAATGAAGGCAGTCTGCCAGGAGAGGCCAACAGCCAGTAAAAAGGAGCCAAAACCCACTAATATTTAAATCTTTCTTCACCAAAACAGATCCATTTTATTTATGGACCATGAGCAGTGGGTAACGGGCCTTGCTCCTTCATTGATGCCTGCTTATTATGCGGAGTATGGCAGCACCATGTAGTGGCAGTGCTTAATTTGTGCTTGCTGTTTCCGGTGCTGAGCACCGGCACTTATTTTTGAGGGCCAGTGCTTATTCTTTTGCCTCAAGCATTTGCTGCGAGCAAAAGACACACGGGAAAGATGCAGGAAGAGGAACAAAAAAACTTAAAAATGGTAGAAAGCAGAAACCTGCAAAAGTGAGCTGAAAGGCAGGGGGGTGGTTTAAATGGATTGAAGAGGCCTGAGTTGGCTTCAGGATTTACGCTGCCTCAGTATTCCGTGTTACCACATTTAATTGCAGCAGCCGCATGTTTAAGAGGAGGGCTTTGGGCACCGGCACGTTTGTATTTACAAATTAAGCACTGTGTAGTGGGGCTGCATTCGACTACTATCATTCACGAACCCATTCCTTAAAATCTTATTTTAGTAATTCTCTGTTGGACTGGCTGTAGAGTTTCAACAGATCACTTTCTCAATCTAAAGCTCTGTGGGATGTCTATCACTCATCCGTATTCCAAAAAGAAACTAAGCAAATGGTGAATTCCGACTTGTTTTTGAGTTTGTTTTTTAGATTTCCTTTTCAAACTGCGGTCTTAAGAACTTGATAAATCAAACCTGTACTCTTGCCTTGGCTTTAGGTTCATCAGGCTCTGTATGAAAATTTGAATGTTTCAGTGTTGACTGGTTGGATGGATGTGATACAGCGTCCATCTGGTGGACGCTTGTTTGACATGCATCTTGGCTTTTTCATGTGATTTTTTTTTTTTTTTTTTTTTTTTTTTTTTTTTTTGGTGGTGGGGGTTGGGGGTTCTCCAAATACTTCTCTAATACAGAATACAAATGTTGCCTTTGTCCTTATTGCAGAAATCATTCTGCACCTCGACAAAAATGGTTTATGGGACCATTGCTAACACCAGCTTTCCCTATAAATTCTTTGCGTATACGTTTTAGCTAGCCATATTCCACGAATTAGCCTACAATATTTCTGTAACGTGTTGGAGCATAGGCTTACCTCTACCTTTGCACGCTTTCATATTTTGAGTGAAAGTATTATTATTTTTTTTTTTTCTTAGAAGCACATCAGGCAGTATACAATCTGCTTCACCCAGGTTCATCCTGGTGCACATGGAGCTTGTCCCATTACATAAGTAGCAAAAACGATGCAATGGAGTTTGTGTACTTTTGAGCCTTGGAAAGTGGGGGGGTGGAGGAGCATTATTTTAGGTGGCCTTTCCTCCATTACCTTCTGATCCGCAATAATGCATTGGTGGATTAGAAGTTGAGTTGCTTTGTAGCTTTGCCATTAGTATTGCTTGGTATCAAGTCTGGTTTTGCATCAGTTTATCAGTCCGTGCATTTGACCTATTCTCCCCACACGTTAGCAGAGGCTTTCCTATTTTTGGTCTTAAGTGGAGGCGAGTCCCCTATAGGGACGTAGGAGCATTGACCAAATGCCTGAGCCATAACATCCCACACACTACTTGGTTCCTATGCCCATTAATCCCCCACGCCATACTGTGTGGCATGCCGTTTGTTTGTCTTCCCCGGAGCCACCATAGAGCGGTCTGTCCCAGTAGGTACACCTGCAGTTGTGGTTGAAGAGAAACTATCGAAGGCCCCGTTACTGCTTGCACTTGTCGAATTGACCAGTATTATGCTTAGTCTGCCTGACCTGCGCGGTTCAGGCTTCCCCGGGGATTGCTGTCAGTGCTGGGGAAGCAGCGACACAGCCCCACCTGACTCTGGCGTGTTTGCCTGTCCCAGTTAAACCTGGTGCTGCTCTCATGCTGTTTACTAGTGTAAACCACAGGGAACAGTGCTTGCACTGGTTGGCATATGACACTTGTTTCCGCAAGGTTTTGCCTCTGTGCAGCAAGGCAATGGATTTTAAATCATCAGACCTCAGTTACGTAATGATCGTCAAGGTAAGCTGGTTATTTTAATAAGTGAACCATGTAGCAGCTAGTGCGTGATGTATGGCTTGTGGGTTTTTTTTCTTTTTTTTTTTTTCTTCTTTTTAAAAAAAAAAGACCCCCAGCCACCACTGTTCATAAGGCTTATAACTCTTGGTTATGGTTCAAAATGGTATCGGCAGTGGGGCTTGGGCAGATAAGGTTGGATGTAAAACCAGATAATAGCTTATTCTGGGATCCTCAGACCCATGAGCTGAGTGCCCTTGCTGTGCAATCTGCATAAAGTGAATAGGGAATAGTAGTAAGTATTAATGTTTTTTCATTTATTCACTTTCCTGTAAGCTTTTTCTTTCCCTTCCCAGACGTATCTTGAAAATCTCGAATTATGCAAACTATTAGCTACTGTCTAGTTATCTTTCCACCTGTACAGGGAAGCCTTGTGGTTGGAACCATGGTAAAGTCTTTTTCTCTTGCTGTGTTGCCTTTTGCATCTCTTTGATCTGAATTCACTGTCTTTATTACACTTCCTGTTGGTCTTGTTTCTGCTGTCTAACCATTGCTCCTGCCTTTCTGTTTTTTTTCTTCTAACTTGCTTGCTGACTGTACAGACCAACTCTACCAGCAACTTGAGCAAAACAGGAGTCTGACTAATGAACTAAAACTGGCCTTGAATGAAGATTAAAACTGTAGTGTCAATGAGTTGTGACGCATAACCTTCTCAAACCTTGCCCAGAGTTAGCGAGATGCACTAAGGCGTGTGCACTGCTTGCTGGAAGCCTGTGTGGCGGTCCTAGAATGGGGGTTGTGGGAGGTTGCTGGAGTGCGGTTCTCTCTCTGTGTCCGGTAATGCATGACATGCTGTGTCCTGGCAAACATAATTTCAACGGGTTATCAACATTGGACGTATCTTTTTTTCTCATTGTCCTAGAAGTGTTACTTTTTACAGTAACTCTTAATGTTCCCCGAGTCTTGCATTTTCAATATGAATGACCGTTGTGTATGAGGTGGGGTCTCTTTTATGGGGAAGTGGAAGGCGAACTTGCAATTCTGAGAGGTGTTACTGTTTATAGAGGTCTGAATCGGGCTTGTTTAACTACTAAATCAAATGTTGACTATTCAGTGAATTGCGCATGTAACTTAATTTTTTATTTTTTATTTTGGTGCAGCTGTAAACCACCACATTTTCCCCGCCACCTCCCCCCCCAAAAAAATCGGACTTTTCAGAAAGTCTTGCTACTTCAAGATTTGAAATTTTAATTCTCTGAAAGATGTCCCAATATAAGAATTGGTGCATCTAGACTGTACGTAGTCCTGAAACTCAAATGTTATCTCGCCATAAACATGGTCAGTTGCTAGTTGGTTTACAGATGCACTTACACAAGTCAGATTTTTTTTCTTTTTTTTTTTTTGAGGGGAACGTAATCCGAAGCAGTCTCTAGCAATGTCCAGATGTTCCAATGATGGGTTTAGTAGATGCATGACTGTATGGAACTGAGATTTTGTGAGCACGCACTTAAAAATAACCGTTGCATGTGGTTGGTGTTAAGAATAACTAGCGTTTGGAGAAAATGGAAGCAAATACAAGATTCATGTTTTTGAACTTTTTTTTTTCTTTAATTACTTCACAGAGAAAGTGGCGCATGCCAAAGAAGAGAACCTTGGCATGCACCAGATGCTGGACCAGACTTTACTGGAGTTAAACAACTTGTGAAAAAACTGCATTTACTACCGCCACACTTGTGTTTGTTTTTTTGTTACACCTGCTTGCCAAAAGTCCCAGTACATATTTTCGTTTTGTTGTTTTTTTCTATTAAAGAAAAGCAAGTTAGTTCTCACGAGCATCTGCCAATCGTCCAGAGTTTGCGGGATGCTGGGCGAACCAGGAAAGGCAAGCAATCAGTGAAGCCACTCCAGATCGAGTGTGCCCTTTTGTGAAATGTTGCCTAATGCTTGTGTAGCGTGTTGCAACGAAATCCTTGCAGACGACGTTCAGGGATCAAGAGGCAACGGTTGCAATCCCAGGCGCCAACGCTTTCTTTTCGCCAGATAACTGGGGCGGCGTTGATTTAGGAAACGAGATCAATCATGGATTGGTGCTACTTCAGACAGTAGACATGATTGTCATAAAACCTTTTGATATTGTACAATGACAAGAGCTTCATAAAATAGTTTTCTTCAGCAGAGAAATGTTTTTATGGGTTTTATTCAGCTGTGAACTTGATCTGTGCCCTTGGGTACAAAAAAGGCATTTATGTTGCCGCCAAATATTTAAAGGGTCTGAGCTCCTGCAGACTGTACCTGCTCCTTATCAAAATTTGTAGGACCATGTTCGAGCGTGGATTTGCATTCCATTTTGTTTTAACCAGTGGAAGGAAATGTTCCGTTACGTATGGGAGGGTCTAACATTTGGGAGAGATCATTAAAGTGTATTTTATTGGTGTTTGGGGAATAGTAAATTGGTATGACCTCACTTTAATTGACACTTGTTTTAGATGCAAACATGTATGTATACGTTGTACAATGATATGGAATAAATATGCACACTTATGCCATTTTCTAAATCCTGCCTGATATTTGTTTTCCCTGTTCTGTAACCATATCAAATACTAGAGCCTGTGGTTGGATCAAATTGTTCTTCTCAGAAGAATTTATATTCCTCCATCCTGTTTTGCTACTGCCACATTGACGTGCTTTCCTTGAGATATTTTAGTTTTAGGTCTCTAGGTAATAGTCCATGTTACTTCTGCAAGTTGAAGCTCCACTCAGTCCTTTGGCTCTCCTTGAGGCTGCATATGATGGCTTCTGTCACACTCCAGGTTTGCAAATGTCCTTCACATGTAACATGTCACATAAGAACGACACTGCTACCAGGCCAAACCCTGATCAGTCCTCTAGTGCTGCAAACCACTATATGCAGATGTTAGAAGAACATGATATGGGGTAAGGGTGGGCCACATAATAGGAGCTCCTCTACTTTGGAACCATAACCAGCAGGTCTAGTTGGAGTAAAGAAGTTGGCAAAAGCCCATCTCTGATAGCTGGTTAACATCTGTTCCACTACAGTGCCTGCCAATCTTGTAGTTGCCACTTTTTAACCCCACTTGCTCTACCTTCCCGTTGTATGCACCCCACACTTATGTGGGGTCTCGCTACACCTCATGCCTTTGGCTGCTGCATTTGACTGGGCGACTATGTAGAGTGCAGTAATATTATATGGGTTGTTTTATCTCTGCAACTCTGACTTCCTGCTCACCCTACCGTATTGCTAGTCTTTGTTGCAGGTCAAGCAATCATTTCAGTGTCCTCACTTGGAGGAACTTGATGGAGAAGTTAGGATTACATTCTTAAATTGGTGTTATTCTCTTCCCTCTCTCCTGTTTCTTTTGCAGCAGAGCCCCATGCCAGTGTGGTGAAAGGCTGCAAAAGTGTATGTGTATTTATTTTATTTATATATATATATATATATATACACACACACCCACACCCGTGTGCCCCCGTAGTGTTTTTTTTTTTTTTGGTGTGTGTGGAAGTTTTCCAAGACTGAAGTTAAAATGGCTAAGCCTTCGGGACTACTTTGAAGAAAGTTGTACTTTCTGTGGATATATTCTGGGGAGTGGTTCCCAACCTTTGGTCCGGGGACCCCCTGGGGGTCCGTAAAGCCTCCTGAGGGGGTCTGCGACTGGTTGGAAATTTAGATCATAACAGAGTATGTTCCGAGTTTTCAGTAAGGACCAGATTCCAATAGTTATTCATTGGGGGTCCCTGGGTTCCAGTACTGATACATTGGGGGTCCACAGAAGTCAAAGTTTGGAGCCACTGTTCTAGGGCTTAGTAAGAATAGTACATGTGCTGTACCAGCACCTACAAAGCCATCTGCTGCCCCGAGGGACCTAATGAAACTAGTACATGTTCCAACCACTGCAGCTATCCTTGAGATCAAGCAGCTTGACTCCCGGTGGGTATGGCTAAGCCAACAAGCATGGTGGATGCGAAAAAATAATGATCTGTCCCAGGCCTGCACAAGCGCCCGCGACAGGTTATGCCCCAAAACACAACATGGACACATCCCATTTTTTGACAGAAAACAGAGGTGTTTGCAGCCTCGCGACCCACACCACTCAACACTGCTGGACACCCCTTTACTACTACACTGGCATCGAATGGCACCACTAATGTAATCGAAAGTGGCTCCTGGGCCAAATGGGCACCCTCACCTTCCACCCCCCCCCCCCACACACACACACCACACACCACACACTTGTTCAAACCCCATATGTGAACCCCATTGAATGTTCGATTCCTTACATTTAACGTGAGGGGCATGCATACAGCGAGAAAGTCTACTCGTGTACTGTCAAAACGCTAATATAATCCATGCAAGAGAACCCCCCCCCCCCCCCCCACACACACACACACACACACACACACACACACACACACACACGCTGTCAAGCAACACATCTTCATGCACGGGTCGAACACTGGTCCCTCACAGATATAATGCATATGTAATCTCCCACATACAAACTTAATTCCTTTTACTCTGCACCCCACCAGATCCATGTACGTCCAGATCGCTTTATGTGTGCACATTCCCTCCCCAATGTAAGGGACCCAGACTAACTGTGGAGAGTTGTGACATCACACAACGCATATAGTAGACATGAGCTGGTTTCCTCCGAGCACCAGTCCCTCTTTGGTGCCTCCAACACCACACCTTAGACAGCCCAGCATTTCAGGACATGCAAGACACCTACGTACAGCAATACTTCACAGACAATCAAAACCTAGCCGGGAGCAGAGTCAGAGTGGGATATACTCAAGTTCGTCTCGTGGGGCATTTGTGTAAGACACCGTGGGTGTCCACGGAACACTGGACAACGAAATAGGTGAGGTCGAGTTGTGCTTGGCCACCCTGGATAGATAAACAAAATCAATGCAGACATAAATTGGACAGTTATCCATGCAAAAGTGGCCATCGTGTCTCAGCTCTAACGTCAGCGGCATTTTCATTTTGCAGCATATACAGCCAGGGCCAACCAAGGAGACTGGGGAGGGCCCCTGCTGGCTTGGCTAGTACACCAGGAATTTACTATTCCACCCCTCCCTCTTCCCCCCCCCCCCCCCCCCCCCTTTTGATTTATGTAGATTCACTCCCAAACTGGAGAGAGACTCCATGGCCAGGAAGCGATACTCTGAGAATTTACCGAAAACTATGCATGTCTATATGAGTCCCAAACTGCAGTTCTTCCATCTGTCCTCACTGCTTTTTCTGTCAAAAATCGATCTTGTGCATTCCAGCGGCCATCTGTGCAAAATTGGGGTGTCTAATCATGACTCAAGAGGTCCACCAGGTCATTAAAGACTTGGTGCGTCACAAGACTCCAGGCCTGGACGGTCAGCCACATTAGTACTACCCCCCCCCCCCCCCCTTTGTGTCTAAATTGGCCCCATGTCTAGCAGCGGTGTACGAGGAGGTTCTTGAGCTGGGAACTCTGTCGGGATCCCTCTGGGAGTCACTGCTGATCTTGATCCCTAAACCAAACTGCGACCCAACTTTACTGAGCTCCTACCAACCAATAGCCATATTGGGAGCGGATTACAAAATACTAGGCAAGGTTTTGGTAGGTCGGTTTTCCCAGGTCTTTCCTGCGCTAGTTCATGGTGACCAAAATGGTTTTGTACCCAGGCGGAACACCTCACAAAATATCTGCTGCTTGTTTTGTGTCCAGGACTAGGATTTGCACCAGTCTCTGGCCTCCACATCAGCTGGGCCAAATCTGCAGTCTATCCTTTATATCCTGGGAACCCACACCAAACCATTGTGTTAGGCCAAATGCACCTCCAATGGAACCCAGAGGCAGCCCATTACCTGGGAATCCGACTCGCTCTACCATTCCATACCGGATTCTCAATCTGCCCATTCCCACCCCCCCTCCAAAATCCCCATTGGCAGGCTAGTGCTTATTGTTCTCCTTCTACCCAGGCTGTTGTATTACTTTGCGAATTTCCCACTTATACGCCCCTCCCCTGTGCCTTCTTCAAGGAGCTAGACACACTCAGGCTCCCTGATCTGGGGTACGTGGTGGCATTGAGTAGCCCTTGCAAAATGGCAACTCCCTGCAGACCGAGGGGGCCAGGGAACCCCCTCCTTTTGAGGTCTAATTTTTTTTTAGTGGCCCAATTACAATGGCTGTCCAGTAGGACAGCTGGATGCAACATGGGAGAGGCCACAAGTTCACCAGGACCCCTAGATATGATCAAGATGCACAGTCTACTGTTCCTTAATTTAATGCCCGCCCTTCCTTGGTCTTTGCAGGAGGGGATCATACAAACCTACATCTTTCGAATACATTGCGTCTCGAGCAATAGGCCCTGCTATGCTCCTAATATTCCACTGTAGTTTCCTAGCCCCCCCCCCCCCAACCTAACTTCCTGGGACATTACACAACGTGCACTCTGAAACCCTGGACAGCAAACACCCTCTGCACTGCAGGGGACCTTTATGCTGATGGTCAACTCCTCACATTTGATCAGCTAACCATAGGTAACAATCTACCACCTGGGCAATTCATCACTTAACAATTGTGCAATTCCATACGAAAACTACAGGGAGCTATTAGTAGGAGGCTGGACTGGTTTGTAGTGAGTACCAAGGGGTACTTGCACCAGGCCCAGTTATCCCTTATTAGTGTATAGGGTGTCTAGCAGCTTAGGCTGATAGATAATGGTAGCTTAGCAGAGCAGCTTAGGCTGAACTAGGAGACGTGTGAAGCTACCACAGTACCACAAGTGTCACTTGCACAATATCATAAGAAAACACAATACACAGTTATACTAAAAATAAAGGTACTTTATTTTTATGACAATATGCCAAAGTATCTCAGAGTGTACCCTCAGTGAGAGGATAGGAAATATACACAAGATATATATACACAATACCAAAAATATGCAGTATAGTCTTAGAAAACAGTGCAAACAATGTATAGTTACAATAGGATGCAATGGGGACACATAGGTATAGGGGCAACACAAACCATATACTCAGTGGAATGCGAACCACGAATGGACCCCAAACCTATGTGACCTTGTAGAGGGTCGCTGGGACTATTAGAAAATAGTAAGGGTTAGAAAAATAGCCCACCCCAAGACCCTGAAAAGTGAGTGCAAAGTGCACTAAAGTTCCCCAAAGGACAAAAGTCGTGATAGGGGAATAAGGCAGGAAAGACAAACCAGCAATGCAACAACGATGGATTTCCAGTCGAGGGTACCTGTGAAACAAGGGGACCAAGTCCAAAAGTCACAAGCAAGTCGGAGATGGGCAGATGCCCAGGAAATGCCAGCTGTGGGTGCAAAGAAGCTTCTACTGGACAAGAGAAGCTGAGGTTTCTGCATGAACGACAAGGGCTAGAGACTTCCCCTTTGGAGGACGGATCCCTCACGCCGTGGAGAGTCGTGCAGAAGTGTTTTCCCGCCGAAAGAACGCCAACAAGCCTTGCTAGCTGCAAATCGTGCAGTTAGCGTTTTTGGATGCTGCTGTGGCCCAGGGAGGACCAGGATGTCGTAAATTGCGCCAGGAGGTAGAGGGGACGTCGAGCAAGACAAGGAGCCCTCTTAGCAGCAGGTAGCACCCGGAGAAGTGCCAGAAACAGGCACTACGAGGATGCGTGAAACGGTGCTCACCCGAAGTTACACAAAGGAGTCTCACGTCGCCGGAGACCAACTTAGAAAGTCGTGCAATGCAGGTTAGAGTGCCGTGGACCCAGGCTTGGCTGTGCACGAAGGATTTCTGCCGGAAGTGCACAGGGGCCGGAGTAGCTGCAAAAGTCGCGGTTCCCAGCAACGCAGTCTGGCGTGGGGAGGCAAGGACTTACCTCCACCAAACTTGGACTGAAGAGTCACTGGACTGTGGGAGTCACTTGGACAGAGTTGCTGGATTCGAGGGACCTCGCTCGTCGTGCTGAGAGGAGACCCAAGGGACCGGTAATGCAGCTTTTTGGTGCCTGCGGTTGCAGGGGGAAGATTCCGTCGACCCACGGGAGATTTCTTTGGAGCTTCTAGTGCAGAGAGGAGGCAGACTACCCCCACAGCATGCACCACCAGGAAAACAGTCGAGAAGGCGGCAGGATCAGCGTTACAGAGTTGCAGTAGTCGTCTTTGCTACTATGTTGCAGTTTTGCAGGCTTCCAGCGCGGTCAGCAGTCGATTCCTTGGCAGAAGGTGAAGAGCGAGATGCAGAGGAACTCTGATGGGCTCTTGCATTCGTTATCTAAAGTTTCCCCAGAGACAGAGACCCTAAATAGCCAGAAAAGAGGGTTTGGCTACCTAGGAGAGAGGATAGGCTAGCAACACCTGAAGGAGCCTATCAGAAGGAGTCTCTGACGTCACCTGGTGGCACTGGCCACTCAGAGCAGTCCAGTGTGCCAGCAGCACCTCTGTTTCCAAGATGGCAGAGGTCTGGAGCACACTGGAGGAGCTCTGGACACCTCCCAGGGGAGTGGTCACTCCCCTTTCCTTTGTCCAGTTTCGCGCCAGAGCAGGGCTAAGGGGTCCCTGAACCGGTGTAGACTGGCTTATGCAGAAATGGGCACCAAAAGTGCCCATGAAAGCATTTCCAGAGGCTGGGGGAGGCTACTCCTCCCCTGCCTTCACACCATTTTCCAAAGGGAGAGGGTGTAACACCCTCTCTCAGAGGAAGTCCTTTGTTCTGCCATCCTGGGACAAGCCTGGCTTGACCCCAGGAGGGCAGAAACCTGTCTGAGGGGTTGGCAGCAGCTGCAGTGGAACCCCAGGAAAGGCAGTTTGGCAGTACCAGGGGTCTGGGCTACAGACCACTGGGATCATGGGATTGTGCCAACTATGCCAGGATGGCATAGAGGGGGCAATTCCATGATCATAGACATGTTACATGGCCATATTCGGAGTTACCATTGTGAAGCTACATATAGGTAGTGACCTATATGTAGTGCACGTGTGTAATGGTGTCCCCGCACTCACAAAGTCTGGGGAATTGGCCCTGAACAATGTGGGGGCACCTTGGCTAGTGCCAGGGTGCCCTCACACTAAGTAACTTTGCACCTAACCTTTACCAGGTAAAGGTTAGACATATAGGTGACTTATAAGTTACTTAAGTGCAGTGTAAAATGGCTGTGAAATAACGTGGACGTTATTTCACTCAGGCTGCAGTGGCAGGCCTGTGTAAGAATTGTCAGAGCTCCCTATGGGTGGCAAAAGAAATGCTGCAGCCCATAGGGATCTCCTGGAACCCCAATACCCTGGGTACCTCAGTACCATATACTAGGGAATTATAAGGGTGTTCCAGTAAGCCAATGTAAATTGGTAAAATTGGTCACTAGCCTGTTGGTGACAATTTGGAAAGAAATGAGAGAGCATAACCACTGAGGTTCTGGTTAGCAGAGCCTCAGTGAGACAGTTAGTCACTACACAGGTAACACATTTAGGCACACTTATGAGTACTGGGGCCCTGGGTGACAGGGTCCCAGTGACACATACAAACATACTGAATACATAGGGTTTTCACTATGAGCACTGGGCCCTGGCTAGCAGGACCCCAGTGAGACAGTGAAAACACCCTGACATACACTCACAAACAGGCCAAAAGTGGGGGTAACAAGGCTAGAAAGAGGCTACTTTCTCACACTATTCATACCAAGTCAATACCACACATGGTTATACAGGCTATGGGTGACATTGTATATCCTGGCTCTATCGAGCAATGAGAGAACTCTTTGACACCCCACTAACCTCACTCCGGAACTGCTGGGAGGCAGAAATAAGCATGGAATTAAGAAACCAGGAATTGGACTTAGTATTGTCCTACCCCCAAGAGTTTCCCCTAACTCTCGCTTCAAGACCATTCAGTTTCATCTTCTCCACAGGGCATACATCACTCCAGCCCGCTTGAACAAGTATTATCCCATGGTGCACTCCACATGCCCACGCTGTCCCCAACTTAGCACAGATCTCCACCATGTGCTGTGGACCTGTCCAGCACTACACCACTATTGGACCTTGAGCCATGGCACATTGAGGTATGTGACAGAAATACTGAACCTCCAAACATGGGAGGCCTGTGCCTTGGGTATCTACAAGCGTAAGAAAATACACAAGGTTTGGTCCCACTTTGTAGTACTAGCACTCCTGTTAACAATCTACATACTTACCCTACTCTGGCGAGTGGCCTCCCTCGCCATCTGCGGCAGCCTGGAGATAGGCCCTGAACAGATGGGAGAGGGGGGCGGAGAAAGAGGTGCTTCTCAGTGAGGAAATGTGTGGTCTTTTTCTGCTGCCGCCCCATCTCCAGCCATTTGTCAGTGATCCTCACGCATTTTCAGCAACATACTCGTGACTGCACTTTACCACCCTGATCCAAAACACCCAACACATCCAGGTACCTGTGACACCCTTCAACATCTGAAGAGATACCTGCTTATTGTCTCGGTTAGAAACACACGCATCCAGTCCTCATGTGGCCTACTTGCCCCAGGACTTGCTGTCCTGGTTGTGTGACACCCACCAGTTGGGCGTCCCTCTCTTTTACATTAGTTATCTAACATGTGACAGTCATTCGCACAACACATTATGGATATACCCCTTGGCCACCGACCCTATCCAGTTTCGACCTTAAAGTATACAGTGTATTATTACATTGATAGTACCGTCAACACTGTAACTCCTTTAGACCTGTAGAGCCTCCCCCTTGTGGCAGAATTGACACACGCTGGACTTCCGCATTGCTGTAAACACTGAATACCGCCCTAGATCCTATTGTTATAAGACGGTTGATGCAAATGCTGGACTTGTGTTGTATGCCTGTTAACTTGCTTAACGGTTTAAATAAAATAAAAATAGATACCAAAAAGCCGCTTGTTTTCAATATATCTCCTCTTTTCTCACAAGTGCTTAGGAAGTTGGGTGGTGGAGCAGAACTGTTATTTCTGTCACTGAACCTGTCTTTGTATGTGCAGAGGAATTGCTGCCCTGGCCATATGGCGTAGCCCTATGTGGTGCAGTATATTGTGTCCTCGCATCAAGAGACCATTCTACATCTGCATTATCTGTTGTCGGGCTTCTTGCTTTTGCCCTTTCTTACTGCATCTCTCAAGCACTGGAAAGCAAACAAATGCATCAACTTTCTGGATATTTCTTCTATGTTTGCCGTAGAATCCTGCGCTCTCAGCCACTTGTACTTCTAGTATTCAGCTGGGTTTAACCTTAGTCACTCCATTTAATCCATAGGAGTTCACTCAGCCTTCTAAGGTTGCAAAATGTGTATAACTGAGTTAGATACCAAACGTCCATTATCTGTCAGTGCCAGGAGACCTCTTTGGCATTAACTTGTGCTTTACAAAGATGCTGTGTGTATGAACACAGATTGCCCGAAATGCCAAGTGTTGCAGAAGTCACGCACATAATAGGTCGGTGACTGGTTGCCCTACCTTTAGCCCCTCAAGCGCAAGTTATTTGCTGCTAAGGGCTATATGTGGAAACATGTATGTGGTGGTCTTCCATTCATTGCCCATGTGCTGGGGTAGTGATGGGCAAGCGAGGTTTAGCACCTACTACCCTCACCCGAAACCTCCACTAAACGCCCGTATTGTTTTGTATACCCTTCAACTTTGAACTTGATGCTCACCATTTTCTTGTCTCAGCAAATTAGCAGCTAGTCTTTGTAATGCAGTATGTAGGTAAATGTGATGAGGAACAGATTAGGCTACGTAATGTTTTTATTTCTCAGCCAAAATCCCTTTCTGCTTTTTAAAAAAAAAAAAAAAAAAAAATACAGGGTATCTTAATGGGTCTTTTCCCAACCAAAATTGTATTTCTCACAAAGTTTCTGCCACAAAAATCCAATAAGTATGTTATATAGTGCATGTTGTGTTGATCATGTAGGTATTTTTTTGTGAGAGCAGGATTATGGCAGTTTCGAGATGGCTTGGTAATCAAGTTAAATCATCTGAGTTAGTGTCTCACATAGTTTAAAACCAGAAATGGCATTTTAAGCTCGTGTATTGCTCAGAGCTCTAAGCAAAACGTATGATCTGCAGCCACCCTCTGCCTAACAAACACTGATTTCTATGATTAATAGCGGGGCAAATATTTTCTCCAAACTAGATGCAAGGGCTGCATACCACGAGGCTGAACTTTTGCAGGGTTCAAAGATATTGATGGCATTTAATATGCCCTTTGGGCTTTTCTGCTGGTGAAGGATGCCATCTGTTTTGGTGTCTGCATCTGGTTTCCAGATAGCTATGGATTCCCGCTTCAGGTTAGTCTGCCTTAATATTGTGTCACACAAGGTGGTTCTGCATGATATTTGTTCAAGACTAGCAAACATTTTTATTTTATCGTGCTGAAAAAATGTAGCCTGTTTGAAACCAAACTCTGTTATTTCTGTAATCTAATTTAAGCTGATGGCATCGTGTCAAAGGAAAACTTGGTAGAATTATTTTGAATGCCCCTCCCTCCACATTTTAATTGTCATTTAATAGTGTGGTTGACTAATTTAATAAATTTGTAAAGACTTTGCTAGCAAAATGGAACAATTGTGTGAACTAATGCAAGGGCAAGGGTTCTGCACCATAACAATACGGCAGGCTACTTGATCCAGCAGCCTGTCGCTCCACAGAAAGAATGTGAACTAGTTGAAAGATTGAACTGTATCTGCCATTTATGAAGAAATTGATGAATAAAGGATGGCAATCCACAAAGTTTAGCCAGAACGCCTTAATGTTGTTTTGCCCCAGGGGATGGGGACAACCACTTTATGTGGTTGCATTATGGCTTATACCGCCCTTCGTACACCGGAGGACTCTGTGTCCTTGACATCCTAATCTGGCATGGCCACAGGCACTAAACCCATTTTACATTCTCCCAAGTGCCCAAATGTTGCCCCATTGCACCACACCGGCATCTTCAGTGTAAGGGGCGAACCAGAGCTGGTCTTTGCCAAGATAGCACCCTGGGCGGAGAGAAATTTGGCACTCTTGTACTGATGGTAGTGAATTAAATGAGGTACCAGGGGGATCTCTATTTGGATGAGCAGCAGCTTGCCCCTGAACACAGACCTCCCCAGCTCCCCTAAATCACTGATAGATTATCTGCCTCACCAGACGATGGTTTGTTGATGTGTGTCGGCAGGTGTCGGAGTGAAGGAAGGGCAAGGTAGGGGGCTTAAAGGGAGTTAAAAAGATCGCCCGCTGAATGATAAAGGACTAAAACCACTTTAAACCGGCAAATCAGACAGAAGCAAACAGGCAAGGACGAGGCTGGAGGAAGAGGAGAAGGGCACTGCTGTTGGCATAGCCTTAACGCATACACAACTCCATGCACCTCTCTGAATACTGGCACCAGCTTCCCTTTGCTAAAGGCCAGCCCTGGGGTTATCCCCTCCCACCCTCACCCCAGTCCATTAACCTAGGCGTGGACTTCAGCGGTGCAAAGGGAAGTTTGAGGTGCACAGGATTCACCATTTCGTTAATTTTAATGTCTGAAAGGAATAACTGAAAACCCGAAGAGGCACTCATGTACTTACTGGTCCTTGGTTTGATTTACTCGGCAAAATGTCAGTTGGCAGTAAAATGTCACCCATTCGCACACTGAAACCGTAGAAGTGCCACACAAGCAGTGCTTTAAATGGGGTGGTACTCGGAGGCTGCTCCTCCATTAGGGTGGCGGAGTGTCGCTGCTCTCACCCCCCCCCCCCCCCCCGCCCCTGCCAGCAGCAAACAGCTGCACACCTTTTGCAATAAAATGATAATAAATGTTTATTATCATTTTATAGTAAAAGGGGATGGGCCTTGGTGCTGTGAAGGGGATGAGGGGGAGTGCACAGGACTTCCCTTCAGAGCACATGTATGTTTCGCCGGCTGTCTCGGGCACACTTGCGCACAGGGCCCTCTCCAACCCAGCAATGCTGGGCGCTCTGCCCAATGTTAATGCAGCTTTCATGCTGCCAACATGAAAGCAACGTTACGATTGGACACAGGACAGGCTGGGAGCCTGTGCCTGGGTCCAGTGTAGGAGCGGATGGTTGCAGCGAGGTGCGGCACAAACATTTTTTTTTTATTTTTTTTTTTAATATAAATTGCATTTATTTTTTTCATCTTCCTGCCACGCACCGTGCTGCCCTGCCACTTCTCCATCCTGCGAGCTGCTCCTGACGGTACTCCTCCGTACTGAGTACCAGAACTTCTATATTTTTTCCTTCTGAGTACCTGCACTTGTCCTGTGTCAAGCAGAGTACCAGTACTAATGATGTTACAGCCAGGCAGGATTAGTGGTACTGCGAGGATCAGGCTGCCAGAGTGGCGCACACCTGTGTGCCAAATTGACGGCTAGTGCTGGTCCATTCCTGCTGCGCTGCCTAAAAGTAGTGCTGATACAATGGAAATGTGCTGTGATTGACAGCACAGAGCTTAATCTGTCACTGCCCTGCCAATCGTATGTATGACGGAAGGTCTTGTGCGTGCCAACTGGTGTTTATGGTGGGAAAACCAGCCCGTGCTAAAGAAGTCTGCTTACAGTATGAATCAGTGGAAAAAATATAAAGCTAGATGTGCCAGGATCGATTCTCCAGTCAAATATATCACAGTGGAACCTAAATTAATCACTGAAAAACTAAAACCGATGGCTATGAACAACTATTTTATTCATAATTAAACTCAGGTGTGAGGTTAGAAGTATACTCTCAGTACCTGTGGTTGTACCTGAAACTTAACCCAACACAAAATATTCAACAAAATGCAAACAACTGTTTGATCAGCATTGATTCCTTTCCATGATCATTTTTTTTCATGATTGTGCTTTACAATACAATAGCCAGTCCCATTGTAAAGAGGCTGCTGCAGGATGGTAGAAAATCTTGGGCAATAATACCCCTGAACATTCATTAAACTACAGCTATCTGCCAGTCTAGTTTCATTGATCTCTGTGTCCAGATGTGTGTGGGGTTATTTGGACACAGTCCTAGTTTATTTTTTTCTTTTCCCCTCCAGATTACAGTGTGAATTGGGACAGGAGCGGTATGCATTATAGTAAGAATGTCTGCAGAGCTGTATGTGCATCTGTGCACATTATTGCATATTTTTCTGACTAGTGGTAGCTCTTGTTAAAATTATGGCCTCTTCGAAGCGGTACCAACATTTTTTGTTGAAATTCAATTTTGTAAAAATAGTGAAATGTTATGTTGATATTTATAGGTTTATCTTGCTACTGTAATAAAATCATATTGTTTTTGTTTGCTGCTTTCAGGAATTATGAGGAAGCATGTGATTTTTGTAAGGGATTGATATCTTGTCCTGTTTTACTTAAACCAACAAACATCTGTAAACTCTTTAGTCTTGCTAGTCCAAATGGGTTGTGAATAATGGCTTTGTTTAAAAATAAGACTTTATAAGACATAGCTGATGCCCCTCCCATCATTTATGAGAGGTGGTCACCCAAAATCACATTATGCTAGTTCAAGATCACATAGTGGTGGTGCAAGAAAACACAGTAAGGAGCAAAGATCATATAGCTCATTCAGAATCAAGCCAGGGACACACATTTTTGGCCAAATATCACCCGGTGCTGGCCTATAACTTCTCTGCACATGTCCATGCCCAAGATCACACAACTCTGTCCCAGAGTTGCACTGGGATGATGGGCTAGTGTCAAGCAGCACTGACCAGAGACCAAATAGCATTGGGCCAAAGTAATTCAGTTCTGCTGTAATATTGTAGGGATCTTCACATTATGCATAGTTTCAAACCAAGCTAGTTTGTACTGAGGGTCGTGTGAAGAAGATGAACCAATTTTGTTTAACCACAATGGACTAAATAAATAATTCAGAGCAGCAAACTGGCTATTCACTTAAAATAAGCTTGACTCCTTTCAAATGTGAATAACTTGAAAACTGGACTGCAGAAGAGGAGGGCCACACAATGCACATGCATAGGTTCTTTAATCAGCCTTCTTTATTACTTTAGGTAAAACGTTGAACATATGGGGTGTACTAATGAATGAGGGTTGACACCGAAAACAATTACAGATAAATGAAGAGGCCTGAGAGTACAAAGGCAAGAGCTTCACAAGCAGCGCTGAGCGATGGCTCTGCTTCTACTTCCCTACTTATGATCCTGCATGTTAACTCCTGCTACATTGACTCCTCTGGCCTACGCTGCAGTTCTTCCCTATTTTATGATTCTGCTCACTACTGGTATCTGCACTGTCTCACTGTGTGCAGGCAACCAAGATTTTTTGTGTTTTTGTAACGTTTTTAGTTCTCTAACCACCACGATTTCACTTATGCTAAGCTTTTGGCCCTTCTGCCATCTTGGTCCCAAAAGTGTTAGGGTTCTTTACTGTTAATTGCCTTTGGTCATGTGTTATATATAATTTGTACAGTATTACAGGAGCAGGCCACATTATAGCTTTATGGGTCTGTTGGTTACATCAAAAATCGAAAAGTATAGTTACTTTGTTTAACTTCACTGATCCAGGCCATGTATTGGCTGGTTGCTCCTGAATGAAAAGGGGGTAGAAATTCGCTCCAAAGTCTGCAGAGGAGAGGACAGTCTTGCAAATACTTTAGGCTTATTGAAAGTTGGGATTGCTGATAACACAAGCTTCCACCAACCAATGAGCACCACTTTAATTTTTCTAATCTGTATCATATTCGCACTGTAGGTGTTGGAGTACTTTTATGTTAATTTCTTCTCACCATCACATGACTAAATATTGTTACTGTATTACATTTTGGGGGATTCAGTTATGGGGTTAAGAGAATTGCAGTGTGTGCTATTTACATGTATCACCATCACCCTTTGCTACATTAAAGATACATTCTATAGATGATGTTGAAGAGAAAAGGGATGTAGAAGTGTGTCACTGTGAGCTAGTGCAGGATCGTGGTATTGCATTATTGTATTTTTTTCCCCTTCTATTGGCCCTATTATCCCTTTTTGGGCATATTGTGAACATTCTAATATCTTTCATGTGCCATAACAATCAGCACATATGTGAAATTTTAAGCATAATTTTAAATGTAACTTTTTTTACTCGCCTTGGGGAAAAAAAATTATAGACCTGGTATAAATGCCCCAACATGCATACCTCTAAGCCCCGCCCTTAATAGCGGCCTAGCTCCACCCTATCCCTGGGCCTTACTCACCTCTTTTTTTCCCCATTTAAAGCAGTGCAGACAAGCAATGTAAAAACCTTTCAGCTATGTACATGATTTTTTCAGATGGCTGCTCTCTCCTTAACGGCCGGTTCCTGAACCCGCACCACCTTTGCTCGCCTTCTGCAAATAAACGAAAGCCATCTTCCTATCGGAGATCTCAACGGACCGATAACTAGGCGGCCGCCCCCCCTTCCACAACGAGCGTCTGCGCCTCAGGACTGTGCAGATCAGAGGGGTGCAGAGACCCCTGCGCCGCCTCGGTGGCATTCGACTTCCCAAAGCGTCACTTCCTGCTTCCCATGGTGCTGACAGCTTCAGTAATGACTGCGTTCCATTCCAAGGTGTAATTACACAGACTATTGTCCTCCTACCCCTAGGCAACCAGACGAATCCGCGATGACATCACTTGGCATTAGAATAGTTTGGAGTTTCTTTGAATGAGTAACGATCCTATCAAATGCTCTGGATAATAACATGGTACACGTGGCATTTTAGGCGGCTGCATTTAGAGGTAGATGAGTGAGAGGACAAGACGTGTAGAGGGTGATTTACAGGTTGCATATTCTCTTATGAGAGAAGGTGGAGCAGGTGTGTAGGTGGGACAGACCTCCCACGCTGCCTCCGTGTCTTATCTGGCACCTGATTCCTTGACATGGTTACCCAGTGGCCAGCTGATACAACACGGCAGAGAGGACACACTGGAAACACCCACAGAGTATGGTTCCTGCCGTCTTTGGAGGCTCTAAGCAGCCATGTTCATTAGGAACACCCAAGGTTACTGGCGGCCGCCTGCAGGCCTTTGTGGGTGTATTTTTGAAGGTATAGGTTGTGGAGGAGGAGGGCAGGAGTGGTCCTCGAGCAGTATGAAGCTCTGCTTCCTCCAGGACCAAGCCCCGCCCTCACACGGTGTTTCTTGTTTTCAAGTTGATAGTTCTGGAGAGAGGCGTTTGTACATTCACTTGTCATTTCGGGGCCTGACTTTCTAATGAAGAGCAATGAATTAGTTTCATTTGTAAAAATAATATTGAAATAACAGCAGGGGGTCCAACGTTTTTTTTGTTGCCCTCTGTCAGTGCTACCAAACCCCAAATCTGCCTAGTCTTGATGCTACCACTCTCCTGAATTTTGATTGCACTCTTGCAGGTTCTTTTTCATCCCTGCTTTCTCGATTGGTCACTGTCTTTCTCATCCTCCTGACTTTTCTGCCTTTCCCTTTCTCCTGCTTTGGAATGAAAAATGAGTTCAGAGCTCCAAATGTTGAGTACCAGTGCCCACTTCCAACAGTCACCTGCACAAATTTAGCAGACGTAATTAGGATGTTTCAGAGCAATGGCACTGAAAACCTGGAAGATTGAACTGTGGATCAAGCACAGGATGGTTAAGGAGTTGTAGAGTGGGTTGGGTGGCTGATCATAGATTGCAAGTTGCAATGAGCCAGGCTAGCATTTACAATGGGTACATTTGCACTTTTTGTGGCGGGTTGGTTGAGTACAGCTACTCTTGTGACAGAAGGGGTGGTTCACTGTTTGCCTCTGAAGGTTAAAACATTGTTGTTGTTTTTTAAATGTTCAGGATAGAGGCAGTGTCTATAATGACCTGAAGTGTGGTGGTCACCTTAAACCGAAACTTTATTTACCTCACCTCTGTATCTCTCTGTTACTTCTTTTTCCACCTCACTACCATACATCTGTGTTGCACTACATGACCTCTTGCTCTACCTCACCATTCATCCACTACTTTGCTTCTCCACCCCTCTCTATCTACACCAAAAGGAAGTGGACGGAGTTTGAAAAGACAAGGGGACCAACACACAGCCAAAAAGTAGTTTGATTGGTAAGAGGAGAGCCAGTCTGTAGCTGAGCGTCAGGGACACACCAGGCTTCCAGAGGCCTTCCCTGCAGCTGCCCAGCTGACCAACACCGACTGGACCTGCCTGAGCCCTGCTGCTGGCCTCTGCTGGAGTGAGTCCTTTCCCCAAGAGGTGCCCCACCAGATCCTGAACCCTTGGCTCGCTTTAAAGTGCACTCCTCCCACTTCAAAATTAAGCTACACATGAAAATCCAGTAGTTTTAGGCTCTTCGGCACTGCAAGCATGCTCCTCGGGTCAGCAGCGCTCACCTTCTCTTCCACCACAGCGACGCTCCAGCGGTGACCTGTTCTTCGTACTGACAATGATGTTCTTGTGGCCTGTGTTAACACATAGCTCCAACTGAGGCTTCTTGTGTGGACTCGGAGAAGGTAAAGTCTTCACCAGGACAAACCTGCTCCCTGTTTCTGACCTGCTCTGCATCACGGTCGGCCTGAATTTGGGATTGTAACCCGGTCCAGTGCGACTAGATAACCGCAAGTGTTGCTTTATGCATCTTGGTGCTATTTTCACCTGCAACTTTAAAAAAACATAACTCTGTTTTACTGATTAGAGTTTTGGTATTTTGGGACCACTTTATGAAAATGTACTCTATTTTTCTAATTTTTTGGGGGAGTTTACTTGTGTTGTGTTTTCACTTTATTGGTGTTTGATTGCTGCATAAATGCTTTACATATTGCATCGAAGTTAAGCCTGACTGCTTTTATGTCAAGCTACCAGAGGTTTAAGCACAGGTTTATTTAATGACTTTTGATTTTCACCCTGACAAGGACTGTGTTTATTACTTGAGTGGGGCTCTCATCCCTCCCAACTACAGGCCCCATGTCCTAACGTGGCCACCTCTTAATGTGTTTTCTTAAAAATAAAACAAAACACATTACAAAATGGCTATTGCACGTGTGTACACAAATGGCGGGCATCAGCTGCTGTGCCTGATCACACACAGCAGCTATCATGAAATGGGCTTTGGTAAGTACACAACATGCCACAACATACATGCCAAGATGATTGTATACACACACACAGCAACCAGTTTGGAATGTTTTTCAAGTTAATGTTAAGAAACATCAGTCCAAGACTGTTGAGGTGTCTGCAAGCAGGCGCACATTGTGCAAGCATGTATACACAAGTGAAGCAATCTTAAAATGGGGTGAAAAACAGCACTCACTGTAAGGAGTGAGGGGCTGAAGTGGATCCTGAAGGGATGCAGGTGAGCCAGGATGAGTGTAAGTGGGCAGTGGGGGGTGGAAAAAGGGTGCTTGATTACACAAAAAGGTAGGAATTGAGTGAGGAGCGGGAAAACAGGGGAGGAACGACAATAATTCCTCTTGAAGGACAATGCATGACAAGCTGCGGAGCGGTACAAAATGATAAACATCAAAAATAATAAGGAGGTGAGACCATCTGTGACCAAATGTTTCATGAGTGGGACAAACACAAGAATAAGGAGCAAAACCACTGAATTTTCAGCAGTAATCAAGTCACAAGCAAGGAGTGGATTCAAACCCCACTCGAACTCAACATTGAATACCAGCTAAAGCTGGTTGTAGGCAAGATGTAAAAAAAACTATGGAAATATAAAAGCACTGGCAAAGTAAAGTATTGGGCCACCAGCCATACCTCTGACATCTACTTCTTTCTTAGGCAGATGGGCATGCGTGACCAAAAGAAAATGCAGCTCCTCACAGTGCAAGAGCCTTTGGCTGAATTGGGCTGACCCATTGTCGTGATTAAGATTTGGGATAAAAACAACACTCTGCCCGTGATGGGGGGCCAGGAGGAGATCGAAGGCAGTCATTGAAAACGTAGAATTTTCTGAACAATAGACTAATAACTGCAAACCTATGCACTACTCCTTTCCAAGGTCAGTTCTGGATCATTTATGGCAAAGCTCCTACGTACGAGGACTGATTCATCCTGCCTGGCAATAATTTGTAAGTTGCATTAGCTCTTTACTTATGCTTAGTTCACACCTATGGCTCATTCCTTCAGTTTGTTGTTTCCCTTGGTGTCCCTAGTCCCTTGCGTCTCATTAGTCTGTTCTGTGATGCGGTACCTTGTTTGTTCCAATTTATTTCTCGCGTTTGGACCAGTGTGTTGTAAGTAGTCCTATTTTTCCAACAGAATACATTTTTAAAAGTATATAAATATAGTCAACATTTCACTTGCTTCTTTGTTTTTCTTTAAATGATTAAATAAAT